>NC_042617.1:112482711-112797295 GCF_901001135.1 Rhinatrema bivittatum | reverse complement strand
AAATCTGGCCAGATGCCAAATTTCTACAGGGCATTAGTAACAAACTAGTGAAGCTCATTAAAAAGGAGAGAGAGAGAGAAACCTATAACCATTAAAAGTCCATTAAGCAGCATGTCATTTTATAGAGCTAAATAGCCCACAGTAATCAAAAGCATATGAACCCCAGCTGGGTTACCCAGTGAATTGTTTCGATTTAGGGGAGACTCCATCAAGAAAGATTGTTCTAGGGCTCGAGTTGATTTTTCTTTTTCAGGTTGCTGGCTCCATGTTCCATTATAATTAAAGTGATTGATGCACCTAGCAGACAGCGGTAAGGAGTGACCAAAATAGCCAGAAACATCTGCTCATTCCAAGCAGCAACTAATAAGAAACTTTAGCAGAAAGGCAGGAAAGGTGATCCCACCATTGTCCACTCAATATGGAAGAGGTAATCTTTTCTTTTCTCATCCAGTTCTGAATGCTGTATCTGGTATTCCTTGCCGTGTCATAGCATTTCCAAGCAGAGGAAGCACTGAAATCAGAGCATGAAATCTATTGCAAAAAAATGTCCTCGCTCCAGCTTACTTCAGTATGGCACTAGCTTACATTTTGAAATATGAGAAAACTCTCCAGTGATGATAACGATGCACCCTCTAAGCAGCAAAGACCCAGCACATTGTTCAATTTGTCTGCAGCAGACCTACAGCTCACTTTTTCAAAGGAGCCATCCCAGGCAAAGGAGCTAAGTTATCTTTATATTAAGTAGAAAATCTAAATTGTTAGGGGCATGTAGTTTCACGCCTCCATGTGTTTTCTAAAGTTATCTTCATTAATGCTGAGAGGTTTGATAGCTTCCATTTATCTTTCCTCTTACGACAAAACACTAAGGGCAAAAATCCCAGAATGTGATTTAGCTTGGCTCAGCCAGTCACGTTGTTTTTATACATTAGTGCTCAAAGATTATCAGTAATGTTTATGCAAGATTATTCCTTTGATTACTTAAAATGCTGTCATGCATTACATTCAATGTTATCCTATGTTATCATGAGTAATCATTTCCAATTGCAAATTTTGTGCAGTATAAACAGTGGTTCTGTTTCTTAGCTTATCAGGCACCAGGCAAGAAAATCACACATGGTATTATACAGTATTTTAATCTTTCACATTCAGGTAGGGATAATTTAAATGCAATCAGAATCATTAAGGCAATACAACAAAGAGACTAACTTTTCTGTCTAATGCCTTCCACTCAGGACCTCTATCACTGGGCCAGATGCAATAAGATGCACTCAGTAGAGCACAGTTTTATCCACATTTGTGTGAATATTTTTTCTATGCAAACTTTATGCCCAGTGTAGCAAGGATTTTTGTGCACAAAAAATGTGTGAGTAGAACTGTAGCACTGCTTAATGCCCTTACATGAAAATCCCATGCAAATGAAGGCATTAGCTATTACCCCGAAAGCTGAGAGGTGCGCTGACTTAAATCAGGTTTTCTAAGTACTGGAAATTTTACTCCTGGTCTGAGGGGTAGTTTCCAGCATAAGTGTTAGTCTAAGGGCAGAAGTAAAAGTTCCAGTGCCAGGACCTTTAATCAGTATTTTATGCACAGAAAATATGCTTTGTGCATAAAAATATTGTTTCCTGTGCATAAAATATGATTAAGAAACATGATGGCAGAAAAATACTGTATGGCCCATTCAGATTGCCCATCCTTCTAATTAATTTAGCATTATAATTCTCATAACTTTCTTAGAGATCCCTTCTATTTATCCAATGATTTACATGCAGAATTCATACTTTATGTGCTGAATTTTTCTGCAGATAAATCATGCTTTGCCATGCACTAAGCATTTTCTTTGCATACATTAACATAAGAACATAAGAAATTGCCATACTAGGTCAGACCAAGGGTCCATCAAGCCCAGCATCCTGTTTCCAACAGTGGCCAATCCAGGCCATAAGAACCTGGCAAGTACCCAAAAACTAAGGGGCAGATTTTAAAAAAGTACGCACGTGCGTACTTTTGTTCGCACACCCAGTGCAAACAAGAGTACGCCGGATTTTAATAGATATGTGCATAGCCACGCGTATCTTTCAAAATCTGTGGTCGGCGCACACAAGGCTGCGCAAAATCGGCAGCCTGCGCGCACTGAGCCGCGCAGCCTGCCTCGTTCCCTCCGAGCCACTCCGAAATCAGAGCGGCCTCGGAGGGAACTTTCTTTCTGGCACCCCCCACCTTCCCTTTCCTTCCCCTAACTAACCCGCCCCCCGGCCCAAGCTAATTCCCCCCACCACCTTTATTTCAAAAGTTACGCCTGCCCGAGGCAGGCGTAACTTGCACACGCGGGCCAGCTGCTGGCGCGCCATGTTCCAGTCCGGGGGCTGGTCCGGAGGCCGTGGCCACGCCTCCCGGAATGCCCCCCAATGACGCGCCAGCCACGACATGCCCCCCAACATGCCCCTGACATGCCGCACCAGGAAAGCCCCCGGACTTACGCGTGTCCCAGGGCTTGCGTGCGCCGCCAAGCCTATGCAACATAGGCTCTGTGCGCACAGGGGGTGGAAGGGGCAGCTTTTCGGGGGTTACGTGCATATCTTGCACACGTACCCCTTTGAAAATCTGCCCCTAAGTCTATTCCATGTTACTGTTGCTAGTAAGAGCAGTGGCTATTTTCTAACAGCTCGATACAGTAACATTCATTTGAAGATTTCTCGTCTGTAACGAGCTCGCTGCGCACAATTCGGACGCGTAAGGCAAACCAGCGATACAGTCTCCAGTTTCGCGCGTCCGTAGCGCTTCTTAAAACAGACGCATAACCCTTCCCCACCCGGCATGTAAATGAACGAATTAGCTGTATAATGAAGGAATTAGCTATTCCCCTCCGATACCGTAACGCGCGCTCAGGTTATCTCATTAGTAACGCACTGTTTTGCCGCGGCCGTAACGTGTTAGTTTACCGCCTCCCCCTAGTAGGAGTTAGGACTGTGAGTCTAGTAACAAATCCATCGACACCGCTTAAGACACTCAAAAACAATAAACACAATAAAAAAAAAAAGCGATACAGAGATGATCGAGAAAATGTAATGATGTGGGACACATAAAACCTGTCAGAAAAAAATTAAACATTTTTAAATACCTGTCGGAGGGCCGCGTGGGTCCAGGCGGCCGGCGGGCGGCGGCGGCAGGAGCCGGGTGGTCGCGTGTTAAATCTAGGCCGCGGGCGGGTGGGTGCCTGTTCCAGGCGGCAGCGGCAGCGGCGGCGGGGGGACACGCGTTAGTTCGAGATGGTCGGTGGGCGGCGGGTGGTCGCGTGTTAAATCTAGGCCGGGTCCGCACAGGCGCGCATTCATTCACTGCCGGTGGGGGCTGCGGCAGCCCCCACCGGCAGTGAATGAATGCGTGCCTGTGCGACCCCTGCGATTCGGCGCTCAAGGCAGTCACATGCCGTGACGTCACGGCATGTGACTGCCTTGAGCGCCGAATCGCAGGGGTCGCATTCATTCACTGCCGGTGGGGTCTGCTCCGGCAGCCCCCACCGGCAGTGAATGAATGCTGTGACTGCCTTGAGCGCCGAATTGCAGGGGTCGCACAGGCGCGCATTCATTCAGGCGGAGCCGGCTGCTTTCGCCGCAGGCTCCTCCGACTGGATGAATGAATGCGCGCCTGTGCGACCCGGCCTAGATTTAACACGCGACCACCCGCCGCCGCCCGCCCGCCGGCCGTCTCGAACTAACGCGTGTCCACCCGCCCCCGCCGCCGCCGCCTGGAACAGGCGCCCACCCGCCCGCGGCCTAGATTAAACACGCGACCACCCGGCTCCCGCCGCCGCCCACCAGCCGCCTGGACCCACGCGGCCCTCCGACAGGTATTTAAAAAAAAAATTTTTTTGAACACTCAGGTTTTTACATATTTTGGTATTTTTTTTTTCACTTCATGGTGCCTGTCATTTCAAATGTCATTTGAAATGACAGGTACCAGCGCACCCTGGTTACTGTATAGGCGCTGTATTAAGCGCCTATACAGTAAAATGGGTTACGCGGGCATAACCCTTCCCTACCGCTTTAAAGCCGCGGCATGCATTTGCATGCGATTAGAGGAGAGTATCGGGGAGTTAGTGAAGAGAACTGTGCGTGCGGGGAGGAAGGGTGCGCCTGACACTGCCGCACTGTTATTACTGCGGCCTTACAGGATCGACCCGTAAGTCAGCTTAATTAATAGCAGGTAAAGGACTTCTCCTCCAAGAACGTATCCAATCCTTTTTTAAACCCAGCTATACTAACTGCACTAACCTCATCCTCTAGCAACAAATTCCAGAGTTTAATTGTACGTTGAGTGAAAGAATTTTCTCCGATTAGTTTTAAATGTGCCCCATGCTAACTTCATGGAGTGCCCCCTAGTCCTTCTATTATCTGAAAGAGTAAATAACCGATTCACATCTACCTGTTCTAGACCTCTCATGATTTTAAACACCTCTATCTAGTTTGTGTGCATTTCTTAATTCCCGATGCATTAGCACACGATTAGCTTACTACAACAGGAGCTTTAAAAAATTACCGTAGCTTGTGCATTAAGAAACTGTGCATTGAATTGCAGTGTACAGTTTTAATGCTCAGCTAATGACATTGGCCCCATTGAGATTAATTTTCAAAAGCCATTTACCTGGCATTAAAGCCATTTTCTGTCTGAAAATTATCCCCAGGCAACAAAACAGCTTTCAGATAAAATTGACTTTTGGTCTCTACTTACCTTAGCCGTATTTGAACCCAGTGATTTAGAGGTAAAGGCTCTGTAACCCCTTGCCTACCCATGGAATTTTCCAGTCTTCCTAAATGTGCATGGTGATAAGCAACGTGCATAAATTTGTCCTCAGAAAAACTTTGCAGGCTGAGAGGTTTAGCTCAGGGGAGGCAATAGCGGGTGCAGTTTTTCTGAGCTATGCACATTATTTTGAAAGGAAAAAGTACCCACAGAAAAAGTCGGTGCAAATCTATGCTTGTACTTTTTCCTTAGGGAAAGTATGTGGTGCTTTCCCTCTGAAAACTGGTACAAAATTCACAGTAAAAGCATCTGAGGAATTTGCAGCTATGTAGGTTGTTTTGAAAATTGCTCCCATTATGTAGTACTCTGTGACATTGTTTCCATTATGTAGTACTGTTTATATAGTGCTATAAAATGTAATTAGAGATAAAATGGAATATAATGAACAATGTAAACAATTTAGAGGGACTGGAAAATTCCATGGGTAGGCAAGGGGTTACAGAGCCTTTACCTCTAAATCACTGGGTTCAAATAGGGCTAAGGTAAGTAGAGACCAAAAGTCAATTTTATCTGAAAGCTGTTTTGTTGCCTATATGACTGAAGTTTGTGCTTTCACTCCAGTTCCTTTTGGACATCTAAGGCCCAATTTTTAAAGTTATCTGGGTATCTAGCTTAGCCGGATATAACTTATAACTAAGTTACATGCTTTCAATATCAGGCCCCTAGAGCTTAATTTCTAGGGGAACAGCCAGGAATGCAGTTCCACCACTTCTTTACAGACATGAATGATGAAGATTAGCCGAGATGTTCTGTTCTATCCCCTCCGCTTCAGGCAGCCTGCAGAGGAGAGGAGAGGAGGGGATGAGCCTGGAGCAGCCAAACTCCACCCTAAGCCAGCCCTTTCCCTCTTGTTCCCCACCCCCTCCTCTTCTACAGGGAATAGGAGGGGAAGGGATGATACTAAAGCAGATAATACAGAGCAAAGAAGAAGCACAAAAAAAGAATAAGCATGCACATTTGAAACTTATGAGCAGCAGTGCTAGTTGTCAAGGCTTCATCCCTGGCCTTAAACGTAAGCACTTTAGCTAACAAGTTTCCAACTTGTGCTAATTAAACCCCTTTTTGTGTCTGTTACCCAGGGCTTAATTTCTGGTGGAACAATCTGTCCCCTTGCTTCCAGGACCCAAGGAGGAAGAGCAGAGCTGGTGATATAAATTATTTCCAACTACCTGCAGAAACACAGCAAAGACAAAGGCAGTACAGATCATTTTTTGGTCCCATAGTCCCCAGAGATGGCAAAGCAGGTCAGAGACGGGCCGATTCAGAAAAACCTGTGGGAGAGCCGGTGAGCGCCCGCTCTCCCGACGCGCGCCCAGGCCACTCTCCTGGGCACGCGATTCAGTAAGGAAAAATATGTAAATGAGGCCCGCGGTAAAAGGAGGCGCTAGGGACACTAGCGCGTCCCTAGCGCCTCCTTTTTGAAAGAAGCGGTGGCTGTCAGAGGGTTTGACAGCCGACACTCAATTTTACCGGCATCAGTTCTCGAACCTGCTGATAGCCACGGGTTCGGAAAACAGACACCGGCTCAATTGAGCATCCGTCTTCCAACCCTAGGGCCGCGGGCAGATTTTACTTTTTTTTTAATTTTACATTTTTTTTTACTTTTGGGGCGTACAGAAAAGCTTTTTTTTCCACTTTTCTGTACACTTTCCCGGTGCCGGCCGAAATTAACGCCTGCTTTTGGGCAGGTGTTAATTTATGAAAGTAAAATGTGCGGCTTCGCTGCACATTTTGCTTTCTGTATCGCGCGGGAATGACTAATAGGTCCATCAACTTGCATTTGCATGTTGCGGGCGCTATTAGTTTGGAGGGGGTTGGCCACGCATTTTTGACACGCAATTACCCCTTACTGTATAAGGGGTAAAAATAGCGCATCGAAAACGCACGGCCAAACGCGGGCTAACAGTGCGCTCCATCGGAGCGCACTTTACTGTATCGGCCTGAGAATGAGGAGCTACTTACCCTGAGAAGAGAGCAGCCAGATGGCCTTGATTTTTGTACAATTTCTTGTCACAACTGAGGAGGCCATGGGGGTGGATGGCAAAGGTCGAGCAGATACAAGGTGAATGTCTGTCAGCCCCAGTGCTTATGCTACTACTGGGTGTGTTTGCATATATGTGCGAGAGAATGTATGTGTTTAGGAGGGAGAGAGAGTTCACACCCAGCCCTGGCCCCTTCCCCTCACACAGGTCACACCCAGCCCTGGCCCCTTCCCCTCACACAGGTCACACCCAGCCCTGGCATCGCTTCCTCTATTCTGCCTCCCCTCTCCACAGTTCTTCTTCCTTTTTGTCATTTGCTGGATAGAAATAAAGATTAAATTTAAAACAAAGCAAAACGAAAAAATAGGGCCTTTCTGAGTCTTTTGGTCTCCCCTCATTTGCCATTTACTCAAGTCCTGGGCCCCTCTACTCCAGTGTGGAAGTTTTGGCCTGGGGAATGCACTGGTGGAGCCGGCTGCGATTGGGTCAAGAACTGGGCAGCATCAGAGAGAGGCACCATTTTGTATTGCAAAATGGAGCCGGCCGTATGGACATATTGCCGTATTGCAAAATGGCACCTGCCGTATGGCCGTATGGCCGGCGCCATTTTGCAATACGGCAATACGATTCGAGTGCAGGAGGTCACTTCCAGACCCCCGCTGGACTTTTGGCAAGTCTTGTGGGGGTCAGGAGGCCCCCCCAAGCTGGCCAAAAGTCCCTGGGGGTCCAGCGGGGGTCCGGGAGCGATCTCCTGCGCTCGTGACATTGGGGGACAGGAACCAAAATGGCGCCAGCGCTACCTTTGCCCTGTCATATGACAGGGCAAAGGTAGCGCCGGCGCCATTACTATTAACGCACCGGTGGCCCAAGAGTGGAAGATCACACCGGGACACCCCCCCCCCACTGGACCCCAGGTAATTTAAGACATTTTGGGGGGGTTCGGGAGGGTGGGGGATTTATTTTAAAGGGTCGGGGTGGGTTTTAGGGTTGTTTTAGTGTGCCGGTTTTCGCACCCGTGGCCTGAGAGTGGAAGATCACACCGGGACCCCCCCACTGGACCCCAGGTAATTTAAGACATTTTGGGGGGGTTTGGGAGGGTGGGGGATTTATTTTAAAGGGTCGGGGTGGGTTTTAGGGTTGTTTTAGTGTGCCGGTTTTCCCGCCCTCCCCCGATTTACGATTTACACGATTTTAAAAAAACAAAACCGCGACAATCCGATTCCCTCCCCCCCCCCCCCCCCCCCCCCCCCCCCCCCCCCGCCAAAATCGATCGTTAAGACGATCAATCACACGGTTCACATCTCTAACAGACACTGGTCAGACCTGAAGCAGACTGCAATGAAGGAGGAAGCACTATGCCAGTGCTCTTCAATTTTTTTTATAGAATTCTGCTTGAATGAATAGAAAATTATTAGAAATGGGCAAGATCCCTAGGAGATTTGATAATATATAACTGGGTAAGCAAATTAAAGTAAGATAAATAATTTTATTTCTTTATTTATGGTTGCCTTCCATTTATGTAAGGTTTTAAAAAAATGTTTAGATAACATTAAAAATAACTGTTCTGTAGAAATTGATTGACAGCTATTATTTAGAAAGTGTTAATGATTGTATAATAGTAGTGCTATACGTAGTTGTACTATTTAATAGAGTACTATGATATTAAATAAAGGAAGTAATAATACTTGAGTGCTCTAAGAGACAGATAAAGCTTTGAATAGAGCTGTAAAGAGTCAACATATGAATAGTACCTAATCAAAAAGGGCTATTAAAGAGAAAATTGACTTGTGATGAACGAAGATGTATTATCACAGGAAAGAGTAATTACTTCATAGCTTCAGTGATTTACTTGCACCTCTCTCCAACAGAATAAAAATAAAAACATTCTCTTAAGTAAGAATTGAACTGGTTTTAAAGAAATTGCTTGTCATGTTTACCTAGTAAAGACTTATTAAAAAATTTTGTTGTTGCCTAGCTAGGGTGAAATTAATTATCTTTTATTTTTATTAGCTAGAGTCTAGTTTCAATTAGTTATATCACTACACTGAGGGAACACATACATACAGTTCTTGGATGATCTGAATGGTTTTAGGAAGATAGTCTCTCGTATTGATTTGTTCAAGGTAGGGAGTAGGTAAAAAGAAGAAGACCCAAAAGAATAAAGATCAATGCACACTAGCAATGCAAGCTGAAGGGGGATTGTTGGATGCATACAGGAATATAAAAGCTGAGGGGCGGATTTTAAAAGGCCCGCGCATGTAAATCCTTCGGGATTTACGCGCGCAGGGCCCTCGCGCGCCGGCGCGCCTATTTTGCATAGGCCGCCGGCGCGCATAAAGCCCCAGGATGCGCGTAAGTCCCGGGGCTTTCGAAAAGGTGCAGGAGGGGGCGTGTCCGGGGGTGTTCCCGAAACGACGCGGCGTTTCGGGGGCAGGCCCGGGGGCATGGCGCCAGCCCGGGGGCGTGGTCGAGGCCTCCAGACCAGCCCCCAGGACCGGAGAACGGAGCGGGGCTGCCGGCCGACGCGCGCAAAGTTACGCCTGCTTTTAGCAGGCGTAACTTTGCCGACAAAGGTAGGGGGGGTTAGATAGGGCCGGGGGGAGGGGGGGTGGGTTAGGTAGGGGAAGGGAGGGGCGAAGAAAAGTTCCCTCCGAGGCCGCTCCGAAATCGGAGTGGCCTCGGAGGGAACAGGCAGGCCGCGCTGGGCTCGGCGCGCGCAGGTTGCACAAATGTACACCCCCTTGTGCGTGCCGACCCTGGATTTTATAAGATACGCGTGGCTATGCGCGTATCTTATAAAATCCAGCGTACTTTTGTTCGCACCTGGTGCGCGAACAAAAGTACGCGATCGTGTAGTTTTTAAAGATCTACCCCTAAGTGTGCACATAAAAGCCAAAATAAAACAAACTTGTTTATTAAAGGCAAAGGAAAACATTGCAATACAGAAAGAAGAAACAATAGAAATATAAAGGACTAAAAGGTATAAAAGAAATATTGCTTACCTGAATATTACTCCACCAATAAATGGAAGGAAACATCCAATAGACATTTATGTATACTGTCTAATTTTGGGACTCATAGCTTAGGGCACAAGAACACTGCAATTCAGCAAGAGGTTTTAAAATTTAGTTTATTTTGGCTTTTTTCAAAAGACATGCAAAGACAAGTGTTCTTGTGAGATGCAATCTGCCCTCTATCTGTAATAAGTAGCATCTCCCTGAATTTCTGCCCTGCTCTGACTTATATAATTAAAATCCAACATTCTCGAAGCTTCCAGAAAAGTGTAACCGCCCACAAACACATGATACTGTTTGTCATGACATTCTATCCTGTATAGGAAATGCTTGTGAGGACCTCCCTCAACTAAGAATTCTTCTAACCCTGTTTCTCCTCCCACTGTAAACAAGTTCCTGTATCATGCTGGCTTTTGATGCAAGTATTCTCTTCTTGTCTTCTGTTGTTCTTCTTTGTTTATTGTAAACACCTCCCAGTCTGGGTCTTGAATAGAGCTTGGCACCAGGATTCATTCAAAACTGTCACCTCACAAGATCTCCTTTTCACATTGGTTTCTGTTGCATCTGCAAGATAAAGGCTTGCATCCTGATTTCCCTGCAGAACGAGTATCCCTGCATTGTGAAGTAAATGTGGCCATTAAAATAGGCCTCTCTCCTTTTGTTGCCAGCAAATCTGTCTCAGAGATTCTCTGCAAGTCATTGATGCCTTCCTGGCCTGTAATTATAAGCTTTGCAGGATTTACCAGTTTCCCAACTCTTCTGCATCCGTTGAATCTGTGATAGTCAGAAAGTCTCTCAAAGTTCATTCACCTCTGACAGGCCAGTAAAGCAGAGGAGTCTGGGTATTCTTGGTTATCTTACTCAGACATATTCTTCATTTCCCTCTATGGGACACCTTAAAATGGATAGGTGTCACATCAATCAGTCTTCGATGCTAAGCCATGACAGAGGAACTTAAAAGTGTAACCTAACCACTAACCTTGGTATTTATCAGGTGTAGTGCATAGGTGTATGTCCCTCTAGATTCCCAATTAATATGAAGGATGCTCCCACAAGCATTTACTAGTTAATCAAAAAATAACATCAAAACTAATTTCACTAGGTAACTATTAGCTCTATAATGGAGCTATACAGATACCTGCATTATAAAAAGGACCTACTTCATAATAACATGATCACATATGTTATCTTTCAGAATCAAGTAAGTACATAATAGTGGTATAACATGTAAAGATAAGTACACAGAGAGACCAGTATGAAAGTACTGTGTTTTTCATATAATACTAGGTATTCTGGGCAAATCTTTTCAATGAATACTGTTGTTATGAACAACTACCCAGGATAATATTCATTAAAAATGGCAAACAGGGATATAATCAATGCACCTTACCAGAAAAGTAAAGAAACCAATAACTTAGAAGAAAACCAAGAATCTATAGAAAAACTCATACTGTGTTGTGCATACATGATGTAAAAGTGTTGCAAAGCATAAGACATATTCTAGTCATATGCTGTAGTGATGGAAGATCAAATACAAAAGCATATGCATGATAGGCAAAGGCATAGCAAAAGTCTGAAACATCATACTAATTCTGTAGGGTATGTATAGTACTATCCAGTATTATGACAATAAACTGTAGCAGTGAAAGCACTCACTGTATGGACTGTCCTAATTCACTTGTGACAGTCATATGTCTAAGAGATAATACAACTGTGTAGGGCAAGTATTAATTTTTTTAAGGTAGATGATGGCTAGTAATACTGCTTCGTCTTCAGATACTTCTAGGGGAAATGGGGCTAATACCCTTCTCAAATGATGGTAAGTCTAAATATATTGGGGATAATCATAACAATAGATGAAAGCTAACTCTGTGAGAAAGTCTTTAACATATTATGTGAACTACTTTACAGAATTGATAAACCATCAGTGTAAGATTTTACACAGGGAAGGAAGGAATGTCATATAAATAAAAGACAGAAATAAGGAAAATTATATCTTCCCCTTTGGAATCCTAAATAGAAACCCACTAGCTTATAAGTCACAGATAGAGTTTATAGTGAAAGGACCAAGATAAGAAGAAAAGAACAATGAGCAATTAATAAACCCAAAAATATAGTAATAGAATATTACAAATCCCTATAGCAGAGCTCCTCATGTGTAAGGTATATATTTGTTTTAAGGAGAAAAGAAATCTTTGTGAAAGAAAGTAAAACAGTCATTAGGTAAAATCTAGTAAATAGTGTCATAGGAAAAGATATTCAAAGAAGGGTTCAGCAAAGACATTAGAATAAGAGATAGAATATTGAGATATTAAAGATCAGCAAAGTGATTATCCTAAGTGCAAGCTGCAAAACCAAAGAATAGGAATAGCTTATAACTTAGGCTGGTGTGAACGAGAAATATAAAGAGATCTCCCTCTTGAACCCTAAATTATCATATTTGAATCACACTGAAACACATCACCCTCTATGTGATCAAAGCAGCTTCCATAGATAAAGATAGGACAACCTAGTACATATGCATTTAACTGAGTCTGCATATAAGTATTATAAAGTCTAAGACTGGAAAATATTACTTAACTTGGAACATACAAACTAATAAAAACAGCATCACTTCAAATAATATTATTAACTTGAACACCTAAGTGCTGACAGAGAATGAAAAAAACCTAAATTCTGCATAAAGTCATTCCCACAAAACATAGAAAGAAGCAAAAATCAGGTATAAATTGTACGCCTTGCAGTCCATATAATATGTAAGAAAGTCTGTGACCATAATTTCTGCATTCAGGGCGTATATAGTTCTTTTAGTAGGATTCAGTGATGATGTCAAGGCAGAATCTCTTAGCTCCTTAGATTAGATGCATGTGTATGAATTCAAACCTAAATAAAAGTGCAACAAATCCGATTAAGTAGTAAGAAAATACTTTTATGTCACGTACTCCCTATATTTAAGTTGCCAAATAATCCCCACATTATTTCAAAACAACATGCAATGGTCCAGACCACAACCATACATACTCAGACTGTACATTAAAACATATATGTCACAACACTGACCACATAATGCATTCATTCATTCATTCCTCCTTGTACACATGTAACATGGAACAAACAACATGACAAACTTTTGAGCTCAAAAAAGAAAAACGTATTTTAAAAATATAAAAGAATTGGATCGATCCACAAAAGAAAACAAAAACTCAGAATGAGAATTAAAATAGATCTATTCAAAAATTGAAAAGGAATCAAACTGGAAAAAAACTGATCTTCATCTCCCATAGCATAGAGACAGATGCGCTTTGTGCTTTGGTACCCTGGAAAGAAATCTAATATATAACAGTTAATATAATGATTAAAATGAAAATTAAAAATGACATTACATGTTCTTTAAAAGTCAAACTACTGTTATACCTTAATTCAGCAAAAAACAGTCATAAAGCTACTTTCCTTTCTCTGATGGTCCACCCCTAGGAGGCGCTGTCCCCTATGATAAGAGCTACTTCCTTTTACAAATCTAAAATCTCTTTTTGTTTTCCTATGCTTGTAAACTCCTAACTCGCCTAAAGAAAAACTTAAAACAAACAACTTTGCACTTAATTAGAAGTCATTCTATTTCCATCCAATATGCATATGTTCCACAAAGTTCTTACTACCAAATCCTGCAAATACCCTAAATAGAAATACGAATCATTTCCAAAAGCACAGACATATCAGCTAGGAGTCTGGAAGTCTGCAAAATAAAAGGATGGCACAGACTAATATGCATTAACCAAAAGTTTTTCTTACTGGCATATAAATAGATAATAGGCATTGCTGCTTAACTCTCTGCTGTTCACCGTCTCACAATCTTTCTCCTTTACATATCATCTAACCAGTCCACAATACAAACATGTAATACCTGAACTCCCATCAAAATAAACCACCTAATTCATTCCCTTACGTCTAAAAGTTAGCAGCTAGTGAGATATAATCAAAACTAAGAACTAACATAATTAACACATATTGCCGCAGAAAGGTCATGCATATTAGTGCCGTCCGTTTATTTCTGACCTGTGTTTAATTTAAATTAAATCATACCTTCACACAATTTTAATGCAACCTACTTATATCTTTTCTCTCCTTTTACCCAAAACAGTCTAAATTTCTCAGCATACAGCCTTCTGCATATTCCTTAATCTCTTCCCTCTTTAACATTACGTCATCTCTCATCCCTAATATTCACTTTCCCCATACTTTCAACACAAATTTCTGTTTTCACATTAAACAGATCAATTCATTAGTCCCTCTTCTATCACCTTTGCACTTTGTCCTATAACATACTTAAACCTCAAACCTCTCAGCAGAACTGTAAAATCCATTTTAAAAGTGACTCACTCCCAGGTGTTTTTTTTTTTTTTTCTTTCTTCTTAACCACATTCCTAAAGGGGGGTTCAACTCCTTTCCCGCCAAACAACTGTTACCCTCAATGAATAGGTTTGTTAAGTGATAAAACACTGAAACAGATCATTTCATTAAAATGACATCGCTCTCTTGTAGTATATCTATAGATTGTTTTCCTTTCTATCTCTCTGCCTATACCCCTGACCAAAGAAAAAACCATACATCCCTCTCCAATGATAAATCAAATCTAATTATGAATGACTCTAAATAAACACAAGTTCATGCTTTCGTTCTTACCAAATGAAATAACACACCCTGCACATAATGCTAAAAACTCTTCACAATAAACTCTCGTTAATCACACAATTCTAAAAACTTAGATGCAAATATGAGCATCTCTGCATTAATGGTAGGAAATAAAACCAAAAACTAAAAAGCTTACTGGGCTGGTTATTCTTTTTCTACGTTTACAGTGAACATAAGAGTCCTTGTGGCCAGCCATGGCTACATCAGTCAGCTCTGTACCTTGAGGGGGAGGGGGGAGAAGCAAAACACCAAAAAACTGAAAAAACTTCATTTCTCTAGTTAATGATACCCTAACAGCAATCACGCATTAACTCCAAAGCAAACTTAAATATGAACTGATAACAATAAATCTCATAGACTAAAATAAACTGGAGGCATTTATGTACCTCTGATCACAGACAGCTGTAAACTATAATATCCAGCCATGCAGTTTCTAGTTTTAAAAGCACCGCATTTGTTTTTGTTTAACAACTAAACTTTGGTAAAAATCCACTAAACGAAAAACACCTTATCATACTAATTATAAAACTTTCAACTTACCAATTGTATCTTATTCCCTCTTTCTCCTTCTGAATCTACACACTTACAACAGCCGCTCCCCCGATTAAAAGTGAAAGTGAAACTGCTTGAGCGCAAGCCATGCGGTCTAAGAACAAAAGACCCCAGACTGACTAGTGCTGGCTACCCCTCTGTTTTTCAACTGTTCAATCTGAAAATAGCAGAACTTAAGTTAGATTTTAATCAAATCATCAACTCATGTCCTGTCTCCCTAACATATATTAAAGAACATTGTGCAAAAAGTATTCTAAACCTGATATAACACACAAGCTATATACACTGTACAACAAATAAAATAAAAACATTGCTACTTACAGATTTTTCCTTTTTTTTTTTTTTTTTTTTTTTTTTTTTTTTGACATACTCACAAAATGGATCCAACTTCATTCCACATCTGCTCTGAACTCATAATTCTCCGGGATAAACCTCCAGTCCACCTGGGTAACGCAATCTTTGAACGGCAAGCCATATTTTACCCTTCAAGAACCTAGTATTACCTTCGTCCGCCAAAAGCAATACTACAGCTTATTAATAATTAATAATTAATAATAACAACAGTTATTAGAGTCCCATCTGGGGTGCCAAAATGTCTAATTTTGGGACTCATAGCTTAGGGCACAAGAACACTGCAATTCAGCAAGAGGTTTTAAAATTTAGTTTATTTTGGCTTTTTTCAAAAGACATGCAAAGACAAGTGTTCTTGTGAGATGCAATCTGCCCTCTATCTGTAATAAGTAGCATCTCCCTGAATTTCTGCCCTGCTCTGACTTATATAATTAAAATCCAACATTCTCGAAGCTTCCAGAAAAGTGTAACCGCCCACAAACACATGATACTGTTTGTCATGACATTCTATCCTGTATAGGAAATGCTTGTGAGGACCTCCCTCAACTAAGAATTCTTCTAACCCTGTTTCTCCTCCCACTGTAAACAAGTTCCTGTATCATGCTGGCTTTTGATGCAAGTATTCTCTTCTTGTCTTCTGTTGTTCTTCTTTGTTTATTGTAAACACCTCCCAGTCTGGGTCTTGAATAGAGCTTGGCACCAGGATTCATTCAAAACTGTCACCTCACAAGATCTCCTTTTCACATTGGTTTCTGTTGCATCTGCAAGATAAAGGCTTGCATCCTGATTTCCCTGCAGAACGAGTATCCCTGCATTGTGAAGTAAATGTGGCCATTAAAATAGGCCTCTCTCCTTTTGTTGCCAGCAAATCTGTCTCAGAGATTCTCTGCAAGTCATTGATGCCTTCCTGGCCTGTAATTATAAGCTTTGCAGGATTTACCAGTTTCCCAACTCTTCTGCATCCGTTGAATCTGTGATAGTCAGAAAGTCTCTCAAAGTTCATTCACCTCTGACAGGCCAGTAAAGCAGAGGAGTCTGGGTATTCTTGGTTATCTTACTCAGACATATTCTTCAATACCTAAAAAAAAAAAAAAAGAGGGAACATTGAAAACACAAAGGGCCGGATTTTAGAAAGGTTACATGAGTAAATCTGAGGATTTACGCATGTAACAGGGTTTGTGCATGCCGGGCCATCACCCGACCCGGGGGCTGTTCCGGAGGGTGCGGCCACGCCCCCAGAACACCCCGGGCCAAAACCACGCCCGTGGAGCCGCCCCCGAAATGTTGCGTCACCCGCGCCACACCCCGAAACGCTGCGTCACAACCGCCACACCCCCGCCATGCCCCCGGCACACCTCTCCATGCAAGTCCCGGGACTTACGCACGTCCCGGGCTTGTGCGCGCCGCCGAGCCTATGCAAAATAGGCTCGGCGCATGCAGGGGGGGTTTGGGGTAGGTTTTCGGAGGATACGCGCGTACCCCTTTGAAAATCTTCCCCATAGCTTTTTAACACATACTAGATCTCTTAACGCATATATAACCCTTTTTAAAAAAATAAGAATGCTTGAATTGTCTTACAAGCATATATATAAGCCATTATTTTTTCTCCCCTTTTTCTTTTTTCCTGTCTTTATTTTCTTATTGTTTTCTCTAATCCCCCTTTCTTATCAAAATCATTGGAATATATTTTTTGCATATGTTTACAGTTGCCATTATTTAATTCCTCTGGAATTCACTTCCCTATCACCTACGACTAGAGCCCTCCTTACATACCTTCAAAAAAGGCATCAAGACTTGGCTGTTCGGGCAAGCCTACCCTGATACCAACCATACTTAGCCCACTCCCTACTTTCCCGCCACCTTTCCCTCCCACTCACCCTCTCCCTTCTTCCTCTCCCCCCCAGCCCACACCCTCCCACCTCTACCCTTTCTTCTCTCCCCCCTGCTCCCCTGTCCGCCTTCCCAAAAAAATTACAGCCTTGCTAAAGTTATAACCCAAACAAGTAATTCTTCTATTGATTTAATGTATACAAGTACCCCGTCGTATTTTATAGTTTAGAACCCAGTTACAGTTATGTTTCTTCTTATATTGCTAAATTATTGTTTTGCTACTCTCTCTCTACCTGCCCTATCCTTTCTTGCTGTTCTTGCCCTGCCCCTCTCTCTCCCTTTCTTACCTGCTCCCCCTATCCCCTCCCTGTTTTTTGTATTTTCTGCCTGCTTCAGTTTTTTTGTAAACCGGCGTGATATGTCCTATGAATGTCGGTATATTAAAAGTTTCCAAATAAATAAATAAATAAATAAATCTAACATCTTTAAACAAAGAGAGAGGTAGTGCTGACTTTGTTATACACTTTTAGATCGCTGCCGTTTTTCTTTGTGGTTTGTTTGGCTAATAAAGTTGTTTTGAGCTAAACCACTCCCCTTCTCTTGAGTGATTGACAGAGTAATTTTGGAGCCAAACATTCCAAACCTTCCAAAGTAATAAGTTGGTAGGAGCACAAAAATTATTCAATATACCCACTAAGATTGCTCTATTATTTCCAACAAGCAATATATAAAACCTGTTTTTATTTATGTTGGATCTAACCACGCCCCTTTTTAGGGATTTTGGCTCCAAAATGAACTTTAGATAGTGAGCTGACATCCATCTGATTTTCTGTATTGATAAGAGAGGGTACGTTCCGTGTTGATCTGCAGAGAACGGTAAACACTATTTAACTTTTGTTTGTTAACTTTTTGCACTTCTATGTGTTATCAGTAATGTTCAGCACTGCTCCATTTTGAATACTTGCTTTCTTTTTTATAAGTGTTGCCGTGTCAGTAGCGTTTCTCCTATTCAGTTGACTATGTTATGGTTGCTGGATTCAATTAGTATATATATATATACTGTGCTCTTTACATTCACGTTTGATTAGTATTTTCAGTGAGCTCTTCAGAGTGGTATCAGCAATGTTAGCATTGCTTCGGTTTGAATTCTGTTTTTGCAAATTTGCCAAGGTAGCAGCGTTTCTCTTATCCTAGTTCTCTCCGGTATGGTTTCTGCATCTAACCGCTAAATTCACAAGTCAATGTTTTTTTCATATATACATTTGATTACTTTTTTTGTGATTTAATTTGCTGATAGATATATATATCACTATAGTGGATATTTAATATAATAGGGAGACTGAGTTTCACAGCTTTTCTGTACTCCATCGCACTATTTCGCTTTTCTCTCACCTTTATTCAATTGTAGTACTATACAGTTTTTTGCCACAATTAGTTCTTGATGCACGATAACTGTCTGTCACTATTCACTAATAAAAGTGTTTAACTAGAGGTTATAAATTTTCCTCCCACTTTTTCTTTCATTTTTTCTCTATTTTTCCCTTTTTTTTCTCTTTTCATTTGATTTAGCTTTATCAACAAATATTCTTGCGAACAACACATTGTGGTCGCTAGCATATAATTCACTTTCACTATTACATTGCACCTCTGTCACTAATATACAATTCATCTTTATTAAGCCTACATTTTGGCAGATTATTTTTTTTATTGAACTGAATATTAACAATTTTTAAGCATAGCTTTTCAAATATTTAGTTTTAAAAATACATCATTACAGTTTGTTCAATATTTGGCATGATTATATCAAATATATCAACACATTTTTTTGAATCGCTTGCAGTATGTGGAACCATTAGTGAATGGAACCAACAGATGTTTAAGCAATACTTACTTCATATAAGGTGTGTCATTTTCACATTCCAAGTTAAACAATTTTTTCATTCTTTCTCCTGTTTTTTGAACACATTCAAATTAGTGTTATAACTTTTACAGATATGTCTATACTGCAGATGACATTTTGAATTCCATTGTGACTCTATCAGTGTTTTCAAATTCAAGGTATTAAAAATATTTTGGGTTTTTTTTGAATAATTTATATATATAGGTCTCTTATGAATATTTATGATGTTACTCATATGCTCCTTTCCTAACATACGTGATCTGTTTTATGGTATATCTGTTCTATCATTGTGTTTCTATGTGAGGTTCTTAATCTTTGTTTTTATTTAATTATTTTTAATTGTATGTAAGTAATTAGTCTGTTTTTTAGTTATCATTTTAATCATTTTATGATTTTTTATGTATTTATGATTTATTCTATTTATATATGTTTACTTGTAGCCCCTGAGGCAGCCACTGGAATGTGGCGAAACTCGGCCTGAGTCGGGCATTTTTAATGAACATGTCTCCACCCAATAAAGATTTGGCAAAGATTTCCTTGGGCATCTATTTCTTTGTTGTTTTTCCTCACAACCAAGTACATTGGCCTTTAATGAGAAGCTGGAGATCATCTGCATAGATTTTGTATCCATCAGCTAAGGAGGACAAGACTTTTAAGATGGGTGCTAGGTAAATGCTGAAGAGCATGGATGGTAATTCAGATAATTGGGGAAAGTCCATGTGCATAGAAGAACATTTCAATAACTTGTTATCTATTTCAATCTGTTGGGAATGTTCAGATAAATAAAATATGAACCTGGCCAAAACAAAATCTGAAATTCTTCCTTCTCTAAGGCGATATAGGAGAATGCTGTGGTCTACTGCATTGAAGGCCAACAAAATATCAAGTGAAATCCGTGTCGGGCGCAGCGTAGAGTATAACGTCAGCTTTGGGCATATAATTGATTTAAGAAAAAAAGCAACAAAATAACACTACCGGATTTCAACATGCACAGCTAAGTAGCTTTTTCCAACCTTGTCACTTAAAGTAAAATATTGACCTGGACACTTAGAACACATAAAGGTGATTTCTATTGATGCAAAAGAAAAGAAAAAGAAAAAGATTCTTTTCAAATGACCGATGATTACAAAATATTGGCATAGTTATTGAATGTGTCTTGTACACAATATCAAATATTCACATGCATGTGAGGGTAAATTAAACAGGTATTATCATTACATCATATCTATCAAACAACATACCCGTATGACATTTTACAAATCTTTATTCATTATTATTTTTGTTTAAAACAAACATAAATATAATTTATACATGTAATACAACACATTACATATCAACCATTCATTCACAGACACATACAACAATATCAATACATGTAAACATTACAATTTGTACAACAATTAAAATACAACAAGTTCATTTATTATATTTCCCAATATTGCACTCTAACTATTAAAAAGTATCACTCCATATATATTCTCTATACTTGAACCATTCAGTTCTTTAATACTATCTCAAAACGAAAGCAAAGAATGGTGAATTAGTATAAATATCCCTTTCCCTATCATATGTTCCCAGTATTATCTATTAATTATTCACTTAATTACATATTTTAGATGTTAATCACTCCACATTCCCAGATGTTAATCACTCCACATTCCTGACAAGAAGCTCTTGTTTCACCCGAAGGTTTCTTCAGGGGTTGCAATAAATATGTTATCCACTGTCTTTTCATATGTAGGGAAACTCCATCTTCACTCTTTAAAGCTAACAAACAATTTTATGCGCAGATCTCCATGCTCTTTTCCGGTCTCCAATTGCTTCGGACCGGTCTCCAAATGCT
The DNA here is from genome assembly GCF_901001135.1 of Rhinatrema bivittatum. NCBI lineage: Eukaryota > Metazoa > Chordata > Amphibia > Gymnophiona > Rhinatrematidae > Rhinatrema > Rhinatrema bivittatum. Next base: position 112,776,334 of record NC_042617.1, on the reverse strand, counting down.
AACAAAGTTCACAATACATTCACCACTAACTCATTGTTATTCTCCAATTTTCTCATATTACTGTTCCATTGCTATTTTTTCTTCTGATAAATCTTTTGCCAAAGGAGTATGGAATATAAGCAGGATGTGATTTGGAGCATTTGAAAAATTGGGAATAGGTCTGGACATTTGAAAAAATTTATCGGAAGAGAAAATAATTAAAGAAGGCATTTAAGAGAGACTTTTAGATAGACAACCCATTGAATCTGCACCTTTAGTATGTGTATTACAGTATTCTCATTTTGCACCTACTATTGTGTCAGTTATTCACAAATATTGGCGTTATTATCTTTGCATACTATCCTTTTAGACTGACCTATATTAGCATTTGAAAGAGGAAGGAGCATTCATGTTTTTGTAGTACATTCAGAACTTCCTCTGGTCCATTCTTCTGAATCAAGTACCATTTCTGGTCATAATGTATATATGGCCATTGCAGCTTTTGTGCTCTTAGTATTACTGGTACCCATTGGATCCATCTGAGCTCAGGAAACCCATCAGTTTATTTGGTCCACAGATTGTCTTTCCTCCTTCGTGGTCTATTTTTTTTTATAGTGCCCGTGTCAAAAGATTTATAGTGGATGCACTAAGTGCAGTATCAAGACTCGTCTTACTGAACATAAAAGTTGGGTCCATACTCGGAAGATGGAAGCTCCCATTGTGACGCATTGTGTAGAGTACAATCACCTATTTGCTGACCTTAGGTGGGGATTCTTGAACAGATTGGCGATACCACTAGGAGAAAGAACTGCATTGCTCAGTTAAATCTTCATGAACAATTTTGGATTTTCTTTTTTAATTCAGTCACTCCTGATGGTCTTAATCTTGAAATTGAATAGTATGCTTTCATTTAATCAAATTTATCTTTATTTTGAGACCTGATTTTTTGGAGTCACTACCTTCAATTCAGACCAGTATATAAAGGATTTCCGGAGCTTTCCTTGTGATCACTTCCAGTTAATTATTTTGCACCAAACTTTGGCATTTGTGGGTAAGGTTATGCAACTTCACAGTTTTGCTGTGTTACATTGTATTAATATTTGTCAGTGCTTCAGTGAAATTGTTAATTATATGGTCTTGGCACTTATGTCTAAAGGATTTCTTTTTTATATTTTAGTAACAATTGCTTTATACTAAACGGTGCACTGTGATGTTAACAGAAGAACCCCCTCCCCCTGATGCAGGTTTCTGAAACATGGCTCTGTGTCAGGGTCCTTTGCCTCATTATTTGAACTATTGAGAGAAGTATTTTGTTTTGCAAATTTTCACAAAAAAAAAGAAAGGTACTTAATTAATTATAAGGCAATTTAAGGTTGAATTCCTGCTGGAAGTGCCTCTTATGACTGGTCACATTGATGGTATCTATTTTTGTGTAATGAAGATTGTGTGATGTATTAGTTACTTTGTATCTTCATTAATTTGTTACACTTGATGTGCAAGCTATTGGGTGGCATAAAAATATTTTAAGTAAATGAATAAATAAAATAACACAGGGCAGGGATATCTCCATTGAAAGGTGGGTCTTTCAGAGATATATTATTCATGTGTTCATGCTGATGAAGGGATTTGCAGATGGAAGCTGGAAACTTTCTGGAGATTATCTGGGCCCTACCAGGGAGGACAGCCAGTGTGATCAGGGAGAAGTTTTGACTTGGTGATATCCATCCATCTGACACCTATATCACTCAAGGTAGGGCTTCATCTTTGTGAGAAAAATGGTTTATCTTTTCATAGATATATGCAGATTTTAGGACATAGAGGTGATTTACTAGAACTTGTAGCAGCTACCACTTTCTGGTGAAAGGAGCTCCTATCAACATATCTAAATGGCACTGCTTCTCTGCTGGAAGTTGTGCTGTAATTGAAAGGGCCCCTTTCTCTTTGGTCCTTGTCTCACAATGCTTCCCTCCCTGGTACAGCCCAGGGAGGGAAACATGTAAAATGTTTCCCTCCCTGGGCTGTACCAGTCTTGCTGCACTTACTTCTTTGACCCTTTGAGGTGGTATGAAGTAAATGTAGACTAAAATCTCAGAAGTGTAGTGTCCATTACAGAAAGTCATTCAAAGGAGCTAAGTATAGATTGCATACCTAAACAAACACAATTTACACATAAACAGCTATAAGAGTAGATGAGAGTAAGATAAACATTACTGGAAAGAGCTGAATGCTATGCTACATGCATGGCAACGTGTGGTTGAGAGAGTGATGCAATAGGCCAGGGGTCCCCAAACTTTTTACACAGGGGGCCAGTTCACTGTCCCTCAGACCGTTGGAGGGCCGGACTATAAAAAAATCTATGAACAAATCCCTATGCACACTGCACATATCTTATTTTAAAGTAAAAAAAACAAACAGGAACAAATACAATATTTAAAATAAAGAACAAGTAAATTTAAATCAGCAAACTAACCAGTATTTCAATGGGAACTATGGGCCTGCTTTTGGCTAATGAGATGGTCAATGTCCGGTTCCATATTTGTCACTGCTAGCCGTAACAAGTGATGCAAGTGTGCATCAGTTAGTCTAGATCTGGTTGGAGATTTCAGATATTTCATTCTGGAAAAAGTGTTCACAGACATAAGTGCTGTATTCTTTGAACACAGACACTATATTCTGTCATATCAAACACACAGCTCTTTCCTTGTACTGCATGAAAAAGTAATCATAAGTCCACTGTTCTTTGAATATCCTACATTCCGAGTCAATTTTTCCCTTTCTTGACGTCATTGTTTCCTAGGGATTCAAAATTGCTATTAGTAAAATACCAATAGATATATATATATACATACAGCCCTACAAAAACAATATACCAACAATAATTTTGCCCACACAGAGGCATACAGACTGCACTGCCCATCAATGCAGTCTAATCTGTGTCCATCAATGCAGCCTTCCCAGTCCACATCATTTCAGCCTCACCAGTGGCCATATTGGTGGAACTCCACTTTTACCTCAGGCTCACACTGGTGCAGTGATGTGGGGCGCCGCAGTCGCAGACCGGATGTGCGTCATATGATGCGCTTCCGGAGCCATGACACGTGCGTCCTGCGTCACTGAAAGTAGTACTGTACGTGAGCACGCCGCGCTTTGCGCGCTGCCACATACAGTACTCTAGGAGCACAGGATGCGGATGCATCCTGTGCTCCTCTCACTTACCACCAATGAAAGAGGTGCCCCTTCTGGAAGTGCGGCGGGGGCCGGATAAATGGCCTCAGGGGGCCGCAAGCGGCCCGCGGGCCGTAGTTTGGGGACCCCTGCAATAGGCTGTCCTTTAAGGAGCTTTATTAGAGATGTAAATGGACTGAAACATGCATCAAATAGAAAAGACACACACAGAAATGAAAATAATAGAAAACTTTTATAATAATTTAAATAAACATAAATAAAACTTTTTCAACTATTTACAGTTATCAAAATAATGGGAAAGAGGTGGTAAAACAAGGGATAAATCTATTTATATAAACAAAAAGAGGTCTAGGAACCTTGGGAGACAGGTACAGAATTGTCTAGAGAGCTAGGGACTGGGGCTGTGGCTTCATGAGCTGCTGTAAAGTGCTCTTGAGCTTGGGCAAGTTGCTCCACCAGCCCACAGAGGTTGGCTCTGATCCTGCTAAGTTCATCCCTCATCCTCTGAATTGCTACTAGGCCTATGGCTCCCTGAGACCCAACCTCCTGGCCTGGACCAGGTCCTCTAGCCACTGTGGTGGCCTCTGCAGCCAAGAGATTCTGTACAGATTCAGGAGGGAGGTTCACAGAGAGGACTCAATTATCTTGCCTAGCAATGACTGGGCAGCCTCAAGACCAACATCCCAAGCTCCCTGGGCAGAAGGGGGAGGAGGACCTACTGGAGTGCCTAGTGGTTAGAGCAGTGGGTTACAAACCAGTGAAGCATGGATTCAAATCCATGCTTCACTGGTTTGTGACCAAGACGTGGCTCTTTCACTGGTTTGTGACCAAGACGTGGCTCTTTCACCAAGCCTTCTCTGATCCTCCAGACAATCACTAGTCGTCATTATTCTCACATGGACGAATGGTCTTCTATCCTTTCGAACGATGGACTCAGGCACTTCCAGGTTAAAGCACCTTAAGCTGTAACCCATATTCTTTTTGTATTATGTTACAATTACTTCCTGCCTTTACCTTCTTCCAGCTATTTTAAGCGTCCAAGTTTTTACTCCTTGTTAAATGTAACTTTGCCTTATTCACCTCTATTGTTATCTACTCTATTTTTTGCTTCAGTTATACCCTTGTTATATGTAAACCGATCCGATATGGTTATTACTATGAAGGTCGGTATAAAAAAGTGTTAAATAAATAAATCCCACTGCTATTCCTTGTAACCATGAGCAAGTCACTTTAACCTCCACTTTTCTTTGGGATAGGGAAATACTTACAGTACCTAATGAGGCAGGACACCACTCTCTTTGCATGCGCTGCCGCCAATGCTCTGCTTAGGATGTGTGCGCACCGATCTCCCCGAATTTAAAGGGCCAATGGCAGGAGTTGTTTTGAGGCACTCCCTGATGACAACATCTCATCTGACTTATAAAGGCCTCCATGGATGCCTTCCCGGTACCTTGGCAATAGGTTGACTACCTTCCCAGTAGAGCGAGTTTCCTCAGCGTTGTTCCTGCATTCCAGTCTGTTGTTCCTGCTCTTCATTCCCAAATTTCTGTTTCTTGTCTTCTTGGTTTCTGTTTGGTTATCCTGGTTGGTGTTCCTGAATTCTCATCTTGTCACTCTGTGATTATTCTTCAGTTCTTATTTTCATGACTTTAGTGTCTTCCAATCCTCCTGTGCTGTCCTTTGGATCCCTGCCTGCTCTCCATCCCTTCGTCCCTCAGACGGATTACTGGTTTGACTTCTGCTTGACACTGATTCTGATTGAATTCCACCCATTACTGACCACTGCCTAGACACCATTTCTGATTGAACTCCGCCTGCCATTGACCTCTGCCTGTATCCGACTTTGACTGATCACTGCCAGCATCATCACCTCCTCTGGACCCTGACCTGCAACTATTCCAGCTCGATGGATCTCCACCTCCTCAGCAGAGGCTCGCCCCTAAATCCTGCTGGCCCCGGCACCTAAGGGCTCAACTTAAGGGGAACATGCACTGGTATAGATGAACCTCCAACTGGGCCTCTGCACAGTCTGCTCTGCCAACCAATGGTGGGGACTTGCAGGGCCCCTCCCTGAAGGTTGTGCCAACTCCACCTCAGTCCAAAGGTCCATGCCCGCAACAGACTCCTCACCACAAGATAGACATTTATGTACGGTCAGAATAAGAAGAACAGTTGTTTTCTATTTTGTACCTGCACAGGAGAAAGATATGACAGTAGTAATGTAAAGATTATAGTTGCTGCTGTAGGAAAAGTGTCTCTTGTAAGAAGTATTGTAGTTAGATGCATGTTTACTCCTTTTTTACTTCAAGTTAGCCTCCTTGAAAAAGCCTTAAGAGGCGAATCATGGCTGTGTTGGAGTGCTGCACAGCATGAACAAAATGACTGCTTGGAATGCTATTCTGGAAGCAAGGAAGTGAATATTTATGAACTTAATACAAGTCTTATAAGCTTCTTTAGAGCTATCGTTTACTTTCTTTAACAAGTAATCCAATGTGGGGGGACTTTTGAACAAAAAAAACCCCAAATAATGTATGTGTTTTTATATTTTTAGTGCTGGATTGCTAAAATAAGACTTGCTAAGCAGAATTGCACACTGGGGTGAAAAGAAAGAAAGGAACCATTTTATTGAGAAGAGTTTCTTGACTTTTTGAATTGTAATGGATATTTCACATAATTTTGTATACATAAGAAATATAATAACATTGTTTTGCATTTAATTACAATTTAGTGATATAAATATTTATGTGATATTAGTATAAACAGCTTCCTATCATTTTTTTATATTGTGCGTATGTAAGATTCTGGGCTCAATTATACACTTTTATGCCTCTATTGTTTGTAGATAGTTTTGATTTAAATGTCTATGCAAAAGAGCATTATTGAAGAATGTTAATAAGTAGTAGAAAGACAAACCAGGCTGATTCAAGAGAAAAAAAGCCAATTTGAGGGAAAATAAAAATACAAGAAAGATATTGAATGAGTTTCCTAATGCCAACAGGGCTAATGTAAAAGGATCACTTAAACAAGAAAGCAGAAGTTATCACCAGCTAATGGCCAGTTTGTTAGCTAACAGGCCGTTAACACTCAAACAAACTGGTCGTTAAATGTAGTTACTATTCACTTTAACAGGAATTTATTAGAACCTTCGGTTTATGATTTAATGGGATGGAAGAAAAGTTCTTAACTTGTAGTGAGATTTCAAGCAGCTCTGCTATCATAAAAAATAATAGTCATCAATTTCTCATTTTTTTTAGCAGTTATATTAAGAATGTTGCATGGGTTCTGATTTTGATAGCCAGATATTAAATAAGAGCCACTTAACTCTTCATTATTTTATTATACAATTATGGTAAGGTCGCACCTGATCTGTTCTTTTCAAGTCAACCTGTATTTCTTATATGTAGCAGCTGTTCAGTATATAACCCACCCAGTACTTTTTATATGTCTTTATTACCATAAATTGATAGTTAAAAACAAAATAAGAGTCTGATATATTAGCCCGCAGCATTCACCATAGGGTAGCATCAGTTTTGCATATGATTTTGCTACAGATGCCAATGACCTTGGAGCTTATTATTATCGATGTATAGCAGTTTTAATTTGATCTAGGCTCTGTGGTGTTTTATGTTCTTTTGTTTTTATTATATAAGCTGTTTTTATACACCACTTTGAACTGTGGAAAGGAGTGGGATACAAAGATTTTAAATAAATAAATAAATCTGTAGCAAAATTGTGCAAGACCTCTTTCACATGTTGCCACGGCCAGGAACGTCATGCACTCCTAGCTGTGGCAACATGTGAACCTAACCCAGGAAGCAGTGGTTCATATACACTGCTGTGGGGATTTAAAAGGGCCTTCTGGTGAAGTGAGATGGTGCAGCCAAACAAGAACAAGAAAAATGTCAACACCCACTAGGATGAGAAAAACGCTTACTAAAAGCCTGGTTAACCCCACACCTGGGAAGGAGGAGAAGGCAGACGGATGGGTGCCACATCCTAGAGTAACAGGCAAAAAATGGAGGCATATACGATGGGGTGGGAGGAGTCAGTTGCCCTGGAGGGAGTAGAGAGAGGATACCAAGGTCTCCATGGAAACAGGAATAGTCAATGAGGGAGGGTGGAGAAAGGAAGAGGATGAGATGTAATTCCTTCCTGCAAAGAGTCATGAGACGGGAGAGTTAACTCACCCACAGAGAGAAGAACACCAGGAGGAGCACATGGAGACTGAAGAGTGCACACAGGAAGAGGGTGTGGTTTCAAAAACAAAAAAGTGGAAAGAGACCTACACTAAGGCAGCAGTTCTCAACCGATGTGTCACGATATACCAGTATGTCACAAGCACATGCAGGTGTGTCGCCACACTTCCTGGTCCCCCGCTGACCCAGCTGCTCCTCCTGCCACAGCGAAACAGGAATTCATCTTCCGCCTGGACTTAAAATTCTGATAACCCGGGCAGAATGCAGCAGGACAGCTAGAGTCAGTGGCACCAGCATGGTCTCCTCTTCCCGCCCCCTGCGGCCCAGAATAGGAAGTGGTATGCAGCGGCCACATGCACAAGAACAAGAGACCATGCTAGTGCGTTCAGTATTGGCCCAAAGAAGAGCGGCGCAGCCTGAAGAATAGCAGCGCGGCACGGAGTAAAAGAGGAGCAATGTCAGCCCCCTCGGCAGATGGGACTTCTTTCTCGAGGCCGCCAGGGCTGGAAGTGGAGGAGGCTGCTACTGTTGCTAGTTGAGTGGGGGGAGAGCGCAAGTGAGTGAGTGAGCAAGCATATGAGTTTGAGATTCTGTGTGTGTGTGTGTGAGAGAGAGAGAGAGACAGCATGTATGTAAGTGACTGAGAGCCTGTATGTGTAAACGTGTGATTGAAAACCTATTTGTGTGAAAGAGAGTATGTGTGTGTGTGAATGAGAGCCTGTGTATGATTGAGATCCTTTGTGTGTGAGAGAGAATGCATGAATGTCAGTGATGGTTGAGAACCTGTGGGGCAGATTTTTAAAAAGTACGCGAGCGCGTACTTTTGTTCGCTCACCCGGCGCAAACAAGAGTATGCCGTATTTTAATATCCGGGGTCGGCGCACGCAAGGCTGCGCAAAATCGGCAGCCTGTGTGTGCCGAGCCACGCAGCCTGCCTCCATTCCCTCAAAGGCCGCTCCGACCATCCATTGCTCCTACCATGTGACAGGGGCTGACCAATTGTACCGGTAGCCCCTGTGACATAGTAGGTCAAAGGCTATCAGCGCCATTTTGAATACCGGCAGCCGAGGGTGTGAGTGCAGGAGATGCCTCCCGGACCCCCCGCTGGACCACCAGGGAGTTTTGGTAAGTCTTGGGGGGGTCAGGAGGGTGGGGGGTTGTAGTTAATTTAATTTTAGCCAGGAAATGAATAGGAATTAATATATAAACGTATCGGGGGCCCCCCTTGCCAAATGCAACATATCTGCCCCCAAAGAATACGAATCCCGAATGCAACGTATGGCATCCCTCTGCACATCCCTAACAAGTGTAACCTTGTGTGAATTAACCTACATGCATACCAGGCCAATTACCAGCAAATTTTGAAAGAGAACTTGTGTGCATAAGTTCATTTTGAAAATTCAGAGTAAACTTTGTGAGCAAAAGGTATGCAAAGACTAGAGCTTCACCTTAACCAACCCCTTTCTCCAAAAATTGAGCCCTTGAGTTCCGGCTGGTAGGGTTTAGGTGAGAGTCTCTGAGAGAGAAGTGTAGACAGAGGTTCAGAGTCAGGCAAGAGTCAGAAGCAAGCAGCATGCAAGTGAAGTCAGTGTCCAGGCAAGGGGTCCATTCCAGAGGTCAATCCAAAGAGAATACAAGGATGAGGCAGGATTGATTGGCACAGAGGAAAAGGTAGGGTGGCCAGAGCAGACCTGGATATGACAAGGTAAGTCTGGACAAAGCAGGGCAGACTGGAGAGAAGAGGCAAGGCTGGACGAGGCAGGGCAGGATAGAGTGATAAGGCAAGGCTGGATAAGGCAGGGTAAACATGAGAAATGAGCAATGCATACTACACAAGGTAGGAAGACCTTTTGCTGAGGCAATGTTCAATGCGTGGCTGGTCTTAAATACCCAGCATGCATGCCTATTGACCGCCCACAGGAAGGAAGAGATGACATCCTGCTGATGGTGTCTTGTTGCATCAGAGGTGCATGACAGCCTGCTGGCAGCATCAGGAGCCCGGACTTCATGTGAGTGAGTGATGCTGGTTGCGGGAGCCACTCGCAACCGGTGAACATAATACTTGTGTTTGGGTGTGGGGATTGGCCATTAGGAGAGTACATGTGTTTGTTTCACATTACAAAGTGCTCTAGTTGGTCTAGAAGCAGGGTTTGCTCACTTGGAGACTTGTGTTTTGATTCAAAACCACAAAGTTGTTAAGGTAAATGCAGGTTTAAGTATTCTTTGCACAGAGCCTAGTGTAAATCCAATTGATCTACCCCTGAAGAGCCTGATCAGTCTGCAATACGTTAAAAAGGAATTCTAGGAACATTTCAGTGTTCCCAGCAACTTGAGATCGTGAAGATCAAATTATGTCCAACCAGTGAAATCCTGTATTGTCTGACATATTTCATTTCTTATCTTTTCACACTCTTTTGGAATAAAAGGTATACACTTTTCAGTATGGCCAAATAATTATTTATAGCAGTCTCTTACTCTCATTTCAATATTTAGCTGTTTGTGTTTTGTTCATTTATGATGCTTTGGTTTGAATTATAGCCTGTATTTCTTATTGCTGCATTAAGAAAGGGATGGTACTTGTAAACTCCAGATTTCATATCATATATATTCCATTTATCTTAAACATGCTCTATTCATTTCATATAGTGAAATCTTTATTAGACCCCTGCATTCAAGAAGTAGAAGTGGATAGAATGTGAGAGAGAAGACCCAAGATGTTTGTGAAAGGTTACTGATGTTCTGCCTGATTGAATTTTCTTTTTAGAATTCTTTTCTTCTCCCACTGATTTGGATGCAAAAACAAAAGGGAAAGATTCGGCCTTATCTGGCTGAACCTCCGATAGCTCTGGGCTCCTCGACTCAATTGACTGATTTGTATTAAAAGGAGCGGCAGAGTCTGGGCCAGTTTATTGTACATTGGATGCCTTCCTCAGTCCCAAAGACTGTGCCCCTCCACTAATTCCAGCTGTTATGCTTGAGGGACTAGACAGATTTAAGAAAGTTTGAAGAGTGGTCAACTGCTTGGCAGTTACGTTTCAATGCACAAAAAATGCAGAGGAGGTAGACTGAGAAGCAATCTCAGGAAAATTACTTTCATGGAAATGGTGATGGATACATGGAATACCCTTCCAAGGTAGGGGGGTGGAGATTTATTAATTTATTTTATAAAAATGTCTATTCTGCACATCCAAGTGAGAGTACAAAGGAGCAAGAAAAAGTAAACCTAAAAACCAACAAACTGACAAGGCAATACAATAAAAATTCAGTAAGTAAAATAACAACATCAAAAACTTCAGTAGTGAGACTAGTGGTTTTTTCCTGAAGATAACTATAACAACCAAGCAATGCCAGTGAGGTAATAGTCTAGATGGGAGAAGTAAACAAGTAGACAGGATGGAGGACCAATTAAGGTGAAGCATTTTTTTTAAATTAGCCTATAGCTGGCACCTGAATTTAGTGATGCTGATTAGGGATGTGCAGAGGGACGCCATACGTTGCATTCGGGATTCGGATTCGTCGGGGAGCAGATACGTTGCATTCGGCCATATGGCACCCCGATGCGTTAATACGGCAATTTCTATTCATGTCCCAACTAAAATTAAAATTAACTACAACATTCCCACCCTCCTGAACCCCCCCCCCCCCCAAGACTTACCAAAACTCCCTGGTGGTCCAGCGGGGGGGTCCGGGAGCCATCCCCTGCACTCTCACACCCTCGGTGCTGGTTTCATCATGGCGCCAATAGCCTTTGACCTACTATGTCACAGGGGCTACCGGTGCCATTGGTCAGCCCCTGTCGCATCACCATCGTCACCATCTTGTGCTTCTACCATGCGACAGGGGCTGGCCAATGGCACCGGTAGCCCCTGTGACATAGTATGGGCAAAGGCTATCGGTGCCATTTTGATTACTGGCAGCTGATGGCCCGAGGGCAGGAGATCGCTCCGGGACCCCGTTGGACCCCCCAGGGACTTTTGGCCAGCTTGGGGGGCCTCCTGACCCCCACAAGACTTGCCAAAAGTCCAGCGGGGGTCCGGGATCAACCTCCTGCACTCCGGCCGTCAGATGCCAGTACTCAAAATGGCACCGATCGCCTTTGCCCTCACTATGTCACAGGGGCCGACCGTCGGTCTTTTGAAGATATCTGGATAGGTTGCAAATTATCCAGCCCCACATGGCAGGATAACTTCAAAACCTAAATGGCTATATTCAAACATAAGGTAATAAATACAGAGAGTTTATCAAATTCCCTATATACACAGCATATACATATAGGGGCAGCAAAAATGTAATTACACCAATCTCATTTATATTCCAAATATCCAAATTCAAACCACTATATTTTTATTATTATCTCTTACACAATCATATTAAATATGTATATAATATTAATGTATGGTTTTATATGCTTTAGTCAATGGATGTGGCAGAAAGTTTTTCTCACAATGGCAATGATTTCAGTTTCCATGTTTAGTTTAGAATCCAGGAGAATACCCAGGTTTCAAACCTCTGATTTTATTAAAAGTGTGGAGGAGTACAGAGTCAAGTTTAACTCTTGAAGGGGAGCAGTGGAAGTATCTAGAGTTAATAATTCCTCTGTTTTGCTGGGGTTTAGCCTGAGTTGATTGGAAGTGGCCCATTTCCAAATATCTGTAAGATAGTTGTTCATCTTAGAAAAGCAGTACTGCAAGAGGCAATCTTTTCCAGCTTGCTCCCTCTTTTTCCCTGCTGAGGGATGTCATTTCCTATTTCTCCTACCTGGACCAATCCAAGAATACTGTCCCCTCCAACTGATGTCATCATGGGCCAACATGAAAAGCCAGCTTGCAGCAGAAGGGAGAAGAGACCTGCAACCAGTCAAGCAGTGTCATGGAAGAGACGCTTTTCTCACTTGCTTCTTTCCTTTCCTTGCTGAAAGATATGCCTTGCTGCTTCCTCTGCCTGAGCTGAGCTGAAAATGCAGTGACTCTGCCCCCTGCTGATGTTATTATGGACCATCATAAAATGGCAGCTTATAGTGGGGAAGGATTGCCTCTGGTCGGAATGTTTCTGTAGGGGACACTTTAAAGTGTGATGAGGGACAGCTAGGCTATTAGTGCTGAACTTCTTTGGAGAAAGTAATCTGAGATGGGATATTTTGATGAGAGTACCTGTTTATTGTCATCTCTTCAAAATGGTGCCTTCACCAGAAGGACTCACTGAAGTGATGTCACTTTGGTGCTTTCCTTAGTTTCCATTGAGGTGCCTAAGTCCAAACCTCTTCCCAACTCCAGAAGAGTCCAGCTAAATTTACATGTATGTTTACCCTCATAGGGCCTTATTTTCCAAGCAGTTTACCGCGTGCGATAAAATCGCAAATCGCGTTAACAGCTGTTAATGCGATTTGCGAATGCAAATTAGTAATTTGGTATTCAGGGGGCGGAGCAGATGTAAAGCGGGAACCAGTTTATCGTGTGCGGCGAAAGTGCCTATGCCCTAGACAGGTATTTTAATCCCTATGGGAGGGCCACCTACTAACTCGGGGTGGGGATTAGGTATCAGCGTCGGGGGTTGGGGGCCACTTTCGCATTCCACATGAGACCTACGGAAAGAACAGTGGTCTCTAGTGAAGATTTGCTGGGCGTCGGAGTGAGGAAACTCACTCCAAGAGGAGATTTGGGCAACGTACTCTCCACCTAGCTTGCTGGACACTCTACCTGGGCAACAACAAGCTAGGTGGAGAGAACGTTGCCCAAATCTCCTCTTGGAGTGAGTTTCCTCACTCCGACGCCCAGCAAATCTTCACTAGAGACCACTGTTCTTTCCGTAGGGTCTCATGTGGAATGCGAAAGTGGCCCCCAACCCCCGACGCTGATACCTAACCCCACCCCGAGTTAGTAGGTGGCCCTCCAATAGGGATTAAAATACCTGTCTAGGGCATAGGCACTATAGTAAGTCTCTCTCTCTCTCTCTCTCTCTCTCTCTCTCTCTCTCTCTCTCTCTCTCTCTCTCTCTCTCTCTCTCTTTCTCTCTCTCTCTCCCACAATGATTCAATTGCAAATATCATTGGTAATGCCCCCTAATGCATTACCAATGTGATATTGGAAAATGAGGCCCATAGTGTGTTTGCATTTTTATGAAAGCCAATTTCTAAGGGTAAAACCAGTATTTTACCTGCTGAAATGCTTTTGAAAATTACTCTCCCTGCGTGCACTTGGAATAGCTTGCTAAACTGGTCCCTGTAGATGTTAGTGCATAGACACTAAAATTAAAAGATGTGTGCATGTGAATAAAGAACTATCAAATGCAAATGAGGCTTTCGTAGGTGTACAAAAAATGCATGGCATGCTCTCCTCCATGCACTATAAGGCCTAAAATTTAACACCTGCCTTGAGCCAGGTATTAACTTTTTAGCATGTACTCTATAAAAAGAAATCAGCTACTAGCAAGCATTATGGCTTACAGATGGAACAGATGTGCAAGATATGACAATAAAATTTTATATAAAGGCCTTTGAGCTATAAAACTTGCTCCTGAACTTCTCTATGGAAAAGAAAACAATGCCAACATACACTTAGTTTTTATAATGTCCTATAGAACTCCATGTTTTTTTCCACCTTGAAAATGTCTTTTTAATCCAGAAGTTAACACATAACTGGTGTTCATACATTGTTGCATACCTCACAAAAGTGTGTCCATTGTGGTGTACAGCAACATTAAAACATGGTAGCAACAATAGCTATAAAATTACAAATCAACAATTTATAATAAACAAACTAAATAACAAGCTATAGGACAAATATAAAAAAAAAATATCTGTTAAAAGTTAAAAGGATCTAGCTCAAAACCAAAAAACAATCAGAAAAAAGAATAAAACAAATAAAATAACATAGCAAAAAAATCTTTATAATATCTAGAAAAATATACTAGATTAGATTGCAGGGAAGAGAAATGTTTTCAGATATTTCCTAATGGATCTCAGAGTTAACTTGTGTCTTAAAAATTCTGGGAACTGATTCCAGAGTACAGGGCTTATCACAGAGAACATTTGAGACCGCAGACACATTTTACCCACTTCCTTTGAAGGTATATCTAACTGAGCTGCTGGGCCAGACCATAGACAGCATACAGGAGTATACCACTTTAACTTATACCTCCAGTAACTAGAGTCTTCATCTTTTCAGGAATGGAAAACTAACAAAATCTTAAACTGATCCCTATGTAGCATGGATAGCCAATGTAAAGCTTTAAATAGGGGAGATGCCGCTATCCATTAAGGCAGACGTTCCCAAAACTGTCCTGGGGGACCCCAGCCATTTGGGTTTTCAGGATATCCACAAAGAATATGCATGAGATGAATTTGCATGCACTGCCTATATAGCATGCATCTTTATCTTACAATGTTCCCCGCCAGTCCCTAACACAAGCTACCCCATTACAATGTAAATAGCCTTAAATTTTACAAAATTCCTATTCCTGCTTTGTAATTCTGTATTTATTTTTATATTATAACGTTATATTAAATGCTATAACCCTAATCTTATAAATGTTAAAATCCTATTAATGTTAAAAATACTTACTATTCTACTAATGTTAAATGATTTTCTATTAATGTTAAAATATATACTATTCTCTTTAGTTCTTTGACAAGTTACCATGTTACATTGTAAAAGGGCAAGAAGTGAGTGGACAAGAAGTGAGCTTGTGTGGAAGGCTACAATGAGCAAGAAATGAGCGGACAAGAAGTGAGCTTGTGAAAAAAGACCACAACCTCGAGATATATGCTGGCAGAATGGTTGGTTTTCAGCAAGAAAATAAGCGTGTCAAGATGAGATAAGTACTACATTGAATACTAGTATTTGAAGACGTATGAATACATGAATTTGGGAATTGGTCATTGAAGAATTGTGTTCACGGGTGTAATTCACACTAAAAAACATATAAAAAAACACATGGACTGACCGATGATTATATATAAGGTTGAGTGATCATGGCTAAAAAACCACACTATGATACCTAGTATGACGGTCACTATACCACTGCTCAATTCGTCAAATGTTGTGCATGAAATAGGAAGGGGGTCAATATAGAAAATAGTGTATCTTCCGTGACCTCTCCGAACTGTATCTGATCTTAGCTAAACATCATTTTTGGTTTACATTGTAAAATAAGGCATACCTTGCCCTATTCACCCTGTTTTATGTAAACCGATGTGATATCTCGATCGAATGTTGGTATATAAAAGCAAATAAATAAATAAATAAATAAATGCATATTCATTATGGATATCCTGAAAACACGAATGGCTGGGGGTCCTCCAGGACAGGTTTGGGAAGCTCTGCATTAAGGGCAGCCAAAAAAAGTTCTCAACACAGCATTCTTGATCCAATGAAATCTACATGAGATCCTCAACAAGAGGCCCACATACTGAACATTACTTTATATTGGCATGATTGTGATGATTGTTGCTGTCCTTGATGTAGCCTTGACCCAAAACACACTGGTCTGGGCAATAAAGTCTTCTTTGAGGTCAACCAATCTTTTTGTTTGACTGTAGAACTCTTTTGGGAGACTTTTGAGACTCTCCCAGGGTAAGTTCTTCTTGCTGTTCTGCCTCAGCCAGGGCTGCAACAGCACCTCCCTCCTACCCCTTAATATCTTTAGCCAAGTGGCATAGCCACAGGTGGACCTGGGTGGCCTGTGGCCTACCCACTTTGTGTTCGGGCCCACCCAATCAGCATTGCCCAGGGCCAAGAAGAGGAGGCCTGTTGCAGGGCTGTCCCAGAGCTCATCCCGTGTGGCTCAAGAAGAGGAGGCCCGACCAAGGGCAGATTGGCCTATCGGGGCTTCGGGCATGCCCCGGTGGGCTGGTCAGCCCGATCACGTGGTTGGTGTTCACAGCGGCCCCATGCCTGCGGAGTCCCTGTGCCTAACACAACCCTGTAGGAGCTCCTCTTTCTGCTCTTACTGCCTTTTCATTTTCAGCACAGAGGCAGCATGGGCCTGGACCTGAGCTCCTCCCTCACGCAATACCGGGGCAGCGGGAGCTACTCTTGCCTGCTTCTTCTTGCAGCCTGCTCTGCCTTCCATGCCGTCGCAGTTCAAGAAAAATCTGCTCTGCTGTGAGCCACCTGAAGTGTGGGAGCTGCTCAACTGGGGGCTGCCAGAAGGCTCTGCAGCAGTTTTATGGGGGGGGGGGGGGGTGTTCAGCTCCCCGAGGCTCTCATGTTTTGGATTCATGCAGCGATGGCAGCGATAAGGTGGGTACATGGGCCTGAGCTTGCTTCTCTTCTTTCCTCCTGCTGCCTTCATCACACCTGCCTTGCCTTGCTTTGCCTCACTTGTTCTCGAGCCTCCTCTGCCGGAGACAGGAATGAACAAACTTCCCGGAACTACCTCACCGGGGGATGAGCACTTCCTGCTTCTTACAGGCTCAACTGCCTTCATGCTCCATCCGCTAAAAAACCAGCACCCCCTTGCCAGCCTCTGGGCCTTCCAGCCTACCCTTACCGATAGGGATCCCTGCCTGCTGGAGGAACAACAGGATGCCTACCCAGACCCTATTCTTTTGGAGCCCTGCCTGAATACCCCCTGACCACCAATGTAAAAGTAAATAAAATATATTTTTTAACTTATTCACAGGAAGAGTGAGAGTGAGTCACTGAGTATATATGAGCTAGTGTGAATTTTGAGCATGTGTGAGCCTGTGTGTCACTGAGCATATATGAGCGTGCATTTGTGAATCAGTGAGCGCATGTGAGTGCCTATGTGAGTCAGTGAGCATGTGTGAGCCTGTGTGACACTGAGTATATGTGAGAGTGCATGTGTGAGTCAGTGAGCACATGTGAGTGTGTGTGTGTCAGTGAACATGTGAGAGAGAGTGTGTGTTTGTGACGGTGCATAAGACAGAGTACGTATGAGAATGAACGTGTATTAGAGAATGTGTGTTTATAAGAGAGAAGAATTTGTGTGCAACCCTGTGTCTGTCTGATCCATGACAATCTCAGAGTGATAGGAATCAAAAGTTCCCAGGAATAAAAAGTGTGGGATTTTTAATTCTTATTTTAAATTATTAGATGTTATTAAATGTGTCTACTGTTTTAAAATATTTTATTCGTTTCTGATTATTTGATATTCTATTTGTCAACTGTTCTGAAATATTTATTCTTTTTTTAGTATGGTTTTACTATTATGGTTGAAGTTTTATAATTTTTTATTTTATTGTTTGATATTTTATGAGGAATGATGGTGATTTTGTTGCACTGGCTTGTTGTAGTTTCCAGTTCAGTTTTTGGACGTTTCTGTTTATACATTATGGTCTTTTTATTCTGAGTTTGAAAGTCTGTTTATGTTCTGCATGTGTAATCAATTTTATAAGATACGCGCGTAGCCGTGCGTATCTTATAAAATCCGGGGTCGGCGTGCGCAAGGGGGTGCACATTTGTGCAACCTGCTTGCGCCGAGCCCAGCGCGCGCTGCCTGTTCCCTCCGAGGCCGCTCCGATTTCGGAGCGGCCTCGGAGGGAACTTTCCTTCGCCCTCCCCCCACCTTCCCCTCCCTTCCCCTACCTAACCCACCCTCCGGCCCTATCTAAACCCCCCCTTACCTTTGTTGGCAGATTTACGCCTGCTAAAAGCCATCACCCGACCCGGGGGCTGGTCCGGAGGCGGCTTCGACCACGTCCCCGGGCTCGCCCCCGAAACGCCGCGTCATTTCGGGAATCATTTCGGGAATGCCCCTGACACGCCACCTCCCTGCCCCTTTTACGAAGCCCCGGGACTTACGCGCGTCCCGGGGCTCTGCGCGTGCCGGCATCCTATGCAAAATAGGCGCGCCGGCGCGTGAGGGCCCTGTGCGCGTAAATCCGGCCGGATTTACGCGCGCAGGGCATTTAAAATCCGCCCCTTTCTGTTTAGGGATCTATAACAGCCTGATTTGTTTTCTTTTTCCAATAATAGGTGTATTGATGTTTTAGAGTCTGATGTAATATTTTCCATGTTACCTTTTTATAGGTAGCATTGTAACTCTTTACGTTCTGTCAGTTAGTGCTGTTTTGGTGTGGAGGTTTACTGTATTGTAATTGTAATTCAGTTTACCCAAGGCTTTCTGAGATCCAGACCCACACCCAGCAAGCGTTAAAATAGGCCTACTGCCATAAGAACATAAGTGCCATGCTGGCTCAGACCAAAGGTCTATCAAGCTCAGTATATTGTCTCGCAACAGTGGCCAGGCCCTAAAAGATTCGGTTTCTTGCTGCTACCTCCCTGTGACAAATGGTGGGTCTCCCTGATTCAAAAGATTAATAATTAATTATGGACTTTTCTTCCATGAACCTGACCAAACTCGTTTTAAATTCAATTATGCTAGCTGTCATGATCCCATCCTCAAGCAGTGAATTCCATAACTTGATTGTACATTGAGTGAAAAAAGAGACGATTGAGGCAGGATATAATTGAGGACTACAAAACTGTGAGTGGAGTAGAACAAGTAAATAAGGAACAGCTATTTACCCTTTCAAATAACACTAGGACTAGGGGATGTTACTGAAACTAACAATGGTGGTTAGTCGTAATGCAGACTCCATCATTGTGTATGTAAAATTAGAGTTATTTTTCCCTATGTGCATTGTTTTACTTTTATTCATATTAAATTTCATCTGCCATTTAGATACCCAATTCTCCAGTCTAGCAAAGTCATTCTATAGTTCCTTAAAATCTGCCTGAGTTTTAATTATACCGAATATTTGAATGTAATTGCAAATTTGTTCACTTCACTTGTCGCTCCCCTTTCTAGATCATTTAATAAAAAGTTGAATAGCACTGGTCCCAGAACAGATCTTTGGGGCACGCCACGATTCACCTTCTCCACTGGAAAAACTGACCCTTCCTTTAATACTCTGTTTCCTGTCTTTTAACCAGTTATCAATCCACATCAAGACAACACCTCCTATCCCATGGCTTTTTAATTTATTGAGGAGAAATATGTTGTACTGCCACCTGCTCTTCTACTGAAAATAGTAAATGTTCTCAAACTAATAGGTTTCTTGTTGAATGAAAGTACTTACTGAAATATTTTATAAATGATATATGTGGGCACAGCCCATGGATTTTATAGCATGTGCATGCCGGGTAGCATTTTTTTATGTTTTAAGGAGTGTGTGCATATATATGTAAATTATATATGTAAATTATATTGAATGTGTAATTGGGTACCCATGGGCCAGTATGGAGAAAAATCCCCCGGGCCACTATTTTCCCACAATCCGCCCCTGGGCCCGACGTAGGGCTGTCAGAGAGTTCATCCCTCTTGGCCTGAGAATAGGAGGCGCAATACAGCGAGGATGCCCAGGGGAGAGGGAGAGCCCTGATAGAATGTGTGGGAGTCAGAAGCCTGTGGGTGTGTGTGTGTTTGTTTGTGTGTGTGTGTGTGTGTGTGTGTGTGTGTGTGTGTGTATGCATGAGAGAGCATGGGAGTAAAAAGCCTGTGTGTATGTTTGAGAGAGATCAAGGAAGTGAGAAGTCTGTGGGTGTGTATATGCATGATAGAGAGCATGGGAGTGAGAAGCCTGTATGAGAGAGAGCATGAGAGGGAGAGGTCTGTGTGTGTATATGTGAAAGAGAGCTTGGGAGTGACAAACCTGTGTGTCATGTGTATGTGTGAGAGAGAAAGAATGTGGAAGTGATCCTGTATGTGTTTTTCAGAGAGAGAGCATGTGGAGGAGAGAACCTGTGTGTGTGTGTAAGAGAAAAAGAGCATGTGGGTATGAGATCCTGTGGATGTAAGAGAGAGCAAGTACATAAGAGTGGGACCATACATGTGAGAGAGAGCATGTAAGAGTTAGAGCTTGTGTGTATGTGTGTGTGGGAGTGGGAACCTGCATGTGAAAGAGAGTACATGAGAGTGAGAGCCTGTATGTGAGAGTGGGAGCCTGGGTAAGAGAGAGTTGTGGGATTGGAAGCCTCTATGAGGGAGGAAGGAAAAAAAGACAGAAGAGAGAAGAAACAGAATAAAAGAGACCTTGAAAAAAGAAATAGGAAAAGGCAGACAAGGGGGGGAAAAGATTGTGACCAGCTGATTAAAAAACGAAGATCAGACAACAAAGTTAAAAAAATATTATTTTGACTTTCAGTGATTGAAATATGCCATCTTTGGGAATGTGCATTTCTTATATATTCGTATTTTACTTTTTGAACAGTATTCCATTGTTCACAGAGTCTGGTTTCTTGAGTTTTCCATTTAAATCTTGACTGCGCGTTTCTGTTTCTAATTTATAGTTTCTTATTCTGTCTGTGTTATGCATGTGTGACAGAGGTGCAGTATTTCGGCTAGCATGTAGTTTCTGTGTGGGGATTTGTAGCAGTCCACTTGTTTGCCCAGTAGGTGGTTTATGAGTGTTCTAGGGCCTGAAATAATGTTTGCTGTGCTGCCTTGCTGTTATGGTATGGTTACGGCAAGGTTCTAGATGGCTTTTTATTATATTTTTGTAAGGGTTTGTATTACTTTACAAAGTGCTTGGCAGTGAAGGGAGTTTGTTTTGCTATTACTAAGGTGAGACCAGAATCTGAATGTATATTTTTTTGCATGTTGAGATATAATATGACACACCACAACCAAGAAGAGTGCTAGAAACAGGTTTCACATAGTCCAGAATTCACAAGTTTCAATCAATCAATTTCATTTTATTTTTCACGGCAACTCCACTGTAAATATTACTGCATTTCAAAGTGTCCCCCGACACGGACCCGTGTTTCACCGAGGCTACGTCGGGAGGGACAGGCAGGTAACATCAATAATTTCTATAAACAAATATCAAAAGGACTATGTTAAGAAAAGCACACCAGTGTTGAACAAAGATACATAGCTCAAACACACAGAAACGTACCTTGATACAGTTTTTGATTTGATGCGGCAGGGAGCGCGTCTTAGATTAAAACACCGGCATTTTTATTATCAAAAAAGGCGCCAAGGGAACGTGACCAATCAGCCAATGGGTGAGAACCAACCAATCAGAACAGGGAAAGAAGCATCCAATAGGAGTCAGGTGAAATAAAACCATTCAATCTCTTTATTTAAACCTGCAGGGATCACGGTGTTAAGAACATGAATCCATCTCTGTTCACGCCGGATCAAATATTCAGAAAAATTACCGCCCCAACTAGGGGCAGGAACAACCTCCAAAACAAAAAAAAAATAAATCTGATATAGTGTGTGACAAAGAAGTCCAGTGATCGACTAACGGAGCAGTCTCCTGGGCATGCTTAATATTCGATCTGTGCTCAATAATTCTGGTTCGAATTTGTCTCATGGTCTTCCCTATATACAATTTGTCACAGGGACAACAGATAGCATATATGACCCCCTCTGAATTACAGTCAGAGTCATTACGTAATGAAAAAAGCTTGCCTGAATTTGGGAGAGTGAAAGATGACATAAAGTCCATATGCTGACTCACCGAACAGTGGCCACATGGCTTATGTGTACCAGACGTAGGTGCAATAGGATCTCTCAAACTACTGGAGATATAATATGAACAATCCTAGTTCTGCCCTGCACCCAGTCCAAGTCCTAAGTTCATATGATTCCTATGATTATTGCTGTTTTATTATAGTTATGATATATTCTGCATTTTTGGAATGAAGATTCATAAAAGAATTCATTGACAAGAACATAAATGTTATGGTTTTGAGGTGTTTGGTGGATTCTTAGGTGCTGCAGTGATGGCCACTCCCATGGAGAGGAGCCCCGCGGGGAACTGCAGTACCGGACTAGACTCAGATGCACAAACACAGAGATAGTTTTTATTGTACAGCTTATAGAGTTCACCAGAGGTGGCAGTAGTGAGTAGATTCCTGCAGCAACAGTCTGGGGTCCTCAGCTGAGGAGACCCATCCCACAATGGTGGTATAGGGAGCTCCGATGCAGATCTTCAATGAGGAGCTGTAGGTGAGACAGACTGGTAGATGTTAGATTACTCACCCTCTTGTAGCTGTAATGGTGGAGTTCCCAGCAGGTAGAAGTAATAGTAGCAGGCACCAAGGTAATAGTAATAGTAGCAGGCACCTCAGGTCCTCGAGGAGCGAGTACCTGGATATTGGATAGGCACCTGGAAAGAAGCATAGGGCCCCCGAGGGGTGGGTACCCAGGTTAGTAGAACCCCGGAGGGTGAAGAGAGCTTCCAGCAGCAGCAAGAAGCGGCAGAGTAGCTTAGACTGGACAAATCCAATCCTTGCTAACTCAAAGTCAGTCAGCAAATGGGCAGCCTAAATACCCGGATGTTGTGACGTCACTCGAGGGGGACGCCCCCGAGGTTCGCGACAACATTGGAATAAAGACGTGAGTAGCACGTGCGCGCGCACCCTGGCAGGCCCTCAGATGAATCATGGCAGAATGCCTTGCCATAGCCATTCCAGGGATGCTGGGGAGTGCGGCAAGCAGATGCGGCGGTCGCCATTTTCCCAAGGCTGGTGGAGAAGGCGAATATTGAGGTAAGACATGTGGGATGAAGCCGTCTGAGTCCAACGGACGCAACAATAAGAACATAAGGCTTGCCATACTGGGTCAGACCAAGGGTCCATCAAGCCCAGTATCCTGTTTCCAACAGTGGCCAAGCCAGGTCACAAGTACTTGGCAGGATCCCAAGGGGTAGATAGATTCCAAGCTGCTTACCCCAAGAATTAGCTGTGGATTTCTGAAAATTTACCTTAATAATTATTAATGGACTTTTCCTCCAGGAACTTGTCTAAATCTTTTTTAAATGCAGCTATACTAATAGCTTTCACCATAATCCTTTGGGTTTTTTCCAGAGCTTAATTATGCATTGAGTAAAAAAATATTTTCTCTTATTAATTTTAAATGTATTACCCAGTAACTTCATTTTGTGTCCCCTGGTCTTTGTACTTTTTGAAAGAGTAAACAACTGATTAACATTTACTCGTTCGATTGCATTCATTATTTTATAGACCTCTATCATATCTCCCTTCAGCCATCTCCTCTC
This sequence comes from Rhinatrema bivittatum, assembly GCF_901001135.1. Lineage (NCBI taxonomy): Eukaryota > Metazoa > Chordata > Amphibia > Gymnophiona > Rhinatrematidae > Rhinatrema > Rhinatrema bivittatum. The sequence continues at coordinate 112,753,000 of NC_042617.1, read as the reverse complement.
CAATCTGAAGAGTCCTAACCTCTTTAGCCTTTCTTCATAGAATTGTTCCATCCCCTTTATCATTTTGGTCACCCTTCTCTGTATCTTTTCTAATTTGTTTTATTACTTGATTGGATCTGATGTTTCTGTGAAGTGTTGTTTGTTTACTTTTTATACAATTTTATTGTTTATTTATAAACTGCAATCACTCATGATGCACGATGGCTGCTGTAGACTACAAAGAAATCCATTGTCAGGTGCATTCTAAGGTATTACTGTATTTATTGATAAGAGTACAACTAGTAGGGCTCAAACCTATATGCCTTCTGCCCACCCATGTTAATCTTGGGCCTCCTCAAAAATTCAGTTCTGGCTATGCCACTGCTTTAGACCTCTGAAACACAGCACCACTGGAGCAAACTTCATTTCTGGTTTCAACACTACAGGGAGCTCATAGAGGGAGAAGGTCTGATGCCAGTGTTGTCCATAATTAGGGCAGGCAGATTCCTGTTCTGAGGCTGGCCAAAGGCATTTTGGATAACAACTCTACTCCTTGCAGTCTCCTTGCTGGATATCATGAGAGAATATGAGTTGGGTATCCTGAGTGTGCATGTCACAGCCTCCAGTATGATGTCATTACCTCCCTGTTCCAATTTCTCTGCTTTTCCTCTTCTTCTACATCTCATTGGCAGACGTTGGCGGCATGTGCTTTTAGTGTGGTTTTTTCCCTCCCTGGAAGTTTCTTCTCTCTTTTCATCTCCTTTTCTGGAAGGTGAAAATGGAAGGTGCTCCTCCATTTTTTGACCTCAACAACTGACAAGCAGCCTCATGTGTCAAACCCAGCTTTACACAGATTTTGTGCAAGGGGGACAGACCCTTAGAAAAGAGAACTGTGCACACACGGTTTAGCATAGATGCACTATTTTGTGTCATGTCTCCATCCTACTTAGCGCTCTGCAAGAAGGAACATATAGATGTCATACTTTTGTGGTTATGGTACACACAAAAACACACATGATATTGAAGCTATTTTTTAGCTTGTGGTCTAAAAATGAGTGCCTTACATGTTACGTGAATGTTTAGGGACTAATTTTCAAAGTATTATGTACGCAATGGCTATTATGAAATAGCCCAGGGCTCAGTGCAGAGAAAGAGTACTTAAGTAACTCTGTTGTATGCATACTTTATGCAAACTGCAGAGAGGAATTCTGGAAGTGGACTTGGGGTAGAGATGGAACTTACACCATAATTTTTTGATTTAAAAAATGTATGAGTATAAGTTAACCTTCATAAGTTGCATCATCTGAAGAGAGGTGTAATTATATGCATTTCAATCTGTGCGCATATTCCAATCACAAATTTCCAAGCTTCAAAGCAAACTTGTATATTGCTTTGTAAATTGGAGTAAAGTCTGCACATGAAAGGTCCACACAGAGGGGTAGATTTTACAAATCTACGCGCACGCGAACAAAAAGTACGCGGGATTTTATAAGATACGCGTGTAGCCGCGAGTATCTTATAAAATTTGGGGTCGGCGCACGCAAGGGGGTGCTCATTTGTGCACCTTGTGCGCGCCGAGCCCTGCACGCAGCGGCCTCGGAGGGAACTTTCCATTCACCCCCCCCCCCCCCGCACCTTCCCTCCCTAACCCCCCCCCCCCCCCCCCCCCCGGCCCTATCTAACCCCCTCCCTACCTTTATCTTAAAAGTTACTACTGCCTCTGGGCAGTAGCAACTTACGCGCGCCGGCGGGGCACTCAGCCATGCTCCCAAAACGCCCCCGAACCGGAAGCACGCCCCCGGACACACCCCGAAAACGCAGCTTCACTCCCGACACGCCCCCCCGGCACGCCCCCCCAGGCAAGCCCCAGGACTTATACGTGTCCCGGGGCTTGCGTGCGCCGGGACACGCATGCGCGTAACCCTTTTAAAATCCAGCCCAGATCTTATCTCACTACACACAGTTATAAAATTACTCTACCTGCATGCGTATTCAAATTTATAGTTACTGCACACTTAAAAATTTTTAGCATGAGTTTTAGTGCGTAAGCCCCTAAGTATCTTGGTTTATTATGTCTAGGGACCTTCATATTAAGTTTTTATTTTATTTTCCCTAGGAATTTATCAGTTTTTATTGTAATGAAATATCTCTGGCATAAAAGAATGTTTTCCACTGATTTTTCTCCTTTTAATTTTGTTATGATAAACACTGAAAGTCCCAAGGAAAATAAAATAAAAACTTAAAACAAAGGTCCCTAATTATATCAAAATGTTCTAGATCTCTTTTATACAAGATTCTGCAGCATAAGATGTTCATTCTATAGCAAACTAAAATTATTCCTGGGGGAATTCTGCACAAAAAATTAAAGTGCTGTGCATAAAAATGAAAAATTCTGCAAAATTCTGAAAATTTTATATTGGTCAAATAGCACAGTCTTTAAAGTAAATACATTTTAAATTAATACAGAAAAAAAAGTTATTAGAGATGCAGAATTTTAAATATTTTGAGCAGAATTTCCCTAGAAATTCACTGTGAGAGTGTCCCTTCCACTCGCTCCTCCCTCCTCCCTGGCCTCTTTGCCCTCTCAGCCCCCACTCCTCCACCTGCCAGATCTCTCCCCTCCACCTCTAGGCTCAACCCCTTCCACTCTATTGCCACTCCCAGAGTTTGACCCTGTTCCAGTACTGCCCCTCACACAGGCTCCTTTGTCCCTCCCTCTCTCACACACATGTTCTCTCTCTCTAGTACACATACACACACCCTCATACAGGCTCCCTCACTCTCTCATACACACACATCCCCTCATACAGGGTCCCTCTCTCTTGCATACACACTGACACAAGCTCTCTTTCTCTCTTACACATATATCCTCACACAGGCTACCTATGTCTCTCTCTCATGCACCCCTTCACACAGGTGCTGTCTCACACATACACAATCCCTTCACACAGTCTAGCACCCTCACATACACACGATCCCGTTGTTCATACACAAGCCGCTCTCATTTCTGACACACATACATATTCCTTCACAATCTCCTCATATAGGCTCCCTCTCTCTGGCACCCACACTCAAGCAACTCCCCCCCCCCCCCCACTCTCTCACCTCCCATGTTCTCTCTCACAACCCTCCTGCTCACCCCTTTGCTCTTTCTCCTCTCTCTGACCCTCCCCCACCCCTCTCTCACACTCCAACCCCCCTCCCCCCTCCCCTCTTCTCTCTTATACCCTCCCTTCCCCCACACACCTCTCCTCCCTCTCCTCTATCACAACCCCTCCCTCCCCTCTCCCATGCTCTCTCAACACACCTCCTCTCTTTCACCAACCCCCTCCTCCCACACTCTCACCCTTCCCCCTCTCTCACACCTGTCCCCTCTCCTCTCTCACATCCCCTCCCCTCTCCCACACCCCTCCCCTCTCACCCATCCCTCTCTCAAACCCCTCCCCCTCTCCCCCCCTCTCACCCTCCCCTCTCTCACACCTGTCCCATCTCCTCTCTCACATCCCCTCTCCTCTTTCACCCTCCCCTCCCTCCCCATGCTCTCTTCACCCTATACCCTCCCCCCACGCTCTCTCACCCTCCCCTCTCACACCCCGCTCCCTCTCTCACCCTCTCCTCTCTCATGCTCTCTCACCCTCCCCTCTCTCATACCCCCTCCCCTTCCCTCTCCTCCCCACACCCCCTCCTCTCCCTCTCCTCATCTCTCACCTTCTTTCCCTCCCCCACACCACTCTCCCTCCCCTTTCTCTCACTCCCTCCTCTCCACTCTCCTCTCACACCCCCTCCCCTCCCCTCTCTGCCCTCTTCACCCTCACACCCCTCCCCTCTCCTCTCACAACCACTGCCCCACACCCCCTCTTCTCACCTCCTCCCCTCTCCCATGCTCTCTCACCCTCTCCTCTCTCTCACCCTCTTCTCTCTCTCACACCCCCTCCCCTTCCTCACACCCCCATTCCTCTTGTCTCTCACACCCTCTCCCTCCCCCACTCCTCTCCCCTCCCCCTCCTTTCTCACACCCTCTCCCCTTTCTCACACCCCTCTCCCTCTCCTCTCACACATACACACATATTCACTCTCTCTGGGGCCTTCATCTTCGCTGCGAGCGGAACACACTCTATTCGCGGCAAACAGAGCCCTTCATCTTCACCGCGAATGGTGCACATGGGCCTTCATTTTCGCACACTCTGATCGCAGCATGCTGGGTGTCTCCTCTGCCATTTTCTGCATAGAATTTGGCAATTCTGCACGGGGGGGGGGAATTTTGCACAAATTCTGTGCCCCGCAGTAGCGCAGAATTCCTCTAGGACTATAAAATAAAGTAGATATACTTACATATATCAATAAAGCTACTATAATACAAGGAAACAAGAGTTAGCATGAGCCAGCTGGCTTGGACTTCATAGCATTTGTAAATAGTAGGGATGTGCAGAGCAAAAGTTTATGTCCATATGTCCATATGTCCAAAGGGGGTCCCATTTGCGGTCAATATGGACATAAAAAAAATTAAATGAGTTGGGTATATGTCCATATGTGCAAAAAAAAAAATTTAAACCCCCTCACCCTCCTTAATCCCCCCCCCAGACTTACCACAACTCCCTGGTGATCGAGCGAGGAGTGAGGACGTCATTTCTGCAATCCTTGGCGAGAAGCATGTGACGTCAGCGGCACGTCGAGTGACGCCGGCGTCACATGATTCCCGGCGAGTTCGCGCCGGAAGGCTCGTTCGGCCCAAAAAGAACTTTTGGCCAGCTTGGGGGGGTCAGGAGGTCCGAGCTGATAACCAAAAAATACAGCCGACTCTTTAAAATGAGTTTGTTAGTATCCCCCCACCCTCCGGACCCCCCCAAATTTTTAAATACCTGGCGGTCCAGCGGGGGTCCCGGGAGCATTCTCCCGCGCTCGGGCCGTCGGCTGCTAGTAAACAAAATGGTGCAGATGGCCCTTTGCCCTTATCATGTGACAGGGTATCCGTGCCATTGGCCGGTCCCTGTCACATGGTAGGAGCAATGGACGGCCAGTGCCATCTTTAAAAATGGCGCGGGCCATCCAGTGCACCTACCATGTGACAGGGGCCAACCAATGGCACCGATAGCCCCTGTCACATGGTAAGAGCAAAGGGCCATCGGCGCCATTTTGATTAGTGGCAGCCGACAGCCCAAGCACGGGAGAATGCTCCCGGGACCCCCGCTGGACCACCAGGTATTTACAAATTTTTTGGGGGGGGTCCAGAAGGTGGGGGGGATACTAACAAACTCATTTTAAAGGGTCAGGTTGTGTTTTTAGGTTGTGTCGTTTCTTCCCGCCCCCTCCCCCCCCATAATGATAAGAAAACCCACTAAATTAATCGTGGGGTTTCCTATCGCTATCGGGGACCCCCAATATCTGACGATATTGAAAATATCAGACGATATTTTCAATCGTCAGATAAACGATTCACATCCCTAAAAGGCACCTCTTTTATAAATAATAGTGTTTGTACAATAGAGGAAAAGAAAAACAAAAAGTCCAAGGAATGAGAACCAACGAGGAAGACACAAGGGCCGATGTAATAAGCTGCGCTAAAGCTGTTGCGGGTTTTCTGCACGTTTTTCCCATGCTAGTCTTACTTGATCAGTACGAGAAAAATGCATGCATAATCCCGCTTAAATACCCATGGCTGGCTTTGCACAAGTGCATGCAAATGGCATGCAAAGGAAGAAATTAACATTTCACAGGCTATGCAAAGAGCCATACTTCGATAGTGTGGGTTGTTGTATGCTGATTTTTTAGCACCTGGGCCAGGGCAGGAATTATGTTAAAGCTCATGTCTGGAGGCTGCTTTACTCTTTTGCTGGCATTACTGTGGTTGTGTGTCCATGCACCTCTGGGATAATCATGGATTACCTTCACTTTTTACGGATCTTATGGTGCATTTTGCAGGTCGACTGAAGAAATCTCTGCTGCATTTCCCACGCTTACTGGCATCCACCAGTTCACCGGCCACACAATCAGAGATGGAACATGAAGGGCTTAGACATTGCTCTACCCACCTTCAGTCCCACTCCTGGACCAATGACTTCTTCACTGTTTTCTGAAAGGGTAGGCTTTACCCTGTGAATGATTTGTGGGTCACCACATTAATGCAGATTTAAGTGCGGGTTTCTGCTTGGTTTATTACATAGGGCCTTGACCGCATGTATTTGAGTACGTTTTCACGCATGTTTTACTTTTGTAAGGATTTTCTGCATGCATCTCATTTGCATACCCATCCTTTATTACATCCTGCCGAGGCACCTGCTTTTGCTGCATGAGCTAAAAAAATACACGCTGGCAACTAGTGCCGATTTCACCATAGGTCTTATTACATCAGCTCCATAGAATCAACAGACAAGTTGATATTTTTCTTCTGTCTGCTTTCCATAAGTGCCATTTTACTCACATATTTATCAAATTAGACAAAGCTTTCTTTAATAAGATGAACATATTGCATAGAACAATCCTGTCCTAAACACATAATTCATAAAATAAAATGTACAGACATATACTAATTTACAGCAACACTATTTACTAGGGATGTGCATTCGTATTGACCGCATATGTAAAACGCTACTCATATTTTTTTTTAACTTAAAAAAAGGATTCGACATATACGATCGGATTTCCCACATATCCAACATAGCTATGTTGGATATGTTGGAAATCGCGATTGTTGAGCCAAAATAAAAATTTAAACCCCCTCACCCTCCTTAACCCCCCCCCCCCCCCCCCAGACTTACCACAACTCCCTGGTGATCGAGCGAGGAGTGAGGACGCCATTTCTGCAATCCTTCGCGAGAAGCATGTGACGTCAGCGGCACGTCGAGTGACGCCGGCGTCACATGATTCCCGGCGAGTTCGCGCCGGAAGGCTCGTTCGGCCCAAAAAGAACTTTTGGCCAGCTTGGGGGGGTCAGGAGTTCTTTTTGGGCCGAACGAGCCTTCCGGCGCGAACTCGCCGGGAATCACGTGGCGCCGCGTCACTCGACGTGGTGCGACGTCACATGCTTCTCGCCAAGGATTGCAGAAATGGCGTCCTCACTCCTCGCTCGATCACCAGGGAGATGTGGTAAGTCTGGGGGGGGGGATTAAGGAGGGTGAGGGGGTTTAAATTTTTATTTTGGCTCAACAATCGCGATTTCCAACATATCCAACATAGCTATGTTGGATATGTGGGAAATCCGATCGTATATGTCGAATCCTTTTTTTAAGTTAAAAAAAAATATGAGTAGCGTTTTACATATGCGGTCAATACGAATGCACATCCCTAGTAAATAGTGTTGCTGTAAATTAGTATATGTCTGTACATTTTATTTTATGAATTATGTGTTTAGGACAGGATTGTTCTATGCAATATGTTCATCTTATTAAAGAAAGCTTTGTCTAATTTGATAAATATGTGAGTAAAATGGCACTTATGGAAAGCAGACAGAAGAAAAATATCAACTTGTCTGTTGATTCTATGGAGCTGATGTAATAAGACCTATGGTGAAATCGGCACTAGTTGCCAGCGTGTATTTTTTTAGCTCATGCAGCAAAAGCAGGTGCCTCGGCAGGATGTAATAAAGGACGGGTATGCAAATGAGATGCATGCAGAAAATCCTTACAAAAGTAAAACATGCGTGAAAACGTACTCAAATACATGCGGTCAAGGCCCTATGTAATAAACCAAGCAGAAACCCGCACTTAAATCTGCATTAATGTGGTGACCCACAAGTCATTCACAGGGTAAAGCCTACCCTTTCAGAAAACAGTGAAGAAGTCATTGGTCCAGGAGTGGGACTGAAGGTGGGTAGAGCAATGTCTAAGCCCTTCATGTTCCATCTCTGATTGTGTGGCCGGTGAACTGGTGGATGCCAGTAAGCGTGGGAAATGCAGCAGAGATTTCTTCAGTCGACCTGCAAAATGCACCATAAGATCCGTAAAAAGTGAAGGTAATCCATGATTATCCCAGAGGTGCATGGACACACAACCACAGTAATGCCAGCAAAAGAGTAAAGCAGCCTCCAGACATGAGCTTTAACATAATTCCTGCCCTGGCCCAGGTGCTAAAAAATCAGCATACAACAACCCACACTATCGAAGTATGGCTCTTTGCATAGCCTGTGAAATGTTAATTTCTTCCTTTGCATGCCATTTGCATGCACTTGTGCAAAGCCAGCCATGGGTATTTAAGCGGGATTATGCATGCATTTTTCTCGTACTGATCAAGTAAGACTAGCAAGGGAAAAACGTGCAGAAAACCCGCAACAGCTTTAGCGCAGCTTATTACATCGGCCCTTGTGTCTTCCTCGTTGGTTCTCATTCCTTGGACTTTTTGTTTTTCTTTTCCTCTATTGTACAAACACTATTATTTATAAAAGAGGTGTGCCTTTTAGGGATGTGAATCGTTTATCTGACGATTGAAAATATCGTCTGATATTTTCAATATCGTCAGATATTGGGGGTCCCCGATAGCGATAGGAAACCCCACGATTAATTTAGTGGGTTTTCTTATCATTATGGGGGGGGAGGGGGGCGGGAAGAAACGACACAACCTAAAAACACAACCTGACCCTTTAAAATGAGTTTGTTAGTATCCCCCCCACCTTCTGGACCCCCCCAAAAAATTTGTAAATACCTGGTGGTCCAGCGGGGGTCCCGGGAGCATTCTCCCGTGCTTGGGCTGTCGGCTGCCACTAATCAAAATGGCGCCGATGGCCCTTTGCTCTTACCATGTGACAGGGGCTATCGGTGCCATTGGTTGGCCCCTGTCACATGGTAGGTGCACTGGATGGCCCGCGCCATTTTTAAAGATGGCACTGGCCGTCCATTGCTCCTACCATGTGACAGGGACCGGCCAATGGCACGGATACCCTGTCACATGATAAGGGCAAAGGGCCATCTGCACCATTTTGTTTACTAGCAGCCGACGGCCCGAGCGCGGGAGAATGCTCCCGGGACCCCCGCTGGACCGCCAGGTATTTAAAAATTTGGGGGGGTCCGGAGGGTGGGGGGATACTAACAAACTCATTTTAAAGAGTCGGCTGTATTTTTTGGTTATCAGCTCGGGCGCAGCCGATAAAAAAAAACCCGATCGGACTGCAAGATAAAAATTTCACGATGTGAATCGAAACCGGAATCCGAACCAATACCGGTTCCAATTCACATCTCTAGTGCCTTTTATTATATTCATGTCTTATTTGGAAAAATGTCCCCAGTCTTCATTTTTTCCAAGCCTTATTCATATTTTATACATAGTAGTGGTGATGTCTGCAATAGCACCTCCACCTATTTAGCTTCATAATAGTAGAGTTTCTGGATAGGCCACTCAAATAGCTATTATTGCTCCAGAAATGCTGTGCTAATTGCAATGAAAAAAAAAAAGGAGATTGTAATGAATACCTTTCTTTTAATGGCTAATTGGATTATCAAGAAGCTTTGTGCCCCTCCCCCATTTGTACTGCAATTCAGAGCTGCAGAATATACTGTAATTCTGAATGCTGTAACTGGTAAGGGTTCTTGAAATAAAAAAGATTTGTAAGCTGCAGTAAAATAGCCATCCATACCAGGTAAAGATCTACATTGGTTTCTGGTCACTACCAATTACGACTGTGTGCTTTTCTGACTGACAGTGGGGCCGATGCAATACTGTGCGCTCAGCCAAGCGCACTGTATAACCCACATGCGGACGCGGGTTAAATAGGCACTAATCCACCCCCTAAATGCACGTCCGATGCAGAGTGAATGTAATAGCGCTCATCACATGCAAATGCATGCGAATGAGGCTATTACTCATTCACTCCGCATTCAAAAAAAAGTGTGCAGCTCAGACACACATTTAGCTCTCAGATATTAACGCCTGCCTGAGCGCATGTAAAAGAAGTACAGAAAAGCAGAAAAAACTGCTTTTCTGTACTTTATTTTTACTTAAGAAAAAGATACCTCTGCAGACCACCGAGTTATGAAGACCGATGCCGAGTTTATTGGCGTCCGTTTTCATTACTGGCAGATGGCTGGTTATGAAGACCGATGCTGAGTTTACCAGCGTTGGTATTTGTAACCGGCAGTCACGGCGGGGTCGCATTAGCAAGGGGGCGCTAAGGTCACACAAGCGACCCTAGCACCTCCTTGCTAGCACAACCCTCTAATTTGTTTATAGTATGGCGCCCGCCTTGCGTGCGCCATGCGTGATTTAAGAAAGTCAGCGCCCACTTTCCGCGTTTATTATAGCATCGGCCCCAGTATTGGTGCATTCTCTTCCTGTTTCTTCCAGTGCTTAGTTTCTTCAAATGGATTTTGTGTTGTTATTTTTGGAGTAATACTGCTTTTTGAGAGTCCAACCATCCTCCATCCATAAGCAACAAATATTAATAACATTAAAACTTACTTCCCCTCTTTTAAAGAAAGAAAATTTCTTAGAAAAGCAGGTCTGTTTGCAAGCAATAGCCATAAACCCAGAATAATATTTATTAGAATGCAGGACCCTCATAATCTCTGTCCTTGGATCTTTTCTCCTTTCACCACCAACTAATCATTGCAATCATAACACTCAGAACCCTTTCCTTTAGGAGAGAAAAGTTCAAGGATAGTGGTTCTGAGACATCTGAATTGCTGTCCCTCTCCGCAGAGAGATGAAGGCTGATTGTTCCAGTTTCATGGCATCTCTCTTCCAGTGGGTGAATCTTGGAGGCTCCACTTTTGGACTGGAACAGTGTCAGCACTGAACAGCCAGTGTAAATACCTTTTGAGACTGCTTCTTGACAATAACCTTTGTTTTTGCATCCCACTGGGGCTGATGGACATGTTAATCCATGAGAGCATTTGAGCTAATGTTAATCGCTTATAGTCAAAGAACCTCAACATTGAAAAAATGTACTGTTGAGCTAGGAAGGTAAGAGAGGTTTGATTGAAGCCTGGAAGAGGCAGTGTTTTGTTTTTTTTTGCTGCCACATTGGGAGAAAAAAAAGCAGGCTGAACATGGTTTTGAGGTGCCTTGCTGTTTGTTGCCTCTGCTTTGCTGTTGCTGGCCTGACTGAAAGAGGGGGAGGAGAGAGAGCTGCTGGCAACAGTGGGTAAGTAAAGATGGCCTCTTCTTCCCTTTGGAATACATTTTCAAAAGGGTTTTGTGAGGAAAAATAGCATATTTGTGCATAAGTAGCATGTATTTGCAGACATGTTACTTTTTATGTGCATATTTTCCATTTTGTGCATACATTTTATTGGGGAAAAACAGGTGGGTTGGGGGCGTTTCGGAGCCGGGCGTAGAAGTATGCTTGCTAGTTGCTATTGTCTCTTACCAAACTTATTTGACCACTTTCACACCTGCTAATTGACTGGTGCAAGTGAAATAGGACTTGTCTGTTGCACGCAGTTTATGGGTGGGGGGCTCTGGGTGAACTGTCAGAGATATTACCGAACTGGTGATTTCAAGTCTGAACACAAGTAAGTATTTTCAGATGGTATATGTGCATATTTTATAAAATACCTATCTCCACATATTAATCACAGTTATTATGCATATATGTTATATTTTTTCCACACCTAAAATTTACATGTGTATAAAATAGGTGAGAAACCAAGCATTTTCTTGCTTTGGAAATATTCACTTGTACCGAAACTGAGAAACATATGTGTGTTCTATCAAAGCAGTACTACATGTCCCTTTATAAATTGCGCAGCACCTGCTGCACAGTTTATAAAATACTGGCATTAATCTCTGCGATTCCACTTATGCATGCAAATTCTGTACCAGTTTGTCTGACATCACTGAAGGGAAGTTAAAGTGATTGCAGGGATGGAGGGTAAAGGCCATAGAGAAGGAGGATGGTGACCATTTGGCATACCTGTGAACTTTTGAGTTCTCATCACCTTACCTGAGATTGGGATGGGTTAACAGGCAGAAGGATGTGTATGAACTTTCTCTCTACCCCTCATCTCCATGGATGCTCTCTCCCAAACGATTTCTCTCTCATGCATACCCTTTTGCTCCCCCTGTCCTTAGCCCAGCAATCTTCCCTTCTACAGGCCTGATCCTAGCACTGTCTCTCTTCCAAGGGGGTGTGCAAGATTAGTGAGACCCACTCGTACAGAGCTGTCATCTAGAACCAGATAGTTTGATGAAAATTCTCAGGAGTCCCGCAACACGTGGGGAAGAAGGACTGTCATAAGCCAGAACTATGATTCAAGGGAGTGGAATGTGGTGGTAAGTGCTACCATGGCACATAGGCAGTTCGCTATATTAATGTCCCAAGGCAATGTGGTAGTGAGAAGACCACATACCATGTTAGAATTTTGCCACAAGTATATAGATCATAAGTTTGTGTTACCTCTTGCTGATCCAGCTGATCAAAGGAGGCAGTCATCTGGAGGCTATTCTGAGGGGTATACCACCTCCTTGGGTAGAGAAACCCTGGGAAGTATCACACCAGACGACTTTGTAACCTTTGCGGTACTTGATCACTCAATCTCTAGAGAAGTGTGGTATCAGTCTTGGGTTGTTCCCAGCATGGGTGAGCATGGACAGTCATTGCAGTGGGCTTCTTCTGCTGAAAAAATGGTGTAGTAAAAAGTGAGAGCATTATTCGTGTTATACAACCTGTATGTTCCCATTTATGTAATCAATGATGTTGAGCATCACCATGAAGAGTAGATCTAGGAACATGCAGATAAAATGGTCATCAAAGATAAAAAAGACAAAAAATTTATCAGAAGTCATCCTGATTACCCCAGGGACTATTGAGAAAAGATTTGGTATATGCGCGAGGGTAGAAATAGCGACAAGAATGGTGTTTGATATGTTTGCCAAGAAGGTTGGGTGGATCAGGCTCATATTAAGTGCCTATTGCCAAATGGAGCCTTGGTGAAAAAACCTGAAGAATATGAAGAAAGGGATGAATAAAGCCTGGGGTGTTAGGTTTGGACTCAGCCATTCCTACATTTAAGTTTATGCTGTGCTGTTCTTAAATGCTGCTATGTATCATGTTGAATCTCCCAGTGTACATGCTGTACATGCCAATTTTAGGTCTCTACCTCACATGTTTGGTAGAGTTTGTTTTGTTTCCTTGCAGAGCCAATATTAATAGCCCACACCTACCAATAGGTACCTGGCATTTGGAAGAGCTATGGAAGATCAGGACCTAAGAAAACAGGGGCTGAAGAAAATCATCAATTTGATACCTGAGTTTACAGTTATGGTTGATTGCTAATCCCAATATAGGGTAGGACATATTGTTTATCTACATTCCAGGATGCACATTCTGTATTCCATATTCTGTATTCTGTATTTGTGTGTAATCTAGTAGATACCACAGTCGTAAACTGTGAAACACTTTTCCATTGCAGCAAAAACCCATTACAAATCTCCAAGAAGATCTGTCTGGTATCTCTCCATAGCATCCAAGTGCGAGCAGTGATGGCGGGAGATAGCCCCTACTCATGTTGCTGTGTTTTAATCATTGTATCCTTGATCGTGGGTGACAAATAGTTGTAAAATGGCCTTCAAACCTTTAGCATGGTATGATAACATTTTGTGAAACTCTTTTTGGCAGAAAGAAATTCGTAAGTAAACAGTTTAATCAGCTGTTGAGACCATAATTCAAACAAAGGGGGAATATTGTGTATCCAATTTACTAATATCAGTTTCCTGCCAATGAGCCCCATTTTCTTAACCAGGAGCATGCTGTCCATCCCTAGTGTGTTAGGAACTGGAGCGTGGACCCTTGTTCTGAGGCAGAGTCTGCACTGCTGCGAAGGAGGAAAACCCTCGTCGGTCTCTACCGTCAGATGGCGAGGCCTGTTGAAGATGTAGAGAGGACTTCTCCCTGGAAGCTCGTGATCCCCCCAGGAGGAGCCCGTAGGGACACGGCCGCTGGGACTTATGTGACTCCCTGAAGACTGAAGATGGTCTGGATGCAGGCGCCTCCTGCAGGTCATGGGTTCCAGATGGATGGCGCCTCCAGCAGGTCGTAGGTAGTCCCTGTAGAGAAGTTGAAGAAAATCCAAAAGCCGGTCCAGGAGTCTGAGTCCAAAGAGCGGTCCGCAGCCAGTCCAGGAGTCGGTGTCCAAAGAGCGGTCCAAAGCCAGTCCAGGAGTCGGTGTCCAGAGAGCGGTCCAAAGCCAATTCAGAGGTCGGAGTCCAGAGAGCGGTCCAAAGCCAGTCCAGAGGTCGAGGTCCAGAAGAATTAATCCAGCAAGGAGGGCAGAGCAGAAGCGGGACGAAGAACCAGGATACCAGGAACACAGGAACCAAATGAAAACCTCAATACCAAGGCAAGGTCTGGCTCTCAGACCTTGCCTTAAATGCAGGAGGCAGGAGGTGGAGTCCCAGGGTGAGCCATGACAATATCCGGTCATGGCTCCTTTAAATCTAGCTTCAGCCGCGCGCGCGGCTCCGAGGTGTGCCAAGCCCATTTTGATTAGGCCCGGCAACACACGCAAGCCTCGGGATGCACGTATGTCCTGGGGCTTTGAAAAAGGGGTGGGAAGGGGGTGTGGTATGGGTGGGGGGCAGTCCAGGGGGCGGGACTGAGGCCTCCGGCACAGCGGCCATGCCAGGGGATCGCGCGCAAGTTATGCTTGCCAGAGGCAGGCGTAAAAAACAAAATAAAGGTAGGGGGGATTTAGGTAGGGATTGGGGGTGGGTTAGATAAGGGAAAGGAGGGGAAGGGGGGAGCAGAAGGAAAGTTCCCTCCGAGGCCTCTCCGATTTCGGAGCGGCCTCGGAGGGAATGAGGAAAGCCATTGGGGTTCCCCTAGGGCTCAGCGCGCGCAAGGTGCACAAGTGAGCTCCCCTTTGCATGCACCAACCCCGGATTTTATAACATGTGTGCGGCTGCACACGCATGTTATAAAATCGAGCATAGATTTGTGTGCGCCGGGTTGCACACACAAATCTATGCCCGCGCGTAGCTTTTAATATCTGCCCCCTAGCTTGTAGTCTTCAATCGTTTCTGGAAAGCCTAAGAATATTAAATTTGAACACCTCAATCTATTCTCCAGGTCTTCTAGTTTAGATGCTTGTTCTTCTATAGTTTTTTAAAGGGCCACCATTTTAGCAGTTGCTTGGAGGGAATCATCTTCTAAGACCGATATATGCCCTGCCACTTGTTCTATATGGGGTCCAACTTTGGCTAGGGCTGATTTCACCTCATCAGGTTGGGTTGAGATCCCCACCAGCTTCTCATCCAGTGCTGACCGAACGATCTCTTTAATTTTTGTCAGCAAATGGTCATTTGGAAGTTGATCTGCGGCTCTGTCTTTTGCTGGTGTCGCCACCACCATCTTGTCTTCGGGGCCTCGGAGTTTCTCTTTTTATTTTTTCCCTCCATGAACCGGCATTATTGGAGGGGATTTATGCATATAAGTTGTTATCGACATGTGTTGAATGGTTGCTGTAGGTTTGTCTTGTCAGAAGGTCGGTAAAACCTCTGGAAAGTTGAATAGTGGCAGTGTGGTGCCTGGAGCTAAGGAAGGCATGTCTTTCCTAGCTCATTCACATCACATGACCCCAAGGACATATTGTTTATGGGAAATTTTTGGTCCATAAATTGAAATGTGAAGAATCTGTGTTTTTGAATTACATGATGTTCATATTTACTGAAGTTATTTACAACAAAATAATGAAAAAAATCCATAAAATCTATAAAACTTTTTTGTGAAGATCAGTATATTTCTTTGCACTTTTGTCTGTTTGGGTTGTACATAATCTGTACATAATATGAAAGGTTGTCCTTTGCTGCCCACACTCCCTTTTTTGGGTTAGGATTCTCCACTTCTGAGACCCATATCATCATAGGGTTCCAGAACATTTTCTATCACCTCCACTTTTTGGTGGCTATCAGTACATTTTTTGGATTTTGATATTTTTCCTACCTATTAAAGGTAATTTGTTCCTTTTACCAATCGCACCCTCATATTAGTATGTCCAGAGTGGTATATACATTTTTGAGCACCAATTTTGGACTCCTGCAGTGTTTGTACTATTGCCCATTCTTGGAAGTGATATGGATGGATGGACCCTGCTGTGATTTACGGTTTCTGCCTATGCTGTTCATTTTGGCTTCACTGCTCTTATTTTTCACTATCCAGCCCACCTCCTGTGAATGGAAACCTTAGAGATATTTAAATAAGTCTATCATATCTCCCCTATCCCACATTTCCTCTAGGGTTTTCATGTTAAGATCTTTAAGTCTGTTCAGATATGCTTTAGAATAAAGACCACTGATCATTTCAGTAGCCATCCTCTGGACCAACTCCAACCAGTTTATATCCTTTTGAAGATGCAGTCTCCAGAACTGTACACAGTATTCCAAATGAGGTCTCACCAAGCACTTGTACAAAGGCAATATCATCTCCCTTTCTGCTAATCATTCTTATGTAGCCAATCATCTTTCTGGCTTTCTGGCTTTTGCCATAACCTTATCCACTAGTTTGGCCATCTTAAGATCATCAGATATGATCACCCCCCAGATCTTTCTCTTCTTTTATACTTAAAAGAATTTCACCCCTATACTATAGCTCTCCCTTAGTTTTTTTTCATCCTAAATGCATAACTCTGAATTTTTCAGCATTAAATCTTATCTGCCAGACCCTTGATCATTCCTTGAGCTTTGCTAGATCCCTCCTCATGTTTTCCACACCTTCCTGGCTGTCTTCCCTGTTGCAGATGGTATTGGCAAAAAGACAAATCTTTCCTGATATTCCTTCCGCAATGTTGTTCACAAAAAGGTTGACAAGAACTGGCCCAGGGTCTGATCCTGTGACACACCACTAGCAACGTTCCTCTCCTTGGAGTGAACTCCATTTATTACTACCCTTTTGCTTCTATTGGAAATTGATGCCACAATTTGCTTACAAATAATAGCATGATGGAAAGGAAAACAAAGGGTACACAAGTGACACAACAATCAATAAAGTATGAATGGTTGTAGCTCTTATGCTAATTATATTTAATAGGTTAAGTCCTTAAAGAAGTAATGCCTAATTTTAAAAGAACTTGTGAATGATAAAATTTACAATAAAATTAGCAAATCCTACACAAAGATCACATTCATTCATCAGACCCTGTATAACCCCCTAGCCAATGAATCTGCTGGAAAATTCAACACGTGTCTCCTGGAACCTTGCATTTATCACATCTCCCAAAATCAATCCACCTTATGTGCCTCTGGGCAGTTTCTGTATATCTGGCCCGACTCACATAGGACACTGACAACTAACATCAAGGACCAGGGAATCCCACCCCAGTATTATCTCCTTATGGAGGCAACCCCACCTGCTGAACTATATGCTTGCTCTCTGTGATGGATTTAAAAACAGAATCCCCAGGACAAATCTTTTGTATCTAAAAAAAAACATTAGAAGACAGAACTCTCAGTTTTGGGTCAATGTTACAATAAAATATAAGACAGAATAAAGATAAGACATTCTGCAAAGACCAGGGAGATATATGCATATCGTGGAGTAAGCATTTTAAATCAGAAATCTAATAGTGGCCCCTGACTTCTTACTACACACACATACACACACTTGCATTTGAATTTCCTACAGATCTCATTCTGCTTAGTGTACATAAAGAGTTTCAAAAATGTTTGGCTGGTTATACTAAATGATAATGTGCGCTACAAAAACAAAATAATGCTGTAAGGGGGTTTAGTCTATAGTATGGGGCTTTCTGCTCTTAGAACCATGTAATTTCCCATTCGATTTCAGCACTATGCTAGGGCAGGTTGGTCTGCCTCATTAATACAGAAAGCAGTCAAACAGTCATAGTATGCTAATACTGTAATATTTAAAAAGTGGCATGCTTTAGATAATGATGTCAGTATCAGCAGCATTAAAATTGATTTAATGAAATATTAACTACCTGGGTAATGCGAATGCACAGGGAAATGTATACGATTGTGAATTCTACTTTTATTTCCATGATGTTGATAAGCTGTAACTTTTGCTGAGGGAAATAGTAAGTCACTGTAATAAAAACATTTTCATAACACTATGTGAATGAATTATGGCTTAGGAAGAAGCGTAGTTTCTAATGGCTGACTGTACATTCGTATTCATCTTTCATGGGCTAGTCAGACATTTTTATAATGCTGTCACAAAAGGAGAGCATTATGTTGCTTCTGCTCTCCATCTGGCAACAGTTAAGTTAAAGTGCTAGTGTATGAATACCTCTGAGCTGAGTCTTCTCAATCTTGATACAGTAATATACTGGATCCATAACAACTCATATTTTAAGGAATTATACGAATTCAGGATTGGAGATCAAGGTCTTTGGGCTTTCACAACAGCTATGCTACTGAATGTGTAACTTCCAAAAAGTCAAATGGACTCTGTTCCTAAAACTACCCTCCTATGATTTAGTTACAATGATATCGTACCTTCTCCTCCACCTCTTATAGTAACTGTCATGTGATACAAAAGCACTGAAAAATAGCATTAGAGCAATTCTGCCCCGGCAGTAGCTGCATGTTTCTTTCTGATGTGTTAGGGTTGGAAAAGGGCCTGCTCAGATGCAAAGGGCAATGGAAATGTAGGGGACAATTTTCAAACTGTCCACAGAGGGACAGAGACTGCACGTACGTTTTACCGCAGGCTTTGCAATTCTCAAACTGCAAGTACACACACATACTTTCACTTTGAAACTTTCTACAGGGTCAAAGTGCACGGGCTGTTGTGCACCTGTTTATTCTGTGGAAAGAATTCTCCTGGAATACCAACAGGATGTATAGGGTGCACCCTCATGCTCATCCCTTTCATATCGTGCACACACACATGTGCGCACAAGATATAAAATACGCTTAAATCTACTCAACAACATGCTCACGTATCTAAAAGATATGTGGCATGTATTTTCAACATAGCCAGATAAATAGCATTTTAACACTTATCCAGCAATATTACTTAGCTGAATAAGTAGCCATTTTAGAGACTTATCCAGCTAAGTGGCAGCAAAGTCACTAAGCAAAGTGGTGCAAATCTCCTATATGCAAGTATTTATGCTCCTAACTTTAACCATTTACATGTGGTGATTTAACTCACATATTTTCCTTAGCACTTGTCAGTTTTTTTTCGCGTGTATGTCATCAAATTTTGTAACATGCACACAGGAATCAAATTACCAGTTTCACCAATTAGTCCACTAGTTTGCCCGGCTCACAGTATCTATAGATTCTCAAAACCCTCCTGCTTCTTCAGCCTGATCCCGCAGCCAATCAATATTTGGCTGTAAAAAATGTTATTCTTACTTACACCAGATAAATAGTAGGGATGTGAAAAAATTTCATTTTGATTTTTTATTTCATTATTGGGGTGTTTCTTTTTATGTGAATTTCATTTCATTTAATGTTTATTTTGTTTTCTTTAGTTTTCAAAAACAAAATAAAACACCCAACAAAGGAATTAAAAACATAACGGGGTCTCCTGAGGTCTCTAAATGCTATATCACTCATCCCTCCTACCCAGAAAAATACTGGGGCCAGGATCCTTCCCAGCCACCACTTATCAAGTCCAGGGTGGGGGGGAATCTGCTGATGAGGCCTAGACTCAGGCCGAAGCCTTGGCCTTGAGTAGGCCTAGACCACAGGAGGTCACTTCAACCTCGGTTAGGTCCTATGCAAAGGTTCAGCTTGGAGGCCTGGTCCCAACCCTGGAGTCTATACTGGATGCCAGGACCTCAGCCTCTGCCTAGGCCCAAGCCAGACACCAACACCCAGTCCGAAGGCTGAATCCCCATGCTGGGACCTCGGCCTAGGCCTGATGCCAGGAACTCATTCACAGGCTGGGCCCCGATAAGGGAGTCTGGGTCTAGGCCCAGGTCCTGAGACCAGGTTGCATAGGTCTTCTTCTTCTTTCTTCCTTAAATGACATCGTCTGCTGGGGATGCACCAGAGTAACTTAACTCTGGTGCCTTCCTCTTCAGCGGAAGGTGCCATTCTGGGGTACTGCAGTTTAAATGATCTGCAGTACATAAAAAATGGCACCCTACACTGAGGAGGAAGGCAGGTCAACCTCAGACAATCTCATTTAGGGAAAAATTGGAGCAAAAAGAAGAAGCTTTACGTGTCTTAGTCTCTGGTTTCCAGGCCTCGACCTGGCTGATTAACAGATCTCGGAAGAGAGAAGAAAGTTAAGTGGAGTTTCTCAAAGATTTGTTCTGGGACTGGCTCTGTAAGTGACATTGTGGAGAAATTAGACGTCTTTCTGCAAGTGACATTAAGATCTACAACAGAGTGAACACACCTGAATGAGTAGAGAAAATGTAAAGTAATCTAAAGAGTAGTCAAAGATTTGGCAGCTGGGATGCAATTTCCAGACATGCATTTGAGGATACAGCAATTCAAAGGATCTGTATATGATGAGGGCAAAAGACTGATATATACAAACCAGAATAGAGACCGTGGGGTGCTAGTGTCGGATGATCTGAAGATAGCGAAACAATGTAATAAGGCAAACTCTGTTACATGTAAAGTTAACATTTCTGCATGATAGTACCTGCACAGAGTGACAGAGGACATGGAGCATGCTTTCTGTTATTGTCCTTAACAGAAGCCATGGGGGTAACCTGCATAGAGCAGTAGCTATTCCCATAAGCAACTTGCTGGGCAGACTGGCTGGACCATTTTGGTCTTCATCTGCTGTCATTAACTATGTTGTTATGTTACCATGACTTTGGATCTGCTTCTCTTGTGTGTAAAATTTCATTGGAAAATAACATGTAAAGATTTGAAAATATTTTCAAGTCCTGCCCAAACCATTCCCCATAAATGGGATAAAGGTATATGTACAGTTAAATAGCATGCACAATTTTAGCTGCTTGTGGGGTACATTTCCAGTCAGTTACCCATTTGAATGTGTGGTCTTCAGAATTGTACGAAGTATTCCAAATGAAGTCTCACCAGTGACCTATATAGAGGCAATATCATCTCCCTTTTTCTGCTGACCAATCATCTCCCTATGCGGCCAAGCATTTTTCTGGTTTTTGCTGTTGCTTTTTCCACCAGTTTGGCACCTTAAGATCATCAGGCCCTATACTGTACCTCTCTCTAGAGATTTTGAATCCTAAATGCATAACTGTTGTTTTTAGAATTAAATCTTAGCTGCCAGACTATTCCTCAAGTTTTGCTACACCCCTTCTCATATTTTCCAAACCTTCCTGGCTGTCTATCCTGTTGCAGATTGTGGTATCATTGGCAAAAAGACAAATCTTTTCTGATAATCTTTCCACAGTGTCACTCACAAAAACTTTGAAAAGAACCAGTCCAAGGACAAATACTTGAGGGAAACGACTTGAGGGATACCTCTCTACTCCAAGTGAACTCTATTTATTATTTTCCTTTGTAACCCCCCAAAAACCTTTTTACAGGTACCTGGTGGTCCAGTGGGGGTCGGGACCCCCACTAGGCCACCAGGTACCTGTAAAAAGTTTTTTGGGGGGTCAGGAGGGTGGGGGAAGCTAAGGGATTAGTTTTAAAGGGTCGGGGTGGGTTTAGGCGTTATTTTTGTGTGCCGTTTTTCCCGACCTCCCCTAAAATGATAAGAGAACCCCCACGAACAATTTCGTGGGGTTTTCCTATCGTTTTGGGGGAGCCCCCGATTTCTGACGATTTTGAAAATATCATACAATATTTTCAATCGTCCGAAGCCCGATTCACATCCCTAGTAACCAGATGGATGCCTCTGTGCCCCTCAGAAGTGAGTTACCAGAATCACTACCCTCTGCCTCCTAAGTGTATTGGTTGTTGAGTCTGCAGCTTTGGTGTTTGCATGTTTTGATTCCTCCAAAAGTCCCTGGGGGTCCAGCGGGGGTCCCTGGGGGTCCAGCGGGGGTCTGGGAGTGATCTCCTTCACTCGGGCCGTCAGCTGCCAGTAAGTAAAATGATGCCGATCGCCTTTGCCCTCACTATGTCACAGGGGCCGACCATCGGTCCCTGTGACATAGTGAGGGCAAAGGCGATCGGCGCCATTTTGAAACCAGTCCAGCACTGAGGGTATGAGTGCAGGGGCTGGATCCCGGACCCCCCGCTAGACCACCAGGTACATGTAAAAGGTTTTGGGGGGTGGGGGAAGCAAAGGGGTCATTTGTAAAGGGTTGGAGTGGGTTGTTTTTTTTTTATCGGGCCATCGGCGCCATTTTTATTAATGGCAGCCGACGGCCCAAGAGTGGGAGATCGCTCCCGGGACTCCCAGTAGATCACCAGGTATTTCTAAAAGGTTTTGGGGGGGTTTGGGAGGGTGGGGGAAGGTAAGGGATTAGTTTTAAAGGGTCGGGGTGGGTTTAGGAGGAGTTTTGGTTTGCCGGTTTTCCCACCCTCCCCCCAAATAACTCCCGTTAGTGGACACTAACCCCATTAACGATTTTTCACAATAAATCGGGGGAATTTCTATTGTTTCGAGCACTCTAATGATTTTTGACGATTTAAAAAATATCTGACGATTTTTTTTAAATCGTCAAAAAACGATCCACATCCCTAGAAATTATTACCACAAAGATCACATATGATGCTACCAGTCAGGCACACAAGAAATTTACTTAATTTGTTCTATTTGCCGATGATACAAAATTACTTATATCACTTGTTATCCTTCCCATTCCTGCTACAAAGCAGTACTTTCTCCAGTTAATGACTAGTAATGGTAATGGTAAATGTACCTGGTGGTCTAGCGGGGGGTCCGGGATCCAGCCCCTGCACTCATACCCTCAGTGCTGGACTGGTTTCAAAATGGTGCCGATCGCCGTCGGCTGCCAGTAAGTAAAATGATGCCGATCGCCTTTGTCCTCACTATGTCACAGGGGCCGACCGTCGGTCCCTGTGACGCTGGGGTAGATTTTCAAACCGCGCGATTTGGCGTAGTTTTCCTGGCGCATCAGGCGCAAGCAAAAGTACGTGGGATTTTAGTAGATACGCGCGTAGCCGCTAAAATCCTGGATCGGCGCGCGCAAGGCTATCGATTCCGTATAGCCGGTGCGCGCCGAGCCATGCAGCCTACCCCCGTTCCCTCCCCTCACCTTCCCCTCCCTTCCCCTACCTAACCCACCCGCCCGGCCCTGTCTAAACCCCCCTTACCTTTGTCGGGGGATTTACGCCTCCCGGAGGGAGACGTAAATCCCCGCGCGCCAGCGGGCCGCTAGCGCGCTGGGACGTGACCTGGGGGCGGGTCCGGAGGGCACGGCCACGCCCCCGGACCACCCCGGGCCATAACCACGCCCCCGGGCTCGCCCCCGAAACGCTCCTGACACGCCCCAAAAATGCCGCGCGGATCAGGCCCGCCCCCCGACACGCCCCCCTCAGAAAACCCCGGGACTTATGCGAGTCCCGGGGCTCTGCGTGCGCCGGTAGGCCTATGTAAAATAGGTGCACCAGCGCGCAGGGCCCTGCTCGCCTAAATCCGCCCGGATTTAGGCGGATTTAGGCGAGCAGGGCTCTTAAAATCCGCCCCATTGTGAGGGCAAAGGCGTACGTCTCATGTAGAATGTGAAAGCGGCCCCTAACCCCCTACACTTTTACCTAATCCCCACCTCGAGTTACTGCCCCAGACCACCCCCAGACTGGTGCCCTGCCCCCAGCCCCACCCCTTCCCACCCCTTTTTCAAAGCCCTGGGACATACGCGCTTCCCGGGGCTTGCGTGCATCGCCGAGCCTATGCAAAAATAGGCTCTTTGCGCGCAGGAGCAGGTTTTCAGGGTTATGCGCATAAGTTACACACGTAACCCTTTGAAAATCTGCCCCTTATTTTGCAATTTTGAAAATACCATGTATTCATATAGGCACCTTTTTTACACACACATATACTATGTTTATACATGCATTATTTCAAAATTCACCTTATACTCAGCACATGGTAGCAGGCATGAAAAGAGATTCAGTTACTACAAGTCTGAAACTTATCAGCAGTAGTGCCAGTCTTCAAGGCTTCTATGAAATGAGGTTATTGTCCTTTCTGCCAGCTTTGGGACACCAGCTCTCTTCCAAAAAAAAAAAAAAAACAACACATTCACGTCTTTCTAGCTAGGTTTTAATTGGCCACAGTAGAGAGAAAGAACTCATGCAAAACCAGAAAATCAAGAAATGGAACAGCCTGAGTTCAGATACAGAATATGGGAAAAGCTTTCTTAATAAAGCAAATTTCTTATGTTATCAGGAAAACCTTACTAATTATAAAGTAAACATTTTTACATGTTCTGTTTGAGATTAAAGTTTCAATTGGAAAGCAAATTTCATGAAAACTCATATAATTCTACCCAGTAGTAAGATCAAGCTCAAGTAGGGAATGTAAAAAAAACTTATGTCATGAAAATCATGCTTATCAAATTTCATTATTTTGTACTAAATCTGATAAGGGAGAAGTGCTTGAAAAGAATGACTGAGATCTCCCATGCCACTCTCTTGCTGCTATATCCCTCATGCTATACCTTGGGAGTCTGTATAATACTCAGACTTGTTACCATGCCCAGACTTTACACATTGGGGTTCTTTTTCCAACTCTACCTTGTTGCCATATCCCAGACCTTATACCTTGAGGTGTTCCTGCCACCCTGGGGGGCTGCTTTGCATCTTTTATGTTGCTTTGGTGTGTTGATGCCACTTTTTGCGCTGCTTGGTTTCGTTATCAATGCCTTGGGGTTTTTAATCAAAACAAAAACTACCCACTGGAAGGTGTAACTCCAAACAATAACTCCAAACAATCAATACCCTCTTAAAGAGCTTTGCCAAAATGGACAAGATTCTAAATATTACCACAATTCAAAAATTCTGATATCATTATCTCGAAAATATTTTTTTATGGAAACTGTTAGTCATTTCATATTAGGTAAACACTGTTACCCCTAGGCAATCAGGGCCATTGTGTATCTATAATCATTAACTGCCAACCTCCTTCCAAAGCTGTACTAATTTTTTTTAGGAAAATGTTTTTATTAAGCAATGCGCCCAACGCTGCAGAATTTACATGGTCTGCGCTGCTAAAAGCCACGTGATATGTCCTGAAGACCTAACACAGTCAGGCCTATTAAAGGTCCTCTTGACTTTTGCCTCAGCAATAAGTCTACCTACTCCTGACATAGTGCATATTGCTCCAGAGTTTTGTCTTTGTTCCAGCTTCCTTATCTTCAGTTCTTCAGCTCCAGTGTCCTTGTCTTCAGTTTCAGTACTTTTGTCTTCAGTTCTTCTGATTCCTCCTCATTGCCTGCCTATTCCTTACCTCACCTTCCTGCCCTGCCTATCCATCCCTCCTTTCCTTTTGGATGGATACCTGATTTGACCTTGGATACGCTTGCCCGCTGCCTGCCTTTGACCACTGCCTGCCATCTCATATGTTTGACCACTGCCTGCCTCAGGATACGTCTGATCCAGCTATGCTATGACATTCTCCTCTTCCATCAGCAGAGGCTCCCACCTAAGACCTGCTGGCCCCTTCACCCAAATATGTTCGTATATATGCTATTTTATAAATATCGAGAGTACACGTGCATTTTCCATTTCGTCCATGCATTTCACTGTGGAAAAAAGGAGCGAGTTAGGGTGTTCCAAGGCAAGATTCAGAATTATGCATCGTAGTTGCTATCTTGTAAGAGATATACGCATATATATTCCCAAACTTATTTGTACACTTTTACAACTGCTAATTGATTAGCACAGATGAAATCGAACTTGTCTTTTGTCTTCAGTTTTTGGGTGGGATATCTGAGTGAACTGGGAGTGGGTTCAGAGTGAAGTGCTAAAAAGTCTAGGTGAACTGGAGAACGACCGATTGAACTGGTGGAGGTACTGGAAAACTAGTGATTCCTAGTATCAAGTAAGAATTTTCAAAATGGTATCTGCTCATACTTTATAAAATACCTGTCTCTGTATATAAACTGGAGTCATTATGTGTACGTTATATTTTTTTAGCTGCCTAAAATATATATGTACATATGTTTATAAAATAACAAGAGAAATATGAGTTTTATTGCACTAGAAATAGTTGCACATACTGAAATATACGCACATACTTTCAAAGCAGAAACACATGGGGTAGATTTTAAAAGAAGCGTGCGCGCATCCATGTGCGCGCACTTCCCGGCAAACACATATGGATGAACCAATTTTATAACATGCACGTGCCGGCACATGCATGTTATAAAATCTGGGGGATGTGCACAGGGGGGGGGGCTAATATTACAAACATATGCGCAGTGACGAGATCAGGCCTCTCCCAGTACCCTCCCAGTCCACTCCAATTAAGAAGCGGTCTGGGAGGGAACTTCCCTACCCTGCTACCTAATCTCTCTTCCCCTTCCCCTTCCTCTCTCCTCCCCACCCCCTAAACCCTTTCTCCTACCTTTTGTTTTATTTATTTTGTTGCCTACTGCTCCATTGGAGCAGTAGCAACTTGCGCGTGCTGGCAGTCCCTTCCCTGATACAGCGGCAAATGGCTGCTGTGCTGGCCGCCTCCACCCCACCCCTCCCCGCCCCATGTACCGCCCCTCCCCGTTCCCCAGACCGCCCCTTTCCTTTGGCTCAGCACTTCTGTGCCTAACAGGAGTTACGCACGCAAGGCCCGGTGCGCGTGTAACCCCCGGATTTTACGCACGCGGGGGATTTAAAATTCACCTGACAGTATTTTATAGGTTCTGCAGCCCTCACTTCACAGTTTATAAAATATTAGTATCAATTTCTGTGCATCCACTTATGCATGTAAATGCTGTACTTTGGATACTTTTGAAAGTTAGGTTCTATGGGGTGAATTTTCAAAGCACTTACACACCTAAAATGAGCATACACACGCATAAGTAGCCTGTACTTGTAATATAGCTATTTTGTGAACATTGAAAGTATGCGTGCACATTACGTTATGTACGCACATATATGTGCAAAAAAAGGGGCATATAAGACATGAAAAAGGGGCTATAAGACATGAACATACATTTGGCAACTTGTGTAATTTTACGCCCGCTAATTATCTTGCGTAATTGATATCAGACTTGTTTACTGTGTACAACTGGAGGTGTGGGAGATCTGGGTGAACTGGGCTGAGTTCAGACTGAAGAACCAGGGGGATCTCAGTGCCCTGGAAAAAGACTAACTGAACTGGTGAAGTTATTGGAAAAGTGGTCATTTTTCCAATAACCATAGAGAAGATTGCGAGCGCTGGCCAGGTAAAAAGGCCGGGCCCAGCGCTCGCTGCCCCTTTAAAGGCCTCAGCCTCGCGATATCCGCGAGGCTGACGTCACCGCGTGATGAAGCGGCGGCCTCGCCGTGCCGCGTGCGTCATCTCGCCCCTCCCCCGGACAGCCTTCTCTGCCGCCGCGCCGATCCGGGACGTAAGTGGGACCGAGGAAAGAAGGGGGGGGCCCTCCCCTCGGCAAGCGCCATGTTAAGGGGGGGCCCTCCCCGCATGCCGCGATTCGGCCCCGTCTTTCAACTATACACGCATGTTTTAAAATATACTGATTTCCACGAATAAATCAGGTTTTACATGACTAAGTCCTACTGTATTTTCACACGTAAAGTATACATAGATATATTTTTTTAAATAGGTAGGAAAAGTAAGTGTGTTCAGTGCATTGCTTGTATTTGTCTATAAGCATTCATACACACATATGGTAAGGGGTAGAGATATGAATATTTTATAATATGCAGGTATCTGAAATACATGGGTTATAAAATACTATCATTTATATTTATTTATTATATTTAAAAAATGTATATTCCATCTATCCACAAATCGTAGTGGATTACAATTCTATATATACAAACAATTTAATGCCATACACACACATTTACTATCATAGATTTCTTCACAGCCATAAAAGTGCATACTGTATATGTGGTTGCATAGAGCTGTTTGAAAGTTACCCTCCATGTGTGTAAAATGAAAAAAACAAAAGAGGAAAGTGGAAAAAAATAGAGCAAATAGATTCCCATTCAGCCAGAGAAGATTAAGATTCTAAAGCAAGCTGTATTAAAGGATCATAACAATAGTAGGTAGAAGGGACAATAATGTGGAGGAACAAATAAAAACCTGAAATACATTCTGCTTTCACTTAATTTCCCAGATGATCTAGTGGAGAGTCAGATCTATATATTATCTCTTCCTGCTTAAGGTAAAACAGGACCACACATGCATGCACACCCTACACAAATACACATAACAAGCAGGTTTGTACTTGCAAAAGGAAAATATTATTTCATTTTTCCTTCAGACCTAGTGCCCAGAACCAAATAACTACATTTTTAAAATGTTTCCACATCTTCATCTTATGACAGCGCTAATTTTCGGCGCAAATATTTTTTTCCTTACTGTTAGAGTTAAAAAGACATGGTCGCATCATATTTTATATGGGTTTGACCACATTCCCAGTGAAAGGAGACACATAGTACAATATTTGCTTTTAGCCTGAATTCATAATTTCATGTTTTTCTCATGGGCTGCCACCAGTGAGCTCCCTTTCACCTACTTTACCAAGGGAGTGACTACAGTATATTCTCAGCTGGGTAAACATCCCCATCAAACCACTGCTTGTTGTCTGGTCTATAAACTGTCATGTAGAATTTGGAGCAAACAACCAGAAGGATGCCAGTCAAAGAGCACACAGAGAAAATAAGAGAAGAACTGTGCAACAAATGTGCTGACATTTACAAATAAAAAAAAATCCATTTATGTCCTAAAAAATGTATTTTTCTGATGGATAATTCTAGTTTCTTTGTGTCTAGATATATAAAGGGACCTGTCTATAGATAGTATGTACAAGCCATTTCAATGTAGTAAATGAACTGCCAGCAGGCGAGGTCACAGCATGGTTGTAGCATAGCTGTTCAACAATTCACCTTTAAAATGTTCAATACATATATTGTGCTTCAGTATATATTGGAATGGAGCACAAAATTGGTTACAAACTAAACTTGCAAGGTATATTACATTTTATAAAGAATTAGTAGCACTACACAGGCACAATAGTGTCATCATTAAAAACAAAAAACAAATTTAACCACAAAACTCCAAACTCCCTGATGACGAAGGTAACATCGGACCATCTAGTTTGTGTTTCGTCTTATACTGTTTGCATGCCTCAAATTATCCATATAATTAAGTGGCATTGGCATCTGATTCAAGCACATGGTGTTTTCTTAGACAATATTCCATTGTTTGCATATAGGAGAATCCATAATTTTCAGAAGATTTTGGGATCTTCATGTTTTTCAAGACCAGTACCTGCTAATCAAATGTGGGATCATCAATGCTATAGTCGATATAAAGCTTGCCCTTTATCATATCACTCCAGACTTTTGTGCATCCTAATACTGGTGAATCCTATAAGTTGCGGTGTAACACCACATGAGACTCTACTCAACTTGTATAGGTAATCTTATGTCTATGTTATGTAACCCAGACCACTTTTTGTGTTACTAATAAGTCTTTCACAGTCTAGTGCAGTTGGGGAAATAATTAGAGGAGTATCCATTCAGAGACAGCTCTCCACTAGCGGAGCTGTAATGGATACCCTCGGTCCTGAGGTTTATAGCAGAGTTATGAAATTGGCTCTGGGGGCAGTATTATTTGGAAGTCAGAGAGAGAGAAGTTATGTTTTCCTAAGTTGGATTTTGGGCCTGCCTGGATCCTGAGAAACCCTTCGAGATCCTCCAGGAGAAACCAAAGAGGAGCAGAGTGGCTGCTCTGGGACTGATTTTGGGGATTTTGAACCTTTATCTAGAGGAGCCCTGCTGATGGCCTGGGCCTTTCCGAAGCCCAGGGAATGGGGAACCCTGGGCTGAAGTTGCCCAGTGTTTAGGGAAGATCTGCCCAAAAAAGGTGTCCTATTGCAGCAGATTCCTGCAGTTATCTAATTTGGGGACAAAGATTGTTTTTCCAACATCTGGGAAGAAGTGTTTTCTGCCCATCAAGGTGACTGGTGAGAACTGCAGTCCACCAGGATTCCTACCACCAGGGATCCCATCAGAAGATTAATCTACTAACTGTGAGTAAAAGATCTACATTCAAGGAAGGACACCCATCTGGCAGCCACAAGAGCTCTGAGTGATAGAGACATTAACTGTGTGCCAAGATAGATTTTTATACCATCGGGAGGAGTTTCCCGGGACCACTGCACAATCTAATCCAGAAGTGTGGATGGTTTCCTGGCTTAATAAAGACTAATGCACAGATAGTGGAGAAAAGACCTGTAATTCTGTGAGAAACTGCAGACACTGTGGTTTGTGATTTACCATATTTAATTGTGCCATTCCATGAAAATGTATCAGTAAAGCATTATTTAGGACATTGCCAATGTGGTTCAAGTGTGATTTGTTTGGCACACAATACACAGCGCACAGCAGTTTTGCGCTGGAGGTGGACCCTTGGCCTGGTGCAGGATTGGTAAGGCCCTCTGGTCAGACCCAGAGAGCGCCTGCCACCAGGAGACGGAGCACACGAGGAGACAGAGGCTAGCTGGAGCTTCACCAATAACTGTCTGGGGTTTCCGCAGGTTGAGCCCTTGGGTACCCGGACCGCCTGGACTTAGGTGGGCCTCAGATGGTCTCCCGGAGAGGTAGCGGAGAGGTGTGCCCACCACGAGCAAGGATGAGTGGCTAACGCAGATAGGATGGACTAGACCCAAACTGGAAGCTCCGGAGATTGGACTTGTGTAGTACTTTGAGCACCTGAAGAAGCCAATCTTAGGCAAAACATGTCAGGTGGAGGTTTCAACTATCTTCATTCTTTCTTTATTTTTTGAAGATTGTTGATTTCTGAAAGACATTTAATTCTTTCATCTGTGATCATCGGATAGGGACTCTGCTGAAGAATTTGATGATTTATGAATTATATGGACATATTTGTGTTGGCAGAAGGGCAACGTTTTTGTCAGCATTTAGAATAGCAACATATGAACTTGTATTTTTGTTGAACCTTTCAACATTTAAGTGAAGAATTGGGACATTGCAAATGTCTTAAGAAGACTGAATTTCAATATGTTCACAGTATGTGTGAGAAATTTGGTGATTTATATAATTGTACAAAAATTTGATATTTGCAGGCATTTCTTAAGAGCTGTTCTTGTGCTGTCACTGCAATAGTTCATTTCAAAGATGTGCGTTCAATTGAATCCAAATGGGAAAATATGATGAATGAGTTGATTTTTCAGTTTGATTTGTTGCAACTAAACCAAACTAAGTACACACTAGAAAGAACCTGAAACTTTTTCAGCTCTTTTGGTTGAGTGCCATTAAAGTCTATGGGGGAAGCAAAGCAATGTTTTTTTGTTTTTTTTTAATTCAGGCCAGAGAGAATGGAGCCAGTTGGGGATGGGAGAAGGAAGAAGCAGGACCAATAATGCTGAAACACTTTTTCAAGTGGATTAGCCCTGCTACATGTCATGGCTTCATAATTTCTCTGTTGGATATTAGAGAGAGAAAGGAAAGGTTTTAAACCTCCTTGCTTCAAAGTTCAGAGTTTAAAGTTTATTAAAAAAAAATAATTTGATTTGGAGCAGAATGCAAGGTGTGGTGTCACAGTCACTGTCATTGTGTCTTAGCCGTGGTTTGAAGTGGCAGTAAGAGAAACTGTAATCCACTCAGTCAGATGGTTACAGTGTATATCATCAGGGTAAAAGGTCTGGTTTTCAGGATATCCACAATGAGTATGCAAGAGATACATTTGCACACCATGGAGGCAATGCATGGAAATCTATCTCATGCATATTCAGTATGAATGTCCTGAAAACTAGCCCTGTTTGTAACTCTTGAGGATCAGAGTTGGCCACCCCTGGAACAATGACTGCAGCAGATCTTTAAAGAACATACCGATTCAGATGAACTATGTGAGAGATCTGAAGAATTAAGGAAAGGAATATTAAGTCTTGTAGCTAAGGCAGGTTTGAAGCATCAAGTTATTAGCATGGTATACAATTCAGTGAGCAGCCGCAGGTAGTTAGTATAGTGATAGTCAATAAGTAATATGGCAGGAGCCAAGAGTATCTCCTCAGGAGCAGCAGGTAGTCAACTGCATGAAAAATGTCCCTGTCCTTTTACCTCCTGGTCCTCAGCAGGAGCCAGACACATCAGGAGCAGAACTCAAAATCTGAGCTCCCAGTTGCCCAGAACGGTTTGGGGGACTCTGAGTGGGTTGGGAGGGTATGAGGTGACTTGGAAGGAGTGGGAGTAGTAGGAAGGAGTAAAAAACGGTGGCCTTTACATTATTTTTTATTTGAACTTTGGGGGAGGGGAGGAATAGGAAGGATTTTTGGGCTAGAGGCCTGCATTTTAAATACTGGTTCTGGGGGACTCAGGGAGCTTGGGGATGTTTGAATGGAGAGGGGGCTGGGGTATCGGGACATGAAGCCCACTTGAGAGGTAGGTGGTTTTTTAACATTATCACTGCTTAACTGGTGATATTCAAAGAAAGAAGGTGGAAGAGATTGAAAACAGAAGAAACTTTATCTGATTGGAGAAGATCAGCTAACATGTACAGAAGGTTAGTAGTTTTAAGGAAAAAGGAAGCCTTCTCAAGTTGTGTAAAGTCAGTTGATAATACCTCTAGAGAGCTATTTCATGTAGTGGACAGACTCATGCGGCAAAAGGAGAGAGACAGAGAGACCCTTAAGGATGCCTTCATGTGTGGATTTTGCAACCTTTTACCATGATAAGATCTGTAAGTTCAAAAGTAAATTAGGTGATAGCCAAATTGGTTCTGGAGTTTCTGCTAGGAATATAGTTTATGAAAAGTTTGAAGATTTCTCTTTAGTTTTAATGATTGGGCTGAAATGTCTGCTTAAGGGTATGCAGCCATTAGGAAATTTGTTGGACACATTCCTTCTTAGCTTAGTTAAGTCCTTAGGAGGAAAGGGTTGATAAATATTACTGCCTCTTTGCAAGATGGTTGTTTTCCAAAGATGTTTAAGCATTCAGTGGTTATTCCTTTATTAAACAACCCTCATCTTAATACCTCTTGCTGTGAAAATTATTACTCAATTACACATTTTTTCATTTATGTCTAAGATCTTTGAGAAAGTAGTGGTTACACAGATTTTGAGATTTTTGGAGGATACTGGGAGTTTAGGAATTTTTCAATCTGGGTTTAGACTGAGATATAATACTAAGACGTATTGTTGCCATTAACTGATCATGTTTTGAGAAATTTAGATAGGGGGCATTCTGGCTTTCCCCACCCTCCCAACCCCCCCCCCAAAAAAAAACAAACATTTTACAAGTACCTGGTGGTCCAGTGGGGGTCCCGGGAGTGATCTCCCGCTCCCGGGCCGTCGGCTGCCACTAATCAAAATGGCGCCAATGGCCTTTGCCCTTACCATGTGACAGGGTATCCGTGCCATTGGCCGTTCCCTGTCACATGGAGGGAGCACTGGATGGCCGGCGCCATCTTTAAAAATGGGTCCCTTCAAACAATGAAAACCAAGCTAAGGTGACTTGAACACCACTGGAAAAAAACTTCATACAACTACAACCAAAAACTCCTATTTCTGCTGACTGGGAAAATATGAAAAAGAAACTGATATTGCCAAAAAAACTTTTTATTCTCAAAAAATAACTGCTGCTAACGATAATCCTTCTGTTCTTTTCAGTATAGTGAAGTCCCATATGACCATCCCTCACTCTAATCTTTCTGATATCGATGATGTCTTCTGCAACTGTATAGCTACTCATTTTCAGGATAAAATTTCTAAAATAATCAGTTGCTTTCCTCAACCTTCTAATCACCAGTTACATCTTTCCAATCCAGCCTGCATCTGGTCTGAATTTTCATATGTAGATGCTTCATCCATCACACGCATACTACAAAAAACTAAAATCTCTTCATCCCCGTTCAATCCTTGTTCTGGTCATTTACTAAAAGCTGTAGGGGACCTTGGAATCCTTGAATCCAGCATTTTCCTAGGTTTACTTAAACAAACTTCCATCCACCCTATCTTGAAGAAAAAAACTGAGATCATTACAAACATTGCTAACCTTCACCCCATTACATCTCTCACTTCTGTGGCAAAAATTCTCGAATCTGTTATCCTTCACTAATACTCCGATTATCTGTCAGAAAATGCTCTCCTTCACCCAAACCAACATGGATTTCGCAAAGGCCATAGCATGGAGACTTTATTACTTTCCTCTTTTGACGCCCTAATTAGAGAATTTGATGCCAACACTGACTACATCCTGATGCTATTAGATATCTTGGTTGCCTTTGATACTTTAGACCACCAAATTCTCCTCTACCAATTACAATGTATTGGTCTGAAAGATACCATTCTAAATTGGTTTCGATCATAAGTATCTAATGTCAACATCAGATTAATGTTGGTTCACATACCTCTAAATGGTACTTTCCCATATCTGGTGTTCCCCAAAGTTCTTCACTTTCAGCAGTTCTATTTAATATCTATTTAATACCACTTTGCCACCTCCTTAATAGTCTTAATATTCATTTTAAAATATATGCTGATGATATTCAGTTTTTTGTAACTTACTCCATATCATGGTGCTCTACACTTTCTACTATATGTTTCTATATGAAAACCATTAACTTATGGCTATCCCATAACCATCTTAAATGCTTCAATACATAAATTCTTCATCTCTCAACCATATCATACTCTGCCTATAGTCCTCCATCATTTCTACTTCTAGATGATCTGCATATTATTGTTTCAAAAGCCTGAATCCTTGGTGTAATCCTAGATTCAAGATTATCCATGTCTCATCATGTTTCAACTACTGTTAAAAACTCCTTTTACAAACTACATATGTTAAAACATCTTCGTCCTTTACTATTTCCCAATGAATTCCGTACTAGCATACAATCTCGTATTCTCACAGGTATAGATTACTGCAATGCCCTCTATCTTGGTCTTCATGATAATACTCTTCGTCCTTCACAATTAATCCAAAATACTGCTGCTCAAATTTTAACTGGCACTTCTCGAAAAGACCACATAACCCCAATTTTACAGTCATTACACTGGTTAACAGTTCAATTTAGAATACAATATAAAGTCTTATCCATTATGCATAATTTAATTTAAAAAGTCTCTTCTACCTGCCTTTGCTCCCTCCTTCACATCTATCAATCAAATAGACTGCTACGTTCATTACATAAAAATCGTTTAGAAATTCCATCAGTTCGGTTGGCCAGACTTGATATCACACAAAGGTGGGCTTTTTCGGTTGCAGGCCCTTCGCTCTGGAATTCTATCCCAGACCATGTAAGGCAAATCTCATCTCCTACTGAATTTTTAAAAAAATTTGAAACATATTTATTTTCAAAGGCTTTTGGATCGCTTGCTATCACTCGGTAAGCAGCTCCATTACATCTTCCCTTGCCTTCATAAGTTCTTTTTCTTCTCTTTTCCTTTCTTATTTCCAACTAGCTAATGACTGTGATTATTAGAGATGTGAATCGGAACCAGAATCGGTTCGGATTCCGGTTCCGATTCACATGTGGGTTTTTTTTCATCGGGCCCAATCGCGGTTTTGTTTATCAGCTGTGCCCGAGCCGATAAACAAAAAAAACACCCCGACCCTTTAAAACTAATCCCTTTGCTTCCCCCACCCTCCCGACCCCCCAAAAACATTTTACAGGTACCTGGTGGTCCAGTGGGGGTACCGGGAGCGATCTCTCGCTCTCGGGCCGTCGGCTGCCACTAATCAAAATGGCACCGATGGCCTTTGCCCTTACCATGTGACAGGGTATCCGTGCCATTGGCTGGCCCCTGTCACATGGAGGGAGCACTGGATGGCCGGCGCCATCTTTAAAAATGGTGCGGGCCATCCAGTGCTCCTACCATGTGACAGGGGCCGGCCAATGGCACGGATACCCTGTCACATGGTAAGGGCAAAGGGCCATCGGTGCCATTTTGATTAGTGGCAGCCGACGGCCCGGGAGCGGGAGATCACTCCCAGGACCCCCACTGGACCACAGGTACCTGTAAAATGTTTTTGGGGGGGTCGGAGGGTGGGGGAAGCAAAGGGATTAGTTTTAAAGGGTTGGGGTGGGTTTAGGGATTATTTTTGTGTGCCATTTTTCCCACCCTCCCCCAAAATGATGAGAACCCCCCTGATCAATATTGTGGGGTTTTCCTATCGTTTCGGGGGAGCCCCTGATTTCTGACGATTTTGAAAATATTGATGATATTTTCAATCGTCTGAAGCCCGATTCACATCCCTAGAGATTATGTCATCTTTCTCTATTTTTTTATTGTTTTATGATATGCGTTTTAATGTTATTTTAATTATGTATGTTGACAAATATAAACTGTTTGGATCAACACTTGTTGTAAAAGCAGTATATAAACCTCTTTTAAATAAAATAAATAAATAAATAAAATAGATAAAATGAAATTTGTGGGTAAAAATCCCAAAAAACAAAATAAAAAATGAAAAATGAAATGAAATTTTTACTTATTTCCATTCCTAGCTTCCAGTTGTAGAAAGGGTTAATTGCTTTCTCTTGCCTTCCAGTGTTCACACTCTGATTGGCCAAAGTATTTAACCGCAAAATTGTTCTGGCATATTCCCAAACATGATCTTAGATCTTCCTAGGAAGTCCAATTGGAATTTGTGTATAGTTATAAGTTTAAGACTAGTAAAGGGGCAAAACCTGCTTTCTCATCAGTGGCCCCTCAGGCTTGAAACAAGTTGCTAGTGGCTGTTAGAAATGAGCTACATAATTTAAAATTCAGGAAACTGGTTAAGGCATATTTGTTTCCTTTTAGTGGGTAGCATTGAGGGATGCTACCCACTAAAACTACCCACAAAACTACCAGACTAGACACAAACAGAAAACGCGCCTTCACTATAGCCGGCCCCTCCTGCTGGAACACTATGCCACCTGAACTGCGGCAGAAATCATGCCCAAAAAAATTCAAGCAGAAACTTAAAACATGGTTATTCTTAAAAGCATTCACATAAAGTACCAAACATTTTCTCCAGCATTTCCCCCTTTGCTTTTCCCTGAGTCTAAGCTTTGTTAATATGTATTATCCCTCTATGCTACCTAAGTTCCCCTCCTGCTACCCTACTACCCTATTACCCTTTTACCCTATACCCTACTACCCTCACCCTACTACCCTATTACCCTATTACCCTTTATAAATATTGTACTATTTGAACTATTTGTATATAATCCATGCATCAACCTATTGTAATTATTTTATTACTATTACTACTGTTTTACATTGCCATATACCTTCTTTCAGTTGCTCTAGTTTAGCATTGTTATATTTTTCTAATGGTCCTTCTTTAGTTGAACGTTAATTGTAAAGCACTGTTGCTATTTTCTAATTGTTCTAGCACTGCTGCTGAAACTTTTGTTGTATGTGAACCGTCATGATGTTACTAAACGAATGGCGGTATATAAAGAACCTCAAATAAATAAATAAATAAATAAATGTTCTTGGATGTCAATATTAGGCAGTGCAGTGGCAGGAAGATAAGGAAATTTGGCTTTTGTAGGGGAGGGTGGCAATCATCAGTAGGTACTGAGTAGGTATTATTGAAGTGTGTAATTATGATGATTATTTTTATTATGCACTGTATGTGAAACTTGTAAACTACTTTTATTATATACATTTTTGCTGTTTATGCAGTATATACATTTTTTAAATAAATAAATGTATCTGGATAAATGTAAATCTCCTCCTTCTTATATCTCGACAGCTAAATAGCTTTTTTGGCAAACTCCAAATATCAGAGTTAGCTAAATAAGTTTTTCGGCTATCGTAGCTCTAGCCCAGAACAGCTCCAATCTAAATTTTAGCCTGATATTGGTATATCTTGTTAAACTTTAGACAGATAAGTTCCAGGAATATTCAATAGTAGGCATTATCCAGATAACTCAAAAGTTATCTGGATAATGCCTTTGAATCGACCTAAAAAAAGATGACGGAGCATCCATTTATATTGGAGTGGTTTACAGGCCTCCAAACCAAAAGGAAGAGCTGGACAGAGACCTGGTTGAAGACATCCATAAGATAGGTAAGAAGGGAGAAGTGGTGATCGTGGGTGACTTTAATATGCCAGATGTAGACTGGAAAATCCCATCTGCAGAAACTAAAAATAGTAGAGCGATAGTGGATGCCATGCAAGTATCTTTGTTCAAACAAATGGTGTTGGAACCCACCAGAGAAGGAGCTATACTCGACTTAGTGCTCACTAATGCAGATAATGTCTCAGATGTCCAGGTGGGTGCCCACCTCAGCAGCAGTGATCATCAAACGGTATGGTTTAATATCACTAAAAGAATAGGGAAAAGAACCACAAAGACCCGAGTTTTACAGTTCAAAAACACAGACTTTGAGGAAATGGGGAAGTACCTGGAGGAAGAACTTAAAGGATGGGAGAACGAGAGAGATGTGGATCAGCAGTGGACCAATCTAAAAGGAGCAATCACCAAGGCAACTGCTCTATACGTTAGAAATGTAAAGAAAAGCAAAAGAAAATTGAAACCTATCTGGTTCTCAAAGGAGGTGGCTGACAAAATTAAAGCTAAAAGAACAGCATTCAAAATATATAAAAGATCCCAAAGGGAGGAACACAAAGAAGAATATCTGATTCAACTGAGGGAGACAAAGAAATTAATCAAGTTGGCAAAAAGTCAAGCGGAAGAGAGAATTGCCAAGGAGATAAAAAATGGAGACAAAACATTTTTCAGATACATCAGCGAAAAGAGAAAGATCCAAAGTGGTATAGTGAAATTGAAAGGTGGTAATGATCAATGTGTAGAGGGAGATGAAGAAATGGCAGAAATATTAAACGAATACTTCAGCTCTGTGTTCACTAAAGAAGACCCTGGAGAAGGACCATCTCTACACAACAAAAAACTGGTGGGAAGTGGAATAGATGAAAATCCTTTTACAGTAGAAAATGTGTGGGAAGAGCTAAAGAACCTGAAAGTGGACAAAGCCATGGGGCCTGATGGGATTCATCCAAGGATATTGAGGGAGCTCAGAGATGTTCTGGCGGCTCCGCTGTGTGACCTGTTCAATAGATCCCTAGAAACGGGAGTGGTGCCGAGTGATTGGAGAAGAGCGGTGGTGGTCCCGCTTCACAAGAGTGGGAACAGGGAGGAGGCTGGCAACTACAGACCGGTCAGCCTCACTTCGGTGGTGGGAAAAGTAATGGAGTCACTGCTGAAAGAGAGAATAGTGAACTATCTACAGTCCGGAGAATTGATGGACCAGAGGCAACATGGATTCACCAGGGGAAGATCCTGTCAGACAAATCTGATTGACTTTTTTGACTGGGTAACCAAGGAATTGGATCGAGGAAGAGCGCTCGATATCATATACTTGGATTTCAGCAAAGCTTTTGACACGGTTCCGCACAGGAGACTGGTGAATAAAACGAGAAGCTTGGGAGTGAGTGCCGAGGTGGTGACCTGGATTGCAAATTGGTTGACGGACAGAAGACAATGTGTGATGGTAAATGGAACCTTCTCTGAAGAGAGAGCGGTTTTAAGTGGTGTACCGCAAGGATCGGTGTTGGGACCGGTCCTGTTCAATATCTTTGTGAGCGACATTGCGGACGGGATAGAAGGCAAGGTTTGTCTTTTCGCGGATGACACTAAGATCTGCAACAGAGTGGACACGCCGGAAGGAGTGGAGAGAATGAGACGGGATCTAAGGAAACTGGAAGAGTGGTCGAAGATATGGCAGCTGAGATTCAATGCCAAGAAGTGCAAAGTCATGCATATGGGGAGTGGAAACCCGAATGAACTGTATTCGATGGGGGGGGAAAGGCTGATGTGCACGGAGCAGGAGAGGGACCTTGGGGTGATAGTGTCTAATGATATGAAGTCTGCGAAACAATGCGACAAGGCTATAGCAAAAGCCAGAAGAATGCTGGGCTGCATAGAGAGAGGAATATCGAGTAAGAAAAGGGAAGTGATTATTCCCTTGTACAGGTCCTTGGTGAGGCCTCACCTGGAGTACTGTGCTCAGTTCTGGAGACCGTATCTACAAAAAGACAAAGACAAGATGAAAGCGGTACAGAGAAGGGCGACCAGGAAAGTGGAGGATCTTCATCGGATGACGTACGAGGAGAGATTGAAGAATCTAAATATGTACACCCTGGAGGAAAGGAGGAGCAGAGGCGATATGATACAGACTTTCAGATACTTGAAAGGTTTTAATGATCCAAAGACAACGACAAACCTTTTCCATAGGAAAAAAATCAGCAGAACCAGGGGTCACGATTTGAAGCTCCAGGGAGGAAGATTCAGAACCAATGTTAGGAAGTATTTCTTCACGGAGAGGGTGGTGGATGCCTGGAATGCCCTTCCGGAGGATGTGGTGAAGACCAGAACTGTGAAGGACTTCAAAGGGGCGTGGGATAAACACTGTGGATCCATAAAGTCAAGAGGCCGCCAATGAAGAGTGGGTGACTCACCAGAATGATGGCTACTGCCTGGAGACAATACCCTTATTCAATAAACATACACATGCTTACTGTGACTCCAACATCGTTCTAGCTTCAACAGCAAGAGGAAATGTGGAATAAAGGATCTGCACTCACAAAGGGGGGCGTAGCTGGCTTGTTACGGCGGTTACTACCCCAAACCAAATAAGCCTGTTACTTCTATTTCTATGCATATACAGCATAGTTCTCTGCTTCAACGGCAGGGGAGAAGAAAAAACTGATACTTCACGCTTATCCAGCATAGCTCCCTGCTTCAACGGCAGGGGAGAAGAAAAAAGGGTTCACACTCACAAAGCGGGGAGTAGCTGGCTTGTTACGGCGGTTACTACCCCAAACCAAATGTGCCTGATACTTCACTTTCGATGTATATCCAGCATGGCTCTCTGCTTCAACAGCATGGGAGAAGAATAAACTGATACCTCAAGCATATCCAGCATAGCTCCCTGCTTCAACGGCAGGGGAGAAGATAAACAACCAATAAGGGCTGTATAACATAGTCTAAGTAGAACAAATAAGCATGGATGTAGCTTGCTTATTGCGGCAGTTACTACCCCTACTACCCCTAACTTATCAGCTAGATATTCACTTGGATGCAGCTCCATCACTGCTTTCTACATTAATGGTGGGGGTGGAAAGGAAATAGAACCAAGAGCTAAGAGAAACAGATAAGTATGAGAGAAAAAAGTGTGTGAAGCTTGCTGGGCAGACTGGATGGGCCATTTGGTCTTCTTCTGCCGTCATTTCTATGTTTCTATGTTTCTATGTTTCTATATGAATATTGGCCCCTTTGTATCTTGGGGTATTGATGCCACAGTTATTGGTGTTCTTTTCCTTCTTTTGGTGCCTTTGTGTTTTCATATCACTGTTGTTGGTGCCTTTTTTCTCTTTCTTGGTGGCTTGGAGTGTTTCTGTGCCACTTTTGCCCTTTTTTTGGTGCCTTAGGATCTTAATGCCACTGTTGGTGTTATTTACTCCTCTTTTGTGTCTTTGAGTCTTCCAGTCACTTTTTCTGCTGCTTTGCATCCCTCACAGTGCCTTGTGGTGTTCTTAATGTCACTGTTGTTGATGTCCTTTGCCCCCCATTGGGTACCTTGGGGTCTTCATATCATTGTTTTTGGTGCCAATTGCCAATTTTTTGGTGCCTTGGACTATTCATGCCATTGTTTGTGCTACTTTTCCCCTCTCACAGTGCATTGAGCTTATCATGCCACGTTTTTGGTGCCCTTTCTCCCTCTTTTGGTGCTGTGGGTTATTTCTGCCACTGTTGGTGCCACTTTGCCCCTCTTCATGGTACCTTGGGCTATTCATGCTACTGTTGGTATTATTTTGCCCCACTTGTCTTGGACTACTGTTCCCTCTACTGCTGATGCTTGCCTACAAGTTTCATTAAACTTGGACATAAAACCCCAATGTTAAAGTTGCATTGCTTCCCTCATTCAATTTAAAGGACATGAATTAAATTATATAACAAAATAAATGAAATAACTAAGGACTCAAATTGAACTAAACAGAAAATGGCAAACAAACTGAAATAACTAACAACCTAATTTTTCTCCATTTACATTCCTAGTTAACATCATTAGTTTAACTTTGTTTAAAGATCAGAATGTGGCCCCTGTTTGGCCACTGTAGTGTAATAGAATGTGGTTTATATCTTAAAATGGAGACTCTTCCTGCAGTGGAAGCTTTACTAAGGGTTCAGTGGTATCTTGAAATGTGTTCGATTTTTTACAGAGGGAATCTTCTGGCACAGGAGATTCAGAGGATGTTTAAGAGGGTGTATAATTTTTAACTGGAGTGACAGGATGGTTTTTCCCCCAAAGGGGATGGGACAAAAATAGGAAAGTATAAAATAGGCCTCCAATGCGGCACAGCAGGGGTTTTTGGAAAAGTTCTGGCAGGAGCTTAAGGAGTTTTGTTGAAGGATTTTGAAGCTGAAAAATCTGTGGTTTTGGATAGGGATATAGGAAGGAACAGCAAGGGGCTATGGCCTGGCTTGGGTTTCCAATTCTTGATATCAATGAAAGTCAAAGAAAACTTCTATTGGGGAGACACAAGTGAACCAAGATCATCTATCAACAAGCAGAACTTGGAGGGATTGGTCTTGGGTAGCTCCTTGTAGTGTGAGTACTTGGAATAATTTATGAAGATGGGATGACAAGAACTGCACACAATACTCAAGGTGCAGTCACACCATGGATTGATACAGAGGCATTATGATATTTTCCATTTTATTCTGCATTCCTTTTCGGCTCATTCCTAATATTCTATTTGCTTTTGTGATTGTCCACCACACAGTGACACTGAGATAAGGATATTCAATGTATTGTCCACAAGAACAGCAAGGTCCTTTTCCCAGGTGGTGACTCCCAGTACAGAACCCAGCATTGTATTTCTCTAGATGGAAATACTTTTTTCTATATGCATCACTTTGCACCTTTCTACATTTCATTTTATGTGCCATTCAGATGCCCAGTCAGCTAGTCTCACATTGTCCTTCTGTAGTTCCTCATAATCTGCTGTTGTTTAAACACTTTTGAATAATTGTGTGTCATCTACAGAGTTTATCACCTCACATGTTTCTTTTTCCAGATTATTTATGAATATATCAAACAGCAAAAGTCCCAGTGGTCCTCTAATAATGATCTTTCTCCATTTGGAAAATTGACCATTTAGTCCTTTGCTTCCTGTCTATTTTTAGAAGCCAACATTTCATCTCAACTGAGATATCACATTGGTTTACATTCAGGTACTGTAGGTATTTTGCTATCCTCAGAGGGCTTACAATCTAAGTTTTTTGTACCTGTGGTAATGGAGGGTAAAGTGACTTGCCCAAGGTCACAAGGAGTGACAGCAGGACTTGAACCCTGGTCTCCTGGTTCATAGTTCACTGCTCTAACCACTAGGCTATTCTTCCTCCTCTGTTAACCAGTTTCCGGTCCATAGTAGGAAACTGCCTCCTATCCATTGACTTTGTAATTTCCGGAGGAGTATCTCATGTGGGACTTTGTTCAATGCCTTCTGAAAATCCAAATACACTATATCAACTAGATCACCTTTATCTACATGTTTATTAATATCTTCAAAACAATCTAAATGATTGGTAAGGCAAGACTTCCCTTT
This sequence comes from Rhinatrema bivittatum, assembly GCF_901001135.1. Lineage (NCBI taxonomy): Eukaryota > Metazoa > Chordata > Amphibia > Gymnophiona > Rhinatrematidae > Rhinatrema > Rhinatrema bivittatum. The sequence continues at coordinate 112,709,506 of NC_042617.1, read as the reverse complement.
GCTTAAACCATCTTGACTCTTCCCCATTAATCTATATCTATATGGCCAGTGATTTTGTTTTAAGATTGGCTTCTACCATTTTGCCTGGAACTGATATCAGGCTCACCGATTTATAATTTCCCAGATCACCCGTGGAACCCTTTTTAAAACTTGGTATTACATTGGCTACCTTCCTGTCTTCAAATATCCTGGATGTTTTAAATGAATAGGTTACAGATTGCTAGTAACAGGCTTCCCATTTCATGTATTAGTTCTTTTAGTTGTTCAAACATGCCTACCCAGAATAAAAACTCACACCTCCTCCAATAAAAAATAGACCACATTGCGTCTGTTCCATCTTCCTCATACTGAGGAACCATATGTTGTTATCCTCTCTCCTCGTTCACACCGAGGAACCATGTTAATGTTAATGTTACTGTTATTTCTCGTCTATCCTATTTAATTATTTACCCTCCTCCCAGTTTCTAATTCCCTGTTAAAATGTAACTTCCATACTTTACCAGTTTTGCTGTAAACCGGCATGATGTCCACAACTAATGCCGGTATATAAAAATGTTTAAATAAATAATAAATATGTTGTAGATGCCATCATATCCTAGCGATTTGTTACTCTTTAGTTTGTCAATCTGATCTATTACATCCTCCATTATATGGCTTTAGTTGCTCAGAATCTCCACCATTAAAGAATGTTTCATGCCCAACATCCTCCTTAGTAACGACCAAGGCAAAAAATTAATCCGGTTTTTCTGCTATTTTTGTGCATTCTGAGCACCCCTCTGACATCTATAGGTTCAACTGACTTCCTTGCAGACCTTTTACCTCAAATGTACCTGAAAAAGATTGTATTATTCGTTTTTCCTCTCTGGTGAGCTGCTTCTCAAATTCTGTCGATCTGTCCTATTACTGTTTTACATCTAACTTGCCAGTGCTTATTCTCTCACCTATTTTTATCATTTGGGTCTGCTTTCCATTTTTTCAACAATGCCCTTTTAGTTTCAGCTGCCTCTTTTACTTCACCATTAAAGCATATTGGCAGTCATTTGATCTTTCTTTGACCTTTTTTAATGCATGGAATTCATTTTATCTCAGCTTACAAGACTGTATTTTAAACAATGCTCATGCCTCATGCAAACTTTTAACCTTTGCAACCGCTCTCTTTATTTTTTTTCCAACTTGTTTCCGCATTCTATGATAGAATCCCTTTTTAAAGTTCTATGTTACTGCAGTAGCTTTCCTTAATACTCTTCCTCCATTGATTATGTCAAATTTTATTGCATTATGATTGCTTAGTGGCCCCACCACAGTAATCCCTTGCACCAGGTCATATGGTTACAGTGGTAGGGACTAGATCTAAGGTAAGTCCTCCTCTCATCTGTTCTAGGACCAGCTGCTCCATGAAACAGTCATTTATGGCAAATAGAAACTTAGCTTCTCTAGCATGTCCCAAAGAGATATTGACCAAATCAATACAGGGCTAATTGAAATCTCCCATTATTACTGTTATGCCAAATGTATTTGCCTTTTTTAAATGAGAGGGTCACCTAGGCTGGTCCAGGGATGGCCTAGTATAACATGGGTCCTCTGCTTGGGCTGACTAGACCCCTCCCTCATTCTTCCACACCTTTCCACTTATTTAAAGGATGCATGACCAAGGAAAGGCCCTTGGGTGGGAAGGGGATGGGGGGGGGAGGAGGAGGAAAGGGAGAACTGGTGGTCCACATGCATTTTCAGTCCGTGTGGCTCCTTTTGGTTGGCTCTAGGATTGTGAAGTGCATGGACCAAGGGATATGGGGAGGTCCTTTGGGAGGATATGATTCACCACCCTTCTTCCTATGGTTTTACCGCTTCCACCCTCCTCTTTAGATTTTGCTTAATTTTACATAGTTTCATGTTGTGTTTTTTTACAATTGAATTATTCCTGCATATATCACAGAGGGTGTTCTCGAGCTGTTGGTTATGGATAATGACTGGTGTTTTGCCTGTCAGAACCGGTATTATATTACAGAGCTGGGTGCAGCCTCACTGTTTGCTGGATTCTTGGTGGCTGCAGTGTGTGCCTGATGCTTAGTATTGCCTACAGGTCAAGAGACTTAGGGGTAGGGTATCCTGCTGGGGCTTGGCGGAAAAACTACTGGAGCAATCTGGATAGTTTAAATGAGGATAAATTTAATTTGTGGCTTGAGCACCGTGTTGAATAAAGCTACTGCATTTGACCATCAGTGGTTGTTTTGTGTTTTGTGGCATGTTTGCTTGTGATTGTGGAGGGGTGCCAGGGAGGAATGAAAGTCTGGGGTGCACCATTTCATTCCTGCTAGCATTTTAAAGTTTGTTTTTTCATCTTGACCAGGTGGCCAGAGTATAAATGATGTGCACAGGCTATTCTAAAGTGTTCCTTTATGGTTTTCATTAGGTGAGGGCTTTCATTGAAACAAAATGGGAAACTTCCTATTTCATTTCACTTTGTTTTTAAAAATAAAGAAAAATGAAGGAAATATTGTTTCATTTTGTTTTTCAAATAATTGTCTGGTCCCTGTCCCCTTCAAAACAAATCACCGCCTGTGCTCTTAGCTGGTCCACCAAACCTCCTCCATATCCTCTAACCCCATAAAGTCTTTTAAAAAATTGTTGTCTTCAGAGGGCAGGAATAAACCCAGGTTGCTCCTGCTCCACCACTGCTGCTATTTCAAATGGTGCTGGCAGATGAAGATCAGCAATATTATTACTTTGCTCCTCACAATGGGCCAGATTTTAAAAGCCCTGCGCGCGTAAATCCGGCCAGATTTACGTGCGCAGGGCACTCGCGCGCCTATTTTGCATAGGCCGCCGGCGTGCGCAGAGCCCCGGGACGCACGTAAGTCCCGGGGCTTTGTAAAAGGGGCGAGGAGGGGGCGTGTCCGGTGCGTGTCCGGGGTCAGGGGGTGGTTCGGGGCGGGACCGGGGGCATGGCGCCGGCCCGGGGGCATGGTCGAGGCCTCCGGATCAGCCCCCAGGTCGGGTGATGGCGCGCCAGCAGGCCGCTGGCGCGCGCAGATTTACGCCTGCTTTTGGCAGGCGTAAATCTGGCAACAAAGGTAGGGGGGGTTTAGATAGGGCCGGGGGGGGGTGGGTTAGATAGGGGAAGGGAGGGGAAGGTGCAGGGAGTGGAAAGGTGCGGGGGGTGGAAAGAACAGGCAGCGCGCGCCAGGCTCGGCACATGCAAGTTGCACAAATGTGCACCCCCTTGCGCGCGCTGACCCTGGATTTTAAAAGATACACGCGGCTACGCGCGTATCTTATAAAATCCAGCGTACTTATAAAATCCAGCGTACTTTTGTTCACGCCTGGTGCGTGAACAAAAGTATGCGCGCGCGCAAATTTATAAAATCTACCCCAATATGTTTCCGGCCTGAGTCTGGTCAGTACCATTATGTACGGAAGAAAGTGTTAATGATGCCAGCCTCAGTTGCTGGTGCCATTTGAAATAGTGGCAGTGGTGGAGCAGAAGCAACTGGGAATTGCTTCTGCCCCATGATGATGGTAATCATTCTGGGGGTAAAAAGGTCCAGAGAGGCAGAGGGTTTTGGGGAAGGGTCCAAGAGGCTTTTTTTATTTTTTATTTATATTTATGGTAGGGACCGGAGAATTGTTTTGTTTCATTGTGCTTTTCAATTTTTTATTTTGTTTTTTGTTTGATTATTTTTGTTTCAAATAAAATCAAAGAAAAATGTAAATACAAGCACATATTAAAAAACAAAACAAATGTCTGTGTATAGCCCTACATTCTTACTAATAATAAATGTGCTGCATCACTTTGCAATGTAAAAATGTCTACAGATATTGGGCCTTGTCAATTTATCTATGGTAGATGACACCATCTCATGGAACTTTTAAATATGCTTATCTATCTCTGTAGTAAGAATAAGCCAGACACTAGCATTTAAGAATACAATAAGAAAAAATGTCATTAGGAATGTAATATGCATTATTTATGGCCTTTGATAACAAAATCACCATAATTAACATGACAGCAGTATTTTCACCTAGCATTAGAATGAAGACTTGAAAAAACAGAGAGTTTTAACACAGAAAAGTCAACCAAACAAGAATTGGTTTTAGTAATTAAAAAACAGTATCACTTTAAAAATGTTCTTTTAGAAGCCTGTGGGAGAATTTAAGATGTCAGGGTAGCAGTTTTGGAATACTTACTGGCAGCTGAGTGATAAAATGCACACGGGCTTCTCCACAGAAGAGGCTGTTAGCCAAAGAATGTGATATCCTGCTGCACAGCATAAAGTTTGAAATCATATAGGAGCATAAAACTAGAAACATTAAGAGGTTGTCATTTTCTATGCCTTATTGCTTCTGCTTACAATTTAAATATTTGCTCTACCTTCCACATATTTGCCGTCTGATATTCTGTGGTCGGCCTGGCACACTAAGGATATTTCCCTTTTACCATTCTAAGGGCTTTATTCATTAAAGATTTTTCCCATAGGCATGGAATGGGAAAAATCATGTTTGAATAAGGCCCTGAGTATGTTGTAGGTTAAACCTAGCATGCAAGTCTAGATGTCCAGGGTTTTTATTTGCTTCTTTTCAGGTGGGGGGGTGAAAGGAATAAACCAGAGAAGGTGACAAGCCTCAACAGCTTTATCATATAAGAATCATTTGGTAGAACACAATGTCCTGTTCCAAGAATATTTCACCGTGATGATAAGGTTTCTAATGACACTGGCAGGTTTGAAATACAACACAAATCCTATTGACAACAGGAATCTGGTTGTGTGAATATCTTCCGAGTAATTAATCAGGATCAGGACAATATCAGATTGCACAGAAGGCAAGCTTGTTACTGGCATTGCATCCCTGGTTCCAGTGCCGACCCATTTGTCAAATGTCTTTCTGGTTATGTCATTGAATATTATGGCATCCAGCAGCTTGTAACATACTATGATCTTTCTACCTTTCTGTCCTTGCCCACTGATTTGAGCTTTTCATTTAGAAAATTCATTGTTAAAGTTTCTGCTGATAAGATCAGTGCTGGAATATCAGTAAAAATGCTATAAATCATCAAATGGGCCAATTAATCAGTCACAGGAACTGGAAAGGGTAAGTATTGATGCCACTAAAATAAATGAGGATATTTTTAAACAAATAAAACACTCCTATTAATATTTAGAAATGGGAGCAAACCCCACCACTATATTTCCCTTTAGGGTAGATGTTAAAAGGATGGACGCCCGAACTTCCTAATCCCCTAACCTAACCCCTTCCCCTTTCCCTAACCCTCCCACCACCTAGCCCTATCCTAACCTCCCCCCCCCCCCCCACCTTTATTTTACCTGTTGGGCCTGCCTCCGAGCAGGCGCAAGTTGCGCGCGCCGTCAGCCTGCCGGCACGCGATCTTCCAACACAGCGGCAAATGGCTGTTGTGCCGGAGGCCTCTGGCCCTGCCCCGCCCCGCCCCAGACCACCCCTTTTTTGAAGCCCCAGAACATATGCACGTCCCGGGGCTTTACGTGTGTCGCCGGGCCTTTCTAAAATAGGCCTGGCGCACATAACCCCATCTACATGCACATAGGCTTTTGAAAATCTGCCCCTTTATGTTTTTCCTTATTATGGATTTACCTACATATATATTCTTAATTATAAAATTCTATAGCAGATCAATACCTGCCCATTTACCCCATCCTCTTATTTGTTATATTTTATCCCTTATAACATATGCCATATAACTTTTGTTATATATATGTTATATATTATGCCATATAACTTATAAATAGATCAGTTTTATGTTTATGTTTATATTTATTTTACTTTACTTTGTTGTTATTTCTTTCGTGCTTTATGTTCTATTATCTTACTGGTACCTAATTTTAGGCTCATTGTTCCGTGTTTCACTGTAAAGCTCATTTTGCTGCATTTCGTTTATTGTGAAACGATGAGATGTTCCCAACGTTCATCGGTATATAAAAACTTCTAAATAAATAAATAAAATAAATACCTATAGACAGTAATATACTTTTTACATTAATTTCCTTGCTATATTTTTGATCCCCTTTCTTAGATGAATACCAATTTAGAGGTTAACATAAGAACTAGGGATGTGCAGAGGGACGCATACGTTGCATTCTTGATTCGGATTCGTCTGGGAGCAGATACGTTGCATTCAGCCGTATGGCGCCCTGATGCGTTAATACGGCGATTTCTATTTGTGTCCAGCTAAAATTAAAATTAACTACTACCCCCCACCCTCCTGACCCCCCCAAAACTCCCTGGTGGTCCAGCGGGGAGTCCAGGAGCCATCCCCTGCACTCTCACACCCTCGGTGCCGGTTTCATCATGGCGCCGAAAGCCTTTGTCACAGGGGCTACCGGTGCCATTGGTCAGCCCCTGTCACATGGTCATCGGCGCCATCTTGTGCTCCTACCATGTGACAGGGGCTGACCAATGGCACCGGTAGCCCCTGTGACATAGTATGGGCAAAGGCTATCGGCGCCATTTTGAGTACTGGCATCGGACTGCATGCCAGCCGTACGATGCCAGTACTCAAAATGGCGTGATCGCCTTTGCCCTCACTATGTCACAGGGGCCGACCGTTGGTACCTGTGATGTAGTGAGAGCAAAGGCGATCTGCTGCCAGTATTCAAAATGGCGCCGATCGCCTTTGCCCTCACTATGTCACAGGGGCAGACCGTCGGTACCTGTGACATAATGAGGGCAAAGGCGATCGGCGCCATTTTGAGTACTGGCATCGGACGGCCGGCGTGCAGGAGGTCGCTTCCGGACCCCCGCTGGACTTTTGGCAAGTCTTGTGGGGGTCAGGAGGCCCCCCCAAGCTGGTCAAAAGTCCCTGGGGGTCCAACGGGGGTCCTGGAGTGACCTCCTGCACTCCGGCCGTCCGATGCCAGTACTCAAAATGGTGCCGATAGCCTTTGCCCATACTATGTCACAGGGGCTACCAGTGCCATTGGTCAGCCCCTGTCACATGGTAGGAGCACAAGATGGCACCGATGGCCATGTGACAGGGGCTGACCAATGGCACCGGTAGCCCCTGTGACAAAGGCTATCGGCGCCATGATGAAACCGGCACCAAGGGTGTGAGTGCAGGGGATGGCTCCCGGACCCCCCGCTGGACCACCAGGGAGTTTTGGTAAGTCTTGGGGGGTTCAGGAGGGTGGGGGGGGTTTGTTTAAATTTTTATTTAGGTTGCCGTATAATTCGGCGAAGATTCGTGTATTCGTGGGGAATCGTGATATGTTTCGCTTCCCCACAAATACTTCGAATAGTGCAATATACGTTGCGGATCGCCAATACAGCGAAAACGAATGCACACCCCTAATAAGAACATGCCATACTGGCTCAGACCAAGGGTCCATCAAGCCCAGCATCCTGTTTCCAACAGTGGCCAATCCAGGCCAGAAGAACCTGGCAAGTTCCCAAAAATTAAGTCTATCCCATGTTACTGTTGCTATTTACTAAGTCAACTTAATTAATAGCAGGTAATGGACTTCATATTCAGTCACTGACTGGATTGCAAAATTATGTATTTATTTAAATTTATATTCTGCTTTTTGCACTTTTTTCAGTGCTTCAAAGTGGATTACATTCAGGTACTGTAGGTATTTCCCAATCCCCAGAGGGCTTACAATCTAATAGGGCCATTTATCAAAATGCTATAAGGTGTTTTCACATCATAACATATGGTGCAATGCAAATCTGAAAAAGAGGAGGAGTTAGGGGTGGGCTTACTATTTTATGAAGCCCTATTGCATGACTTTAGCTATACCTTTTTCAGTAGCTGTATTGCATTTTATAATATATTCTCAAATGCCTGTTTTAGTAGTTTTGGAGAGAGAAAGACTAGCCATGATGCCTTACCACTAGATAGGTATTTATATCTCTATGGGAGGCCCACCTAGTAACTTGAGGTGAGGTTTAGGTATTAGTGTAGGGGTTAGGGGCCACTTTGACATTCAAAGTGAGACGTATGGACAGAACAGTGCTCTATTGTGAAGATTTGATGACCCTCGGAGTGAGGAAACTCACCCAGAGATGATATTTGTTCAATGTTCTCTCAACCTAGTTTGGATGGACTCTCTACCTAGGTAACATCAAGCTAGGTTGAGAGAACATTGTACAAGTCTCATCTTTGAGTGCCCCATAGGTATTAAACCTCACCTCGAGTTACTAGGTGGGCCTCCCATAGAGATATAAATACCTATATACTAGTATTAGGGCATTATGGCTAAGCTCTCTCTCTCCCCTCTGTGGCCCTGACAGTAAACATGGTCCCCCCCAGTGGTTGTATGTAGGAAATATCACAATTTTAGCACTTATCTCAAAATGTGAAAAGTTATCACAATTTTCAAAGGGTTACGTGCATAACCCCCAAAAAGCTGCCCCTGCGTGCACTGAGCTTATCTTGCATAGGCTTGGCGGCGCGTGCAAGCAGGCTTGTAAAAAGAGGTGGGTTGTGGGAGGTCTGGGGTGGGGCGTGGCCTGAGCCTCCAGGCACAGTGGCCATTTTCTGCTGTGCCCAGGATCGTGGGCCAGCATCGCTGGGTTGTGTGAACAAATCGGTGCCCATGCGCAGGTTTTAAAATCTCCCCCATAGGTATTAGCACATCTTCTTCAACAAAGGTAAAGGGGGGGGGTTCTAGGTAGGGCTGAGGGGAAGGTGCGGGGAGGGGGGGGAATGGAGGTAGGCTGCGCAAGTTGCACAATTGTGCGCGCCGACCCTGGGTTTTATAACATGCACGCGGCTGCACGCACATGTTATAAAATCGGGTGTAGATTTGTTTGCGCTGGGTTGCGCGAACAAATCTGCGCCCGTGTGCAGGTTTTTAAATCTGCCCCATAGGTATTATCACAAATTGCAATAAACTGCCCATTACTATAAAACACACCCCTTTTTCTATCGCATGCAATATTTAGTGCATTTTGATAAATCCAGGCCTAAGTTTGTACCTGAGGCAATGGAGCCAGATAAACCTTTGAATATAGCAATAGACAAAATTTTTATTTTGGTTCATTTATTCATTTCATAAGTTGCCTCCATTTGTTTAATTTAATTCAAATATAAAAAATATTTTGTTTATTTGTTCCATTTGTTTTTTAATTTTCCATTAAAATAAATGGCTATTGCCTATTTTGCCTATTTTGAGTTGCCCTTCTCTGTACGTTCTCCATCGCAGCTACATCTTTTTTGAGATGTGGCGACCAGAATTGTACACAGTATTCATAGTGCGATTTCACCATGGAGCGATACAGAGGCATTATGACATTTTCCGTTCTATTAAACATTCCCTTCCTAATAATTCCTATCATTCTATTTGCTTTTTTGACTGCTGCAGCACACTGAGCCGACGATTTTAAAGTATTATCCACTATGATGCCTAGATCTTTTTCCTGGGTGGTAGCTCCTAATATGGAACCTAATATCGTGTAACTACAGCAAGGGTTATTTTTCCCTATATGCAACACCTTGCACTTGTCCACATTAAATTTCATCTGCCATTTGGATGCCCAATCTTCCAGTCTTGCAAGGTCCTCCTGTAATGTATCACAGTCTGCTTGTGATTTAACTACTCTGAATAATTTTGTATCATCCGCAAATTTGATATCCTCACTCGTCATATTCCTTTCCAGATCATTTATATATATATTGAAAAGCACCGGTCCAAGTACAGATCCCTGAGGCACTCCACTGTTTACCCTTTTCCAATGAGAAAATTGCCCATTTAATCCTACTCTCTGTTTCCTGTCTTTTAACCAGTTTGTAATCCACGAAAGAACATCGACTCCTATCCCATGACTTTTTAGTTTTCGTAGAAGCCTCTCATGAGGAACTTTGTCAAACGCCTTCTGAAAATCCAAATACACTACATCTACTGGTTCACCTTTATCCACATGTTTATTAACCCCTTCAAAAAAATAAAGCATTTTTCATTCCCTAAGACATCTTGATTAATAGCAGTTAATGGACTTCTCCTCCAAGAACTTATCCAAACCTTTTTTTAAACCCAGCTATACTAACTGCACTAACCACATCCTCTGGCAACAAATTCCAGAACTTAATTGTGCATTGAGTAAAAAAGAATTTTCTCTGATTAGTCTTAAATGTGCTACCTGCTAAGTTCATGGAGTGCCCCTAGTCCTTCTATTATCCAAAAGTGTAAATAACTGATTCACATCTACTCGTTCAAGACCTCTCATGATTTCAAAGACCTCTATCATCCCCAATCATCCAGCTCTTCTCCAAGCTGAATAGCCCTAACCTCTTCAGCCTTTCCTCATAGGGGAGCTGTTCCATCCCCTTTATCATTTTGGTTGCCCTTCCCTGTATTTTCTCCATCACAATTATATCTTTTTTTGAGAGATGTGGCGACCAGAATTGTACACAGTATTCAAGGTGTGGTCTCACCATGGAGTGATACAGAGGCATTATGACATTTTCTGTTTTATTAACCATTCCCTTCCTAATAATTCCTAACATTCTGTTTGCTTTTTTGACTGCTGCAACACACTGAGCCAACAATTTTAAAGTTTTATCCACTATGATACCTAGATCATTTTCCTGGGAGGTAGCTCCTAATATGGAACCTAACATCGTGTAACTACAGCAAGGGTTATTTTTCCCTATATGCACCACATTGCACTTGTCCACATTAAATTTCATCTGCCATTTGGATACCCAATATTCCAGTCTAGCAAGGTCCTCCTGTAATGTATCACAATCTGCTTGTGTTTTAACTACTCTGAATAATTTTGTATCATCCGCAAATTTGATAACCTCACTCTTCGTAGTCCTTTCCAGATCATTTATGTGAATCGGAACCAGAATCGGTTCGGATTTCAGTTCAGATTCACATCTCTAATAAATATATTGAAAAGCACCGGTCCAAGTACAGATCCCTGAGGCACTCCACTGTTTACCCTTTTCCAGTGAGAAAATTAACCATTTAATCCTACTCTCTCTTTCCTGTATTTTAAACCAGTTTGTAATCCACGTAAAGACATTGCCTCCTATCCCATGGCACAGAAGTTTATTTAGGGTAAACTGGCGCTTAGTGGCCAGGATGTTAGAGACATGAATTGTTGTTATCTTTTAAATGCTAAATCTGATAAATAAAAGTCTAATTCTGAGGAGAACACATTGTCTTTTTCCTGAATTTAGGATTGTGAAGTGAAGTGGGAGGGGAACTGGAAGTGTCCTGTAGCAGACAGGTCCCTGCACACCTAAACTTACTCAAGCCCTCACCTATCCAGCTTAATGGAGCCATTCTTACTCCTATATATTTTTGTTGCCTTTCCCTGTACCTTTGCTAGTTCTGCTATATCTTTCTTGAGATAGGGTGACCAGAACTGTGCACAGTATTCAAGATGTGGTCATTCCATAGATCTATACAAAGGCATTATGATATTCATAGTTCTATTCTCCATTCCTTTCCAAATAATTCTTAATAATCTATTTGCTTTTTTGACTACCATTACACTCTCAGCTGAGGGCTTCAACATGTTGTTCACAATGAAATGACTCCAAGATCTTTTTTCTGCATAGTGACTCCTAATTTGGTATCATATCATGTCCCCTTTTCCCCCATCGCCTTAGGTTTAGGCATAATCTATAAAGGGGAAAACGAATATGTCATGCAGTACAGATTGAAATCCTTATTCCGAATTTAAATTTTTTAATCCAAAATATATTTTCAATATAGAAGAGATTTATACCCTGATTAGCTGATTCAGACTTTTCTGATACATATCTTCTATACATAGGATATGTACTGAGACAAAAGGTTTGAACTGGGTCACTAGATTTTAATTTGGATTTTAGATTTAATTGATCACCTTTTCCAAATACAAGCTCAAGGCAAGTTAAAAAAAAATAGTATTGTAGTTATCTCTGGCAATCTAGTTCAGGTCTCTCCTGGATTTTGATAACTTTCTGATGCTTTAGTTGCTCTAAAAGATAGAATTAAAGCTGTAAATAATTCAGGACTAAAGATTTGATATGATAACTCAGTTAAAAAATTTTACTCAAGATGGATATAGAGAAAATGAAAATTCATAATTGTAGCTGCCAGTTGGGCAAATCTGAGGAAGAGTGTTTTCGTATTATGGTGAGCATAGTCACGCGAGGTAAAGTTTAGGTATTAGTGTAGGGGTTAGGGGCCACTTTGACATTCAAAGTAAGACATACGAACAGAACAGTGCTCTCTTGTGAAGATTTGATGACCTTTGGAGTGAGGAAACTCACCCAAAGATGAGATTTGTGCAATGTTCTCTCAACCGAACTTCATGGACTCTCTTCCTGGGTAACATCAAGCTAGGTTGAGAAAACATTGCACAAATCTCATCTTTGGGTGAGTTTCCTCACTCCAAAGGTCATTAAATGTTCACAAGAGAGCACTGTTCTGTTTGTACGTCTCACTTTGAATGTCAAAGTGGCCCCTAACCCCTACACTAATACCTAAACCTCACCTTGAGTGACTAGGTGGGCCTCCCATAGAGATATAAATATTAATCTAGTGTGAGGCCATCATGGCTAGTCTCTCTCTCTCTCTCTCTCTCTCACTCACTCACTCACTCTCACCCTAACAGCTAGACTGGCTCTTCAGGAGCTAAAAACATCACACTGCAATAAAGCCATGTGATAGGGCTTCACAAAACTTGGCCAAAATATCCTCCCATTTGCATCACACCAAACATTATGGTGCTTTTGCATGTGAAAACACCATATAGCACTTTGATAAATGACCCCTTAAGGGAGTCATTCACTATGCCACAACGTTTTATCACGAGAAGAAACAAATACCATGAGGGGACATTTCTGAAGTATTTTACCCCTCTCAAGAAAAAATATTGTGGTTGCTTCCCACATCACTGCAATACCTTTATCACAGTTTAGTAAATATATCCCTATATCTGAAAAGCCCACCCAAGCAGACCACAACTTGAATCCTCTTTTAGACAGCTAAATTTGTGTGACCAGTGATTTTGTGCATACAGATTTAGCTAGTTCATAAGGGGATATTTTTATTAATTGGTTACATTTATGTGGTTGAAAGTCACATTTAACCATGTAAATCTTTTGAATATCAGGCCCTTAATATTCATTCATTGTTTATCAATTGAACTCCTGGATAACTGATTTAGAAATAAAACTCTGGATAAATCTGGGATAAACCTGAATTGACTTCACATTTGAAGTTATAACAAGAAAAACAAGAATTTTAGTATATGCATACATCAAAAACAGGGAGTTTGTATAGTCTGTTTTTTATTTTATAAACTGCTTTTGAGAAAAGCCTAACCAAAACTAATTACCGAAACTCTATTGGTCTTGACCAAACTACAAAAGAAAGAACTTTTTAATTTGAAAAGTCCTATAATAATACCATAAAGCAGGTATTTTTATGAAATCACGAGTTTAGATTAATAAATGTTCAATTTACTATAGGAATCAGAAATCAGCATACTGGAAATACCTATGTCCTTTGATTGCATGAATACATTTCTTTCCAAAGAGAGGTGTCAGAACATTTAACCTACTAGCAATCTGATTTCTTGAATGCCTTCAATAGTAATAAAAGTAATGACAGATGCTGTACAAAAATGCACAGAGTATTTCCTAGCTTTCTGCAACAGTGAGCAGATCCATATTTGATGAAGAAACAAGTGATTTATAAATTAAGACATGTAGAGAAAGCAAGTGTTGACAAGAAACAAGTCAGCATTTCCTGTATGTTCATTGAATCCAACTGCACTATTAAGGCGTTCTGTACCATGTAAATTATAACTGTTGACAAATTTAAGACATACCCTGCACAAAATGCATAAATTATGAAAGTGTAATCATGTGTAGACCACACAAAGTATAGACTTATGCAGAGTTTGTGCACATAAAATAGCAGTATAGGCACATAAGTGACCTTTATGCAGGTCAAGCAAATTTTCAAAAGGTCGGCATTATCTGGTACTGCTGATGTCATGCATAAATCTATGCATACCAAAATAAGGTTTTTCAAGGGCATTTTTGACAGCATTATTGAATGGGGTTTGAAAATAAATACAGTTTCAAGTATTTTATAAGCACAGAACACATATGCATCATCAAATATGTGTGCACGCTTTTACATCTGCTATTTAAGCCTTAGAATTTAAACCTCACTTGTCATTTGGGACCTGGTGGTTGGATTGGTGGTTAGTGCTGGAGACTGTTGCAAGTTGTTGGTAAATCATTGTTAGTGTCTGTGTTGTATGTGTGCTGATGATACATATATTGAACAAGACAGCTAAAAGATAGAAGTCCTGAGGTATACCAGAAGTGAATATCATCAAAACGGCACAAGACTCACACAGCTTTATTTCTTGAGTCCTCCTTGAAGGTAGATCCCAACCAGATCATGATGGTATTGCCAAGCCCAATCAATCAAAGTCATTTTAGCAAGATCACATTAATGATCATGTCAAATGCTGCCAAAATGTCAAATAAAACAAGGATATTAGACACACAATTACCCAACTTGTGCAAAAGGGAATCAATGATGGTCAATCATGAATATAAAACAAGATTTGCATACCATGACCCTTGTGGAAATCACATTGAAAGGAATCAAGGATGTTGTGATCATCTCTACATTTTTGTAACACATTTCTCAATGAATTTCTCTAAAGAGAGATTTGAGATAGCTTGCAGGATTTAGTAACTGATGAGTCACGTTTTTTTTAATATGTTTTGATACATTACCATCTTTACAGGGTCAGCTATTGTTCCTTCAGCAAGTGAAGCATTTATAATGTTGGCCAGTACTTCAGAAAAAGTGTACCATGTGCTGCCAAAAATGGGCAGGATTCAAAGCACAGGTGGTAGACTTAATTTGTGGAATCAGTTCTAACACACCACTTGGCGTGATTTTATAAAATTCATACCAAGTTGAAATCACAGATGATAAATTCAGGTTCAGTTCTATCTCATTATTAAGAGAAGAATCAAGAGATCTTATTTTATCTATGAGAAAACAGTACTGGTTTTACAGTCAATTTTGCATCTAATCTTTGTCAACAAACCCTTCATAACTAAACAATTCAAATGGTTGATTAAGGGATTTTTGAATTTGTAGAGTATGCCTTTATAGCATTATCAAATACTGAGCTACCTGAGTTTGTTATTTTGTAGCTGTAACCACCGTAACTCAAATAGAGTGATCAATTGTATTTCTGTGAGTCCTACAAGATCCTGACTTGGGAAGGAGTGAACAATTAGAGCCATTCCTAGCCTGAACTGAATAAAGAAATTATCAAACAAGTCAGCTAAAACCAAAGCTCTTGAATACAGTCCTCAATCATAATGGAATTGGATAAAAACAAGAGATCCAAAATATGTCTTGATTCATGTATGGGCAACTTGATGACTTGAGTCAAACCTAATAAAGTCATTACAATTAGAAATTCATCATCTAATCCAGAAGGGGATCCCTCATGAAGGTTAAAATCCCACAGGATACCAATATCTGGGCACAAAACTGGAAATAAATAAATGCTTTGGTTAACACAGGGTCAATGTTATGTGACCCTGGTGGATCATAAACAATGTATACTGCCCAACTACAGGCCCAAAAGGCAAGGCCTTCACAACCCTGAGCTAAGTTAAATAATAAACAGGTGAATATTAGCATAAACTTGTAGATAATAACAATCCTGCCTCCTTGCTTTCCCTTACTAGGTTGAAGCTCATAAGTATAGCCCAGAGGGCATAACTGGTTCAAAATAAAAGTGCCCGCTTTGGAGTATCATGAGTCTGTGATCCAGAACTGCTGATCTAGTAGAAGACTAAAAATAAATGGGAATCTCCATTGATGCCTTGTCCATCATAGAGTATGACTATTTTTCAAGAGTACTCAAGAGTACAATATAGGAATCTGAAGGGGATAAACCAAGACACAGAAATGGAACAAGGACATGCTGTGCCATTTTTCTAGCTGAGAAATTGAAAAGGGTACAAGGGGTGATCCGGGAAATTATAGACCGGTGAGACTGACTTCAGTGCTGTGAAAAATAGTAAAAACTATTCTAAAGATCAAAATCACAGAGCACATAGAAAGATATGGTTTAATGGAACACAGCATGGATTTACCCAAGGGAAGTCTTGCCTCACAAATCTGCTTCATTGATTTGATGGGGTTAATAAACATGTAGATAAAGGTGAATGGGCAGATGTAGTGTATTTGGATTTTCAGAAGGCAATTGACAAAGTCCCTCATGAGAGGCTTCTAAGAAAACTAAAAAGTCATGGGATAAGAGGCAAAGTCCTTTTGTGGATTTCAAACTGGTTAAAAGACAGGAAACAGAGAGTAGGATTAAATGCTCAATTTTCAAAGTGGAAAAAGGTAAACAGTTGAGTGCCTCAGGGATCTGTACTTGGACCAGTGTTTTTCAAATATTTATAAATGATCTGGAAAGGAATACGACAAGTGAGGTAATCAAATTTGCAGATGATACAAAATTTATAATAGTTAAATCACAAGCAGATTATGATAAATTGCAGGAGGACCTTGCGAGACTGTAAGATTGAGCATTCAAATTGCAGATGAAATTTAATGTGGATAAATTCAAAGTGATGCATATAGGGAGAAATGACCCATGCTGTAGTTATATGATGCTAGGTTCTATATTAGGAACTACCCCCTAGGAAAAAGATCAAGGCATCATAGTGGATAATACATTGAAATCATTGGCTCAGTGTGCTGTGGCAGTCAAAAAAGAAAACAGAATGTTAGGAATTATTAGGAAGGGAATGGTGATTAAATGGAAAATGTCTTAATGCCTCTGTATTGCTCCATGGTGAGACCACACTTTGAGTACTGTGTACAATTCTGGTAGCCGCATCTCAAAAAGATATAGTTGCACTAGAGAAGGTACAGAGAAGGGCGACCAGAATAATAAAGAGGATGGAATGGCTCCCATGTGAAGAAGTGCTAAAGAGGTTAGGACTGTTCAACTTGGAGAAGAGACAACTGAGGGGAGATATGATAGAGGTCTATAAAATCATGAGTGTTCTAGAAAAAGTAAATGTGAATCAGTTATTTACTCCTTCAGATAATAGAAGGATTAGGGGGCATTCCATGAATTAGCAAGTAGCACATTTAAAATTAATCTGAGAAAATTATTTTTCTCTCAACGCACAATTAAGCTCTGGAATTTGTTGCAGTTAGTGTAACTGAGTTTAAACATTTTTGGATAAGTTCTTGAAGGGGAAGTCCAAGCTGATTTAGGGAATAACCACTGCTATTACTGACATTAATAGCATGGGATCTACTTAATGTTTTGGGTACTTGCCAATTGTGGCCTGGATTGACCACTATTAGAGACAGGATGCTGGGGTTAATGGACTCTTGGTCTGACCCAGTATGGCAACTTCTTGTTATGTTCTTAATTTCTGGCTGAGGGTGACAGGAACAGTACTTCATCCTCTGCAAGGGAAACAATATTTCCATCCATTGCAAAAAAGAAAAAAAAAGTTTACTACTTATGAAATATTCTAAATCACAAATGAGACTCTTGGCCCACATAAAGTAACAAAAAGATTCCCCAAAACATAAAAGGGAGACAATATCTGATAAAACAATTGATAACTAAAAACTACAAGTCAGTCCTAGATAAAATAAGAGAGTTAATCCCAAATTCCCAACCATTCTTCACTCTTCATGACAAATCCTACCAAAAGCCCTCAGTAAAGTGCAGCAGGCAGAAATGGACTTTCTCATCAGCCCCTATTCAGAGGCAGAGCTAGCTGACATTACCCATGAAAGCTGATATCAAATTTCAATAGCACCAGTGGTCCTGGTCAGCAACAATTGAGAAAGACAAGCAGGCAGTCCAGAAATGAGCCAGCTCTGTCCCCACCCTCTTTGCCACAGTAAAGTGCAGCACGCCTTTTAATAATTCTAGTGCACCGCAAGCTAAAACGTGCTGAATGAAAGATGAATTCACTTTCTATCAGAGCTGCACAGAATAGGCTTGGTTTATTTTGGATTTTTTTTAGGATGCACTTTGTCTGTGGGCTACCAGAAAGTTTCCAGGAATTCACCAAGAGAACTCACAAAGGGGATTGCCAAAGGACGATCCCTTTGCTTCGCCCCTTCAGTATAACACCTGCAGCTAGCCACCTGGTGGTGTGTGTCTGCAGGCTCTTAAGAAACAGGGAAGGTGCAGAAGCTGCCCAGGGAATAGGGCTGAGAATGGGTTTAACAGCCCAAGAAACCTTGGCCCAGAATGACTCTAACAAAGCTAAGAATAATGTCTTTCAGCACCTCCTTATTGCTGGAAGCAGGCAAATAATGCCTGATGACAGCTGCAGGCGCGTAGGTAGCAAGGCAAGTGCTAAAGACACTTGAGGGATAAGGCTTCAACACAGCAATGTGATGTAAAGAGATAGGAGCGGGGCTTAACAGCCTAAGGGTCTGATTTAGAAAGCATTTGTATATGTAAAATTGGGTTTTACTCACGTAAATCCACTTTACTTGAGTAGGTGGGCTTTTCAAAATTGCTACAATTGCATTGTGATAAGGATAACATTTATACGTGCAAATCCTTTTGGAAATTCACTTGTAAGGATCTCTGACCTGCAGGGACGACTCTACCAAATCAAAGGTACAGCTGAAACCCCAAGAAACAGCATCTCCCTGACACTGAAAATGCAGGCAGATGAAGTTTGTGGCAGCTGCAGGTTTTAAGTAGCAGTGCAAGTGCAAAAGACATAATAGGATGGAGATGCAAAATTCTTTCAGCAACTCTCTGAGGTTGGAAATGCAGGCAGTTGGAGTTTGGCTTTCAGAGTTGTGGAATCTTTCTGGCAGCCTAATTGAAGGAGGGCACATACACAGACCTAAAATAACTCCTTTCATGCATAAATTGATGCTAATTATGCACATATGTTTAGAAAATTGGTGGAAATGTTTTGCATTTGATCTATATGTGAGCATCTTTCACTGACCTATGTACTTAAGATTCAAGCATTGAGCCTTCAGAAGTATTGTTTTTCTGATGCCTTTTAAATGAAGGAATTTCTTTTATTATTTAGTGGTTTCAGCCTTGATTTTTATTATAGTTATTTTGTATCCATTGTATTAAATAAATATTGTTTTTTACATATTTTATTTATTTTATTATTTAGTTATATACCGACATCCGTTTGCACATCGTGTCAGTTTACAAATAACTTGGAACTTTTAGGCATGGCCTTTACATGGAACAGTAACAATAACTATATGAGACAAGGAATAGTAACTATAACTATATGCAAAACAAGGAACTATATGAAACAAGGAACAGAAACTATTGATAAATAAGGTAAGGCGTAGCAAAGTTATAGGATCAGTGGCATAGTGAAAAATAAAGATTACGATTTGAGAAAGCATGATGTTTACATAAAATTCAGGAGAAATTAGGTCAAGGGGAATTAACAGTAAATAATACAAACATAGTTCTGTGAATAAGTTGCACGAGTTTCAGGGATTCATCAAAAGGTGGGAGGAGTTAGACGGCAATAATGAAATGGTAAATAATACAAATTTAATCAGAGAGGCTACAAGATTTGAAGAGTGAAAGATCAGGAGGGGAAAGACAGAGAATATTACAAAAATATTCAGTGACTATATTACACAACTTTCAGGTATTCGTCACAGTGTGGGAATATATTTGAATAGAAGACTTTTGAACTATTTACAGAATTTTGTAGCTTTTAGTAGGGGTGTGCATTCGTTTTGAACTTAAATGTAAAACGCTACTTTTTTTTTTTTTTTAACTTAAAAAAGTGATGAGGCGAAAACGATCGGATTTCCAACTTATTCAACATAGCTATGTTGAATACGTTGGAAATCGCGATTGTTGATCCAAAATAAAAATTTAAACCCCTCACCTTCCTTAATCCCCCCCCCAAAGACTTACCACAACTCCCTGGTGGTCCAGGGAGGAGTCAGGACGCCATTTCTGAACTCCTTTGCGAGGAGCACGTGACGTCGGCGCCACGTCGGAGTGACGCGGTGTCACGTGATTCCCTGCGGGTTCGCTCCGGGACCCTCGTTCGACCCAAAAGGAACTTTTGGCCAGCTTGGGGGTGTCAGGAGGCCCCCCCAAGCTGGCCAAAAGTTCCTTTTGGGTCGAACGAGGGTCCCGGAGCGAACCCACGGGGAATCACGTGACGCCGCGTCACTCCGACGTGGCGCCGACGTCACGTGATTCCCCGTGGGTTCGCTCCGGGACCCTCGTTCGACCCAAAAGGAAAAAAAAAAACAACAGTTTCTCCGGGCATACATAAACTCTAGGCAGAGTGACTGGTCCGATTTGCTCCCCTGGGCCGAGTTTGCTTTAAACTCCCACCAGTCTGCTTCTACTGGATCTTCGCCTTTCCAAATTGTCTATGGACGCAAACCTCTGCCAGTGCCTCTGTCTGTGTCATCTCCCGCAGCACAGGCCTCGGTACAAGAACTACACCAACTCTGGGAGCACATCAAACAACTTCTCCAACAAGCTGGTTAAAAGGCTAAGAAGTTCTATGATGCCCATCACTGGGCAGCTCCTCAGTTGCACCCCGGAGATAAAGTGTAGCTCAGTATCCACTTTATCCGCCTAAAACTGCCTTCAGCTCGCTTTGCGCCCAGATACATTGGACCTTTCGCAGTACTTTGCCGCCTGGGTCCAGTTACTTACAGCCTTCAGTTACCCTCTTCACTTAAGATCCACAACGCCTTCCATATCTCTTTCTTAAAGCCGCTCATACTGTCTGAGTTCTCAAAGAAACCACCTGAATCCCAACCTCTAACAGCTGAAGAGGATATCACCCATCAGGTTGAAGATATCTTGGATGTAAGGAAGCACGGAAGGTGTTGGGAGTATCTCATCTCATGGGAAGGATTTGGACCCGAGGAGAATAGTTGGGAGCTCGCAAACAACATCCTCAACAAGGAACTGATCAAACAGCTCCACACTTCTCATCCTAGGAAACCAAAACCCCCTGGAAGGGGCCATAAGAAGGGGGGTACTGTTACACCCGTCGGTTGCAGACGGCTGTGACCACTAATGCTCACCTCTTCCTTTGCTGCCTTGTCATCCTTGGGGAAAGTGGCGGCCTCCGCCAGCTACCGCCAACCTTCCTGGCATTCCCGGGACAGCATAGGCGCTTCCAACCGCCATCTTGCCTTTGGGATCACTTAGGTGCATGCACACGCTCACAGGCCAGTCTTAAGCACATCATAGCGGGAACTTCGGGGGTGTCTCTTCCGGATGACGTCTTCACTGCTATACTTAAGCTGGCTGGCCCTGCCTATTGACGAGTTAGCAAGGAGTTCCCTCGTTGCTGAATCAGCTTCACTCTTACGGACTTCCTGTTCCAGTTTCTGCATTTCGGCGTGAGACGCTCTGGGTACCCACTCCTCGGGGGCCCTTCCTCGTCTCTGGCTATCTGCTCCTCAGAGGGCCTTCTGCCTTGGACTGCTGTCTGATCCCATTCCCCCGGACTTCTCCTGGAACTACCACTCTGTGAGTACTTTTCCACAGACCACTACTATACCAGCCTTATTGTGGGATTCTCTCCGGTGTACCCTATGCCTCGGGCCACTACCGTGTCATCTCTAAGTGAGGAACCACTCCAGTGTACCCTGCTCTGCAGGCCATTACCATATCATTGCTACAGGACCCTCACCCATGTTCCCGTACTTCGGGCCACATCTCTGAGGGAGGAATACCTCGGTGTACCCTGTGCTGCAGTCCACTACTGCATCACGACTAAGGAGAGACTTCTTCGGCATACCCCGCTCTGCGGGCCACTACCGGATCTCCATGTCTGAGATATTCCCTCTGGGTATACCCCTCTGCTCAAACCTTGTTACCTTTCCTGCACCTCCCACTCCGCGGTCTGTGCCTTTCTACCTCTCTAATAAAAACTCTATTCCACAGCTGTGTCTGACGTCCTCACTCATCATTCACCTCCTCACTCCTCCACTCATCCATTCACCTCCTTATTTCTCCACACACCTCCTCCACACACCTCCTCACTCCTCCCAGAAAATGACAAACTGACAAATGTGACAAACAAACACAAACTTTCACACACACAGATAGACAAAAGACAAAGGTAAAGGTAAACAGAAGGATAAACAGTAAAGGATAGGGCAACACACTCAGAAATCGCAATACCAATTAACTCCTAATCCACTGACCTCACCTCCTCTCCTCTAACCCACTCCTCAACACACCCTCAAAGAGGCAGCTGCAGGAAGCCTATATATATAACCTGGAAAAAATAATACACTACGCATTAATCAATGCGAGCCATGTCAAAAGATGTGGCACACAGTAACGTAACGTGACGCAACATGCAACATGCTGACTCTACGCTGTGTATGCTGACACAGCACCATGCGCGGTATTTACCTATGCAATACGGCAGGCTGCAAATTATCCTAAATACGCCCTTTTTTTAATTGAAAGCCCTATTTCCATGATATTTACACTGATTTGATGAATCTAAGCCTAGCTGGATAACTTTGGAGGTATATTCAATAGTGCAGCCATACTACTAAATATAGCTGGATATCTTAGGTTAGCTGGCTAACTTTAACCAGCTAACTTTAAGACATCTCTTTGGCCCGACCAGGCTTAGCCATCTGTGTTAGCAGGCTAATTTTGAATATCAGCGTTAGCCAGATAATTTAGCTTGTTAACTGATCTCCTCTCAGTTACAACCCCAGAATGCCCCTAACTTAGAACTAGATTCATCAAATTGCTATATTTATCGTGGTAATATGGCACGTTAGCAGCATGATATAAAAATGGCATGGTTATGCAAATGTTTGAGATTCCGCACCGTGTTGAAAAATATCATTACCCATGAAATGTTTTGCATCATGGGACACCGTATCTCAGTGTGCATTGCAATAGCATGTTTCGTATCTGAACCAGAAGATACACACACAAATCAGGCTGATACTTGCAGAACGGGTTTTCAAAGTCACCCGAGTACACGTGTACCTCCCCGCTATACACACAGGTGAAAAATATCAAAAAAGGGGTGGGACATTGGCGTGTGGGGGGGAGGTCAATAGATGTGCATATTTATACTAAAGAATACAGACGCACATTGGATTCCCCTGCCTTGTAACTTTACTATTGCTGTGGATGGCATGTAAGTCTTAAAAGAAAAAGTTTAGGCTAGTCTTTAGTAGAGATGTGAATTGGAACCGGAATCTGATCGGTTCCGGTTCCGATCCAAATCTTAAAATTTTTATCGCCCAGTCCGATTTGAGTTCTGATTATCAGCTGCGCCCAATCCGATCCGATAATCAAAACACCCTCCCGAACCCCCAAAAAAGGTTTTAAAATTACCTGGTGGTCCAGCGGGAGCACGGGGAGTGATCTCCCGCTCTCGGGCCATCGGCTGCGTTAATAAAAATGGCTCCCATGGCCCTTTGCCCTTACCCTGTGACAGGGCAAAGGTAGCGCCGGCGCCATTTTGAATATTAGCAATATGGCCTGACTGCAGGAGATCGCTCCCGGACCCCTGCTGGACTTTTGGCAAGTCTTGTGGGGGTCAGGAGGCCCCCCCAAGCTGGCCAAAAGTCCCTGGGGGTCCAGCAGGGGTCCGGGAGCGATCTCCTGCACTCAGGCTGTATTGCCAATATTCAAAATGGCGCCGGCGCTACCTTTGCCCTGTCACAGGGTAAGGGCAAAGGGCCATCGGCGCCATTTTTATTAACGCAGCCGATGGCCCGAGAGTGGGAGATCGTGCCCCCGCTGGACCACCAGGTAATTTTAAAAGGTTTTGGGGGGGTCAAGGGGGTCATTTTAAAGGGTCGGGTGTTTTGTTTTTTTATCGGGCCATTGGCGCCATTTATATTAGTAGCAGCCAAAATGGCGCCGATGGCCCGAGAGCAGGAGATCGTGCCGGGACCCCCCCACTGGACCACTAGGTAATTTAAAACATTTTGGGGGGGTTCAGGAGGGTGGGGGATTTGTTTTAAAGGGTCAGGGTGGGTTTAGGGGTTGTTTTGGTGTGCCGGTTTTCCCGCCCTCCCCCCTCCCCCGATTTACGATTTTTCACGATAAATCGGGGGAATTTCTATTGTATCGCGACTCTACGATTTTTGACGATTTAAAAAATATCTGACGATTTTTTTAAATCGTCAAAAAATGATTCACATCCCTAGTCTTTAGCCTATCACAGGTTGGGGCTAATAGAGAGGAAGGAAGAAAAATAAACTAGGGGGTTTTGGAAGTCCTATTCCTAGCCTGGCTGAACTGGGAACAAACTGGTGAAACTGGCAATGGCATTGGTGTTGCGCTTAGAAGTGGACCCTTGTTCTGGAGCAGTGTAGGATGACTCCCTGGTTGGGACCAGGAAGCACCTGCCACCAGGAGGTGGAGCACAGGAGGAGACAGAGGCTAGCTGGAGCTTCACCACTGGAAGCCCATGGTCCCCCCGGGTGGAGCCCTTGGGGACCCGGGCCGCTTGGACTTAGGTGGGCCTCGCAGGGTCTCCCAGAAAGGAAGTTCAATGGTGTGCCCACCAGGATCAAGGGTGTGTGGTCGACGTCTAGGCTGGAGGCCTGAGGGACCAGAGAAGGCCAGAACAGTGTCTGTGATGACAAGGCTAAGAGCAAGGACAGAATCAAGGAGACATGGTCAGTAATAGCAGAGGTCAAGTTCCAAAGGTCAGTCCGAGAGTAGTCAGCCAAAGCAGAGGTCAGGTTCCAGAGGTCAGACGTGGTCGAGTAGGCAGGCAGAGATCAATATCCAGGCAGCGATCAGCGTAATCAAGAACAGGCAGAGGTCAGTATCCGGGCAGCGATCAGCGTAGTCAAGAACAGGCAGAGGTCAGTTCCAGATAGTCAGTCCAGGAGGTTCTACCTGGGGGAACGTAGGAACAGACACGCTGGAACAGAAGGATGCTGGAACAGGACTGGAATGAGACTGGAACAGGCGATGAGACACGGAGGCAAACTAGTACACACACGGTGCCGACCCAATTGCCAAGGCAAGAAAGTGCAGATAGGCACTTCCTTTTGTACTGCGTTCAATCAGGGCATGCCGCGGACCTTGGACCCGCCCCTGGCCCTATAAGGGACCAGGCGGTCCTCGTGCATGCTCCTAGGGGCAGGGCCGACGCCACAGAGGACGCTGAGCCCCGCCGTGAGGCCTGGTGCGCTGAGGAAGGCCCAGCAACTGCCACCACAGGACGCCAAGGCCTGGAGGTGCTTGCGGCTGCTGCTGGAGAGGTCAACCCGGGACCTGCAAAGGAGTTGGTGAGGTGAGCAGGCCCGTGTGCAGGCCGAGAGCGGACGGGACGGCAACAGTTGGTGCATGTGCACACATTTCAAACCCCGCTTCCATCACATAAGTGGGCCAGTGAAGCACTAGCATCCCACTACTAGTACATTTCCCCCTAACATAGACGATTTAGAAAGACTGGGTAGAGAAGAAAAGGGGTTTTTTTGGCCCAGTGAGGCTATGTAGGTATGTGTGAGAAAAGCCCTAGTATTATCACTCACTATAATAGCTGCCATAATAGCCACGACCCGCGATAACATGGCTATCCCATGATATAATCATTTTTCCTCTCCATTGCTACAAAAAGATTTTATTTATGACATTAAATCCCATATTAGTGTGTGTTGAATTTTCTTGACATGCAGTAGGAGTCCTTCATTTGCTTAAAAAGCTAGATTTTGCATACTTTTAATATTTGCATACAAACACGCTATGAGATAAAAATCGCACTTTTACCAGCCCTTTTATCGCATGATGATCTCTAACGAGATTTGATGAATGACTCTGTTAGCCCGCTAACCTGATGACATCTGAGCCATGCTTGAGAGCATTGCTCAGGTCCAGGAATCTTAGTTAAAGACAATACCCATCTATTTTCTAGACTGGAGAGCTTGGAAAATTTGGGGGAGCTATAATCTTAGATACCTAAAATGCCAATGGTGTTGGCGAAGGAGATATTTAAGAGAAACCTACGTTGCTAGGATATATTATCTTCTGCCCTTTAAAAAACAAGAAGTAAGAGGCGTTCATTCTGAATTGTCTCAGATACACCTCTTCTCTCTGCACATAAAGTTCCACACACAGTGGCACTAGATGCATAACTTTAGCACAGATAGGGATGCAATTTTCATAGACTCCATTTCCGTGTGTAAATAACTTTGAAAATTCCCCTCCCCATGAAATTTTCTACATGTGTTGGCAATCCAATGCAAGAGATTATCAGAAAAGCCAAGAGCAGTAGGTCAACATGAACAAATATCTTACATAATGTCTGAAGAGGCCTAATTTGGACACAGAAACAGACATAGAACATAAAACTCACATTTTCCTACAAACTACTTTCTTATAAACAACACATTAAATTATGGATTTGTTTCCAGGAATAGACTGCTACTTTAAAAAAAACAGATGTCGACATATCATTGGATTAAGGAAAGAAGATCCTAAAAGAAATGTATCAATGCTGAAAGTAATTCACTTCTCTCTATCCATCACTTCTCAGTGCTTACCAGCCTCTATTCAGTATTGCAGGTAACCCTGCTGATAAAATATTTTATAGAATTTTAGGGATCTTTTGATTAGAATTGATACTGTAGAATAAATTTTCTTTTTCACCTTTTAACGTTTGCTGATGGTTGAGCTCATTTTCTCTGAGTTCACATTGTACAAGATGCTAATCTAGAATTGTGCTCAGTCCCTATCCAGCAAGTTCATGCAACTTTAAATAAGGCTATTTTTGAAGTTTTTTGTCTGTAGTGTGAGATTTTTAAACTTCATCAGGTCAGTGATAAATGAGCTACGGATGCTGTTGACTATTTACACAAGTAAATTGTTAATTAAATTATTACATTAGTGTATGTTTTAAAACTTGTAAATACATTGGATAAAAGGGGAAAGATAGACAGGGGCTAGAAGTATTTAAATATTGCCACGGTGACGTAACTACAGATTAGGGATGTGAATCGTTTTTTAACGATTAAAATTATCGTCCGATAATTTTAATATCGTCTTAAATCGTTATAGAACACGATACAATAGACATTCTAACGATTTATCGTTAAAAATCGTTAAATCGTGTTAGTGCGCACTAACGGGAGTTAGTGCGCACTAACTCGAGTTAATGCGCACTAACTGAAAATGATACAAATTGACACTTTCCAGGTCAGTAAAGGTCAGTTAGGAATGAATATGTGTTCCTATTGGCTGGCTGCCCTCTTATCTATTGATGTTAACCAGGTTCCCACTGAGGTGATGGTTGGGGGGATGGGAAATGGAAATGGAAACTCAGGAACACTAACAGAAAATGATACAAATTATTGACACTATCCAGGTCAGTAAAGGTCAGTTAGGAATGAATATGTATTCCTATTGGCTGGCTGCCCTCTTATCTATTGATGTTACCAAGGTTCCAACTGAGGTGATGGTTGGGGGGATGGGAAATGAAAACTGTTTGTAGTTGACAAAAAAAGTAATGTGATCAGTCAATATGACTAGAACCTGTGCCCTATTCCTGATACCAGGGGTGTTGTGATCTTCCTGCACTCAGTGCCCTATCCCTGATACCAGTCTGAGACAGCTCCCTCCCTGCATTACTAGTGAGAGGCTGGCTTCACAGACAGGGGGGAGCTGCCTGACCCTCACTCCTGACTTCCCCCATGTCCCAGCTAGTGAATGGTGTGTGGGTGAGGGGGGGGAGAGGATGGTGAAGTCTGAGACAGCTCCCTCCCTGCATTACTAGTGAGAGGCTGGCTTCACAGACAGGGGGGAGCTGCCTGACCCTCACTCCTGACTTCCCCCATGTCCCAGCTAGTGAATGGTGTGTGGGTGAGGGGGGGGGGAGGATGGTGAAGTCTGAGACAGCTCCCTCCCTGCATTACTAGTGAGAGGCTGGCTTCACAGACAGAGGGGAGCTGCCTGACCCTCACTCCTCTGGGGTATTGTGATCTTCCTGCACACAGTGCCCTATCCCTGATACCAGGGGTGTTGTGATCTTCCTGCATGCAGTGCCCTATCCCTAATACCAGGGGTGTTGTGATCTTCCTGCACACAGTGCCCTATTCCTGATACCAGGAGTGTTGTGATCTTCCTGCATGCAGTGCCCTAT
The DNA here is from genome assembly GCF_901001135.1 of Rhinatrema bivittatum. Classification (NCBI taxonomy): domain Eukaryota; kingdom Metazoa; phylum Chordata; class Amphibia; order Gymnophiona; family Rhinatrematidae; genus Rhinatrema; species Rhinatrema bivittatum. The sequence continues at coordinate 112,681,374 of NC_042617.1, read as the reverse complement.
CCCTGATACCGGGATGTGTGCAAGAAGATCCCAACACCCCCGGTATCAGGAATAGGGCACTGTGTGCAGGAAGATCACAACACCCCTGGTATTAGGGATAGGGCACTGTGTGCAGGAAGATCACAACACTCCTGGTATTAATAGGGATAGGGCACTGTGTGCAGGAAGATCACAACACTCCTGGTATTAATAGGGATAGGGCACTGTGTGCAGGAAGATCTCAACACCCCTGGTGCCAGGGTTAGGGCACTGTGTGCAGGAAGATCACAACACTCCTGGTATTAATAGGGATAGGGCACTGTGTGCAGGAAGATCACAACAACCCTGGTGCCAGGGTTAGGGCACTGTGTGCAGGAAGATCACAACACTCCTGGTATTAATAGGGATAGGGCACTGTGTGCAGGAAAATCACAACACCCCTGGTGCCAGGGTTAGGGCACTGTGTGCAGGAAGATCACAACACTCCTGGTATTAATAGGGATAGGGCACTGTGTGCAGGAAGATCACAACACCCCTGGTGCCAGGGTTAGGGCACTGTGTGCAGGAAGATCACAACACTCCTGGTATTAATAGGGATAGGGCACTGTGTGCAGGAAGATCACAACACTCCTGGTATTAATAGGGATAGGGCACTGTGTGCAGGAAGATCACAACACTCCTGGTATTAATAGGGATAGGGCACTGTGTGCAGGAAGATCACAATACCCCTGGTATCAGGGTTAGGGCACAAGTTCTAGTCACATTGACTGATCACATTACTTGTTTTGTCAAGCTACCAACTGTTTCCATTTCCCATCCCCATATACTGTCAGTGGGAAGCTTGGTAACATGAATAAATAAGAGGGCAGCCAATAGGAATACATATTCATTCCTAAACTGACCTTAACTGACCTGAAAAGTGTCAAATTGTATCATTTTCAGTTAGTGCGCACTAACTCCCAGTTAGTGCGCACTAATCGGAAAAAAACGATTTTTAACGATTTTTTAACTAAAAAATCGTGCCTAACACGATTTTCTTGCCCTGCCACACGATTTCTATCGTAAGACGATATGGAAAACGATTCACATCTCTACTACAGATATTTGTACCTGCTTTTTCCATGTTTACTTCTCCCACAGAAAATAATGGGTGCATAGAATTGAAAATGCACTCTATGCTTGTTATTTTCCTCTCCCAACCTAATGCCTCAGGAATGCCTCTTAATGAGCAAAAATACCAAAAAACACTTTTAGCCAAATAAAAGAATTGGGTGATTTTCAGACATCTCTTCCACCTTAGGAAATCAATATTTACCAAGGTAACTGGCTTTTGAAAATTGTTCTACTCATGTGTATGGGAAAAAGAGCAATAGTAAATCAGGGCCTTTGTGAAGGATGATTGCACAAGGGAAGGCATTTTTTCTCCGGATGAAATAAACAAAGAGCACATGGACCTATTTCTGACTCTCTTTCAGTACCTTTGTTTATGGCACTTCATTAATGCCCAGAAGGATAAATTTTGTGGGACCCTGACCTCGCCAAAAAATGCCGCTTTGGCTAATTATGATGGGAAGCTTTTGGTTTTGTATTCTATTGCTATATGTTTGTACTTGTATGTTTTGCTTTTATAAATAGTAAAATGGAATCCACACTCTGAACAGTTTTGTTCTGGAATCTGTGGAAAATAAGACAGATAACTACAGACAGAAGGTTTATTTATTAATTTGATGCCTGATATCCTATATTAATCAGCTGCACCTAACCCCATGGTAGATGGGAGTATCTGCTGTGGTTGAATTTGAAGCAGAGGACTGGGACATTATCAGAGGGTTCTTGATTTTCTTAAATCATTTGGAAACTCAGTACAAGATTTATATTAGTCCTGCCTCACACTTGTGAGGTTACAAAAAAATCTGGTCTGATAATTCTGATAGTTGCTTGAGGGTCTACACAGATATGGACATCCTTTTGTACATGTATTGAGACTGCTTTACGAATTAGCTCTTTTGGCAGATGATCTTGGGAAAGATGTCTGCTGTCACTGCTTCCAAGACTGCTATGTTTGTACTTTTGGGCTGTCTTAAACCTTCCCATTTTTCTCATTGTTGATGGTTGCCAGTTACTGACTGCATCCAGGTGGAAAATCTCAGATCCTCCTTCAAACTCCCAGTGGGTAGCCAACATTTAGGGTACCATTGTGATGGATAAGTTGACAGCACTCAAAAACAACTCTCCTATCATAAATACCATCCAACTTGGTCCCCCATTCATGAGCAGGCTGAATGCAACAACTCACGTTCTAAGCTTGCACAATTTTATTCTTTCTCCCCTCAAAGACCTTTCTCTTTTCAGTTTCTCTTTGGTTTTTACACAAGGCTACCCTTGAGCAACAGAGTAAGCAAAGGGAGCAGATATGAGGTTATATGGAGTGTAGAAAAGGCAAGAAGAAATAGCTGAAAGGCTATGAGCACAAATGATGATAGTCTAAAACAAATATCTACAACCCTATCAAAAGAGGCAGACCTGGTTGCTATCATGGAGACATGGTTCAGTGAGTTCCATGAAAGGGTTATGGCCATACAAAAAGTGGGGGAGTGCTAAATCTTAAAATAAAAAATAATATCAAAGCAACTAAAATGTAGGTGGTATGGGGAAAGAAGAAAGCATTGTGAATTAATTTGGAAAAGGGAAGATGATCCTTGCATCTACATGGGAGTGGTCTACAGATTTGCAACACAGTCAGATTTGGTGGCAGACATCCAAAAGGTGGGAATGAAGTGTATGTATTGGTTGGAGCAGTGGAAGGGGGCAATGTTGATGGGAGATTTTAACCTTCTGGATATGGGTTGAAACATCCTTTAGGTGGAATAAGTTAAAAATAGAGAGATCCTTGACTATATTCAAGAGGCGCTTCTCAAGCAAATGTTAATAAAACCCACAAAGGATGAGGACGAGGTACTTATTTATTTAATTAGTTATTTTAATAATTATATAACATATGCTATGCTATCTACAATTCTAAGCAGGATACAAGTTTACATCCATAATAAAATAGAAATGCATGAGAACAATAGCAACACAATAATTCAAAACCAGAAACAGAGAAAAATCACATCTAAGGTAAATATAAAAAACAGAAACACCAAATAATCAGTATGAATGAAGAAAGTGCTTCCAAAGTTTAAGTAGGAAACCACTTGAACACCAGTGATCGATTGGTTTATTCTGATATAACAACCAATGTGGAGAGGCGTCACAGGAAAGTTCAAGTCTTTTATTTCAAAAATACAAACTTTTTTAAAATGAGGAAGTATTTTGTAAAGAGTACTGGCAGGGTGAGTAAATGTAGGTGACGTGGAATAACAGTGCCTTAAATTAAAAGGAACAATAGAAAGAGCAACAAATGCTTATGTTAATAAAGTAATAAAATCAAGAGGAAAAAGAGACTAATATGGTTTTCAAAACAAGTGGATGAAAAGTTAAGTGTAAAAAAAATAGTATCCAGAATGTATTATGTGATCTTAGAAAGAAGCTGGGAAGGTAGTAAGAATGTCAAAGGCATGAGTGGAAGGAAAGAAAACTAAAGAGGTGAAACAAAGTGAGAAGACTTTCTATAGATACATTAGTGAATGGTAGAAGGGCAGAGGTGGAAATGTAAGATTAAGAGGTGAAAAGGAGATGTGTGGAGGGTGAGTCTTGCATCTGGTACTCTTCCTGATAGTCTCAAGGTGGCCAGTGTTCGGCTAGTGTTAATGAAGAGCTAATTTGACCCATTTCCAACCTGCCCACCTTAGCTAAAATTATTGAGAAGATTGTGAATGGACAGATCTCTTCCTTCCTAGACAAAACACTGGTCTTACATCCATAACAATCCAGATATCAGAAAGGTTAATGCACTGAAACCACTCTGTTATTGATTACGGACATCAACCTCAGTCTTGACAGGGGTAAAGCTGTATTTGTTTTTTTAGACATGAGTACCACATTTGACACTTTTGATCACCAGTTGTTGCTCACTCACCTCTTTGACATTGGGGTTCATTACACACTTCTTCTCTAGTTTAAGTCTTTTCTGAAAATAGGTCCTATCAAGTGCGCTGGAACTTCATAAGAACATAAGAAATTGCCATGCTGGGTCAGACCAAGGGTCCATCAAGCCCAGCATCCTCTTTCCAACAGAGGCCAAACCAGGCCACAAGAACCTGGCAATTACCCAAACACTAAGAAGATCCCATGCTACTGATGCAATTAATAGCAGTGGCTATTCCCTAAGTAAACTTGATTAATAGCCGTTAATGGACTTCTCCTTCAAGAACTTATCCAAACCTTTTTTTGAACTCAGCTACACTAATTGCACTAACCACATCCTCTGGCAACAAATTCCAGAGCTTTATTGTGTGTTGAGTGAAAAAGAATTTTCTCCGATTAGTCTTAAATGTGCTACTTGCTAACTTCATGCAATGCCCCCTAGTCCTTCTATTATTCGAAAGTGTAAATAACCGATTCACATCTACTCATTCAAGACCTCTCATGATCTTAAAGACCTCTATCATATCCCCCCCTCAGCCGTCTCTTCTCCAAGCTGAACAGCCCTAACCTTTTCAGCCTTTCCTCATAGAGGAGCTGTTCCATCCCTTTATCATTTTGGTTGCCCCTCTCTGTACCTTCTCCATCGCAACTAAATCTTTTTTGAGATGCGGCGACCAAAATTGTACACAGAATTCAAGGTGTGGTCTCACCATGGAGCGATATAGAGGCATTATGACATTTTCCATTTTATTAACCATTCCCTTCCTAATAATTCCTAACATTCTGTTTGCTCTTTTGACTGCTGCAGCACACTGAGCCGACAGTTTTAAAGTATTATCCATTATGATGTCTAGATCTTTTTCCTGGGTGGTAGCTCCTAATATGGAACCTAACATCGTGTAACTACAGCAAGGGTTATTTTTCCCTATATGCAACACCTTGCACTTGTCCACATTAAATTTCATCTATCATTTGGATGCCCAATCATCCAGTTTTGCAAGGTCCTCCTGTAAAGTATCACAATCCACTTGTGATTTAACTACTCTGAATAATTTTGTATCATCCTCAAATTTAATAACCTGACCCATCGTATTCCTTTCCAGATGATTTATATATATATTGAAAAGCACCGGTCCAAGTCAGATCCCTGAGGCACTCCACTGTTTACCCAATTCCACTGAGGACCATTTAATCCTACTCTCTGTTTCCTGTCTTTTAACCAGTTTGTAATCCACGAAAGGACATAGCCTCCTACCCCATGACTTTTTAGTTTTCTTAGAAGCCTCTCATGAGGGACTTTGTCAAATGCCTTCTGAAACTCCAAATACACTACATCTACCAGTTCATCTTTATCCACATGTTTATTAACCCCTTCAAAAAATGAAGATTTGTTAGGCAAGACTTCCCTTGGGTAAACCCATGTTGACTGTGTTCCATTAAACCATGCCTTTCTTTCTATATGCTCTACAATTTTGATCTTGAGAATAGTTTCCACTATTTTTCCCGGCACTGAAGTCAGGCTCTCTAGTCTATAGTTACCTGAATCGCCCGGAGCCTTTTTTAAATATTGGGGTTACATTGGCCACAGGTACAATGGATGATTTTAATGATAAGTTACAAATTTTAACTAATAGATCAGAAATTTCATTTTTTAGTTCCTTCAGTACCCTAGGATGCATACCATCCGGTCCAGGTGATTTGCTACTCTTTAGTTTGTCAATCTGGCCTACTCCATCTTCCAGGTTTACACAGTGATTTTGTTCAGTTCATCTCACTCATTACCCCTGAAAACCATCTCTGGAACTGGTATCTCCCCAACATCCTCATTAGTAAACACGGAAGCAAAGAATTAATTTAGTCTTTCTGCAATGGCCTTATCTTCCCTAAGATCTTCCCTAAGTTTTAAAACTTAAAACTTCGGTATCCAATCCTCATTAACTAGTATGTGGTATTCTGCAGGGTTCTGTTCTCTCTCCCACCCTCTTTAATTTGTATCTTTCTCCCTTAGCAACACTGACACAATCTCTTGGTTTTTGCAGGTATCTCTAAGCTGATGATATACAGGTAGTCACCAGCCTTGATCTTTCTGCCAATGAACTTCTGTGCAATTTTAATAATTGTCTTATGGAGATTGCAAATTGGCTAAACAAGTCCAAGTTGAAAGTAACCACAAAGAAACCTGAGGCAATGTAGTTTTATAGCAATAAGGTTTTTCAAGATTTTCATGGCCAGTACATCCATACCACTCAAAAGTACCATCACTACCTTGAGAATACAGGTAGATCCTGAGCTTAGTTTTTCACAGCATGCTTCTAACTTAGGCTTGGATTCACCATTCTATCACAGAATGGTGAATCCCATGAAAACGGGGGGTGGGGGCGAAGGGGGGGTGGGCCTGCGAAAGCCGGCAGCCTTCGCACCACTACAGTGTTTTCGCTGCTGGCTTTCACACCTAATAGCGCCACTGTGAAAGGTGGTGCTATTGGGCACACTACTGGTGATGATAAATATTACTAACCTTAACGCCACCAGCGAAGACACTGCCAAGTCCGCCTCCTTGCCGCCCTGACTCCTCCCCTCGCTGCCCCGACTTATCCCTGACTCTGCCCCCAGCATGCTATCACACACTAAACGGGCCTTTTCGCATGCGATAGAGGCTTATCGCATGCGATAAGCCTTTGAAAATGACCCCCTTAATTCGCTTTTCTTACTGCTTTCTGCATTTTATATGAAGATTTAAAGCATTCCTGGATACAAGTGACCTTAAAACTTTAACTCATTCACTTTAAGTTGGCTTAATTATTGCAATGCCCTATTTCATAGTCTCACTGGCAACCTTATTTGACAGTTGCAGACAGTGCAGAATACAAATGCCAAACTTATCTTTGGCAAGGAATGATCTGATCATGTTAGTCCATTGTTAATAGAACTGCACTGGTTACCTATTTCAATTTGTGTCTGGTTTAAGATCTGCTGTCTAATCTTTAAAGCAATTAAATGGGACATCCCTCAATATCTATTCAATTTTTTAGTCCCTTATCAGCCTTCTCGTACCCTCTGTTCCTCTCATCATGACCTTTTTTAACTTTACCTTCTCCAAAAGTTATTAGATTGGAACATACTCAACAAATTGCCTTTTCTTATCTTGACCCTTGCCTTTGGAATGCTTTTCCTTTAGGATTGTGACTAGAAAAAGACTATGCAAAATTTAGGAAGTTTTAAAAATGTTCCTTTTTACACTAACCTATGCAGCCCAGCTTCTTTAGATATTTCACTGAAGCGTGGTCCACTATGATCTAGTTTCCAGGGTCTAGCTTAGTTTTATTTAGCTGGTTTTGGCTTGCCTGTCCAAATCTATCTTTTACTTTACTTGTGTCAAATTTCTTTTTATTTTAGTCATTTGTTATGTATATTTATTTGTTTTTATTGTAATTAGTTTGTTGCTTTTAATGATTTACATTATGATTTGTTGCATTTTACATTATGCTTTTCTTTTTTTGCTTTTAGTGATTTATATTATGCTATTTTTATTTATCTTACTTTCTGTTTATGGCTTTGGGGGTCATTTATCAAAATGCACTAAGGCGTTTTCGCATGCGATAGCACCATATCGTATGGTATGATGCAAATTTGAAAATGAGGAGGAGTTAGGGGTGGGCTAGTTTGCAAAGTGCTATCGCACAGACTTAACTACATCTTTTTAAGTAGCGTTAAGCCATGCGATAGCTTGCATTACAGGACAGTAAGGTTTTATCATATTTCACCTAAAAGGGGAAGAGAGAAAAAGAGAGAGAGAGAGAGAGAGACTAGCCATAATGTTGTCTCCCTAGATAGGTATTTGTATCCCAAAGATGAGATTTGGGCAATGTTCTCTCCTCCTAGCTTGATGTTACCCAGGTAGAGAGTCCATCAAGCTAGGTTGCGAGAACGTTGCACAAATATCATCTTGGAGTGAGTTTCCTCACTCCGTAGGTCATCAAATCTTCACAAGAGACCACTGTTCTGTTCGTATGTCTCACGTTGAATGCCAAAGTGGCCCCTAACCCCCTACACTAATACCTAAACCTCACCTCAAGTTACTAGGTGGGTCACCCATAGGGATACAAATACCTATCTAGGGAGAGGTCATCATGGCTTTTCTCTCTCTCTCTCCTCTTAACAATGGTCCCCTAGAGGATGAATGCAGGAAATACAACAGGTCTGGTTGTTATTGCAATTTGTGCTAACTTAGGGGCGGATTTTAAGAGCCCTGCTCGCGTAAATCCGCCCGGATTTACGCGAGCAGGGCCCTGCGTGCCGGTGCGCCTATTTTACATAGACCTACCGGCGCGCGCAGAGCCCCGGGACTCGCGTAAGTCCTGGGGTTTTCCGAGGGGGGCGTGTCGGGGGCATGTCGGGGGGGCGGGCCTGATCCGCGCGGCGTTTTCGGGGCAGGACGTAGCATTTTGGGGGCGGGTCCAGGGGCGTGGTTATGGCCCAGGGCGGTCCGGGGGCATGGCCGCGCCCTCCGGACCCGCCCCCAGGTCGCGTCCCGGCGCGCTAGCAGACCGCTGGCACGCGGGGATTTACGTCTCCCTCCGGGAGGCGTAAATCCCCCAACAAAGGTAAGGGGGGGGGTTTAGACAGGGCCGGGGGAGTGGGTTAGGTAGGGGAAGGGAACGGAGGTAGGCTGTGCGGCTCGGCGCGCGCCGGCTATACGGAATCGGTAGCCTTGTGCGCGCCGATCCAGGATTTTAGCGGATACGCGCGTATCTACTAAAATCCAGCGTACTTTTGTTTGCGCCTGATGCGCCAACAAAAGTACGCCAAATCGCGCTTTTTGAAAATCTACCCCTTAGCTCTTTGCGTAGGTAATTAGTGCAAATTGCAATAAGCTGTATATTAGCATAAAAGATGCCCCTTTTGCTATCGCATGCGATACTTATCACATTTTGATAAATCCAGGCCTTTGTTTGTTGTTTTTATTTGCTTTTATCATATATTATTTTTGTTATTGTACTTTGCTATGAAACTGTATTTTATCACTCTTCTTTATTTGTACATTACTTTGACTTACCTTGAAAGAAAAGCGATTTATCAAGATAAAGAAATGAAATGAAATGAAGGAAAAGAGCAGAAATGTTTAAAAATATTTCTGTTTGGAATTCACTGTAGAAGCTTATGGAGATGGACTGCTGATTTTTTTGGCAAGTTATAATATATGGTAGTGGGGTAGATGCCACACCTTTCACAGAGAATGTTTGCAATTGAAAAGCTGAAAAAGGATAAAGCCAAGGGAATGGATGGGATAGCCGCTGTCAGAGCAACACTAAAAGTACTGTGAACTAGGGATGTGAATCGTTTTAGGACGATTAAAATTATCGTCCGATAATTTTAATATCGTCTTAAACCGTTATGGAACACAATACAATAGAGATTCTAACGATTTATCGTTATAAATCGTTAGAATCGTGAGCCGGCACACTAAAACCCCCTAAAACCCACCCCTGACCCTTTAAATTAAATCCCCCACCCTCCCGAACCCCCCCCAAATGAGTTAAATAACCTGCGGGTCCAGCGGCGGTCCGGAACGGCAGCGGTCCGGAACGGGCTCCTGCTCCTGAATCTTGTTGTCTTCAGCCGGCGCCATTTTCCAAAATGGCGCCGAAAAATGGCGGCGGCCATAGACGAACACGATTGGACGGCAGGAGGTCCTTCCGGACCCCCGCTGGACTTTTGGCAAGTCTCGTGGGGGTCAGGAGGCCCCCCACAAGCTGGCCAAAAGTTCCTGGAGGTCCAGCGGGGGTCAGGGAGCGATTTCCCGCCGCGAATCGTTTTCGTACGGAAAATGGCGCCGGCAGGAGATCGACTGCAGGAGGTCGTTCAGCGAGGCGCCGGAACCCTCGCTGAACGACCTCCTGCAGTCGATCTCCTGCCGGCGCCATTTTCCGTACGAAAACGATTCGCGGCGGGAAATCGCTCCCTGACCCCCGCTGGACCTCCAGGAACTTTTGGCCAGCTTGTGGGGGCCTCCTGACCCCCACGAGACTTGCCAAAAGTCCAGCGGGGGTCTGGAAGGACCTCCTGCCGTCCAATCATGTTCGTCTATGGCCGCCGCCATTTTTCGGCGCCATTTTGGAAAATGGCGCCGGCTGAAGACAACAAGATTCAGGAGCAGGAGCCCGTTCCGGACCGCTGCCGTTCCGGACCGCCGCTGGACCCGCAGGTTATTTAACTCATTTGGGGGGGGTTCGGGAGTGTGGGGGATTTAATTTAAAGGGTCGGGGGTGGGTTTTAGGGGGTTTTAATGTGCCGGTTTTGCGATTTTTAGATTTTTAGATTTTTCACGATTTTTCACGATATTTTACCCCCCCAAACAGCAACAATACGATTCCCTCCCCCTCCCAGCCGAAATCGATCGTTAAGACGATCGAGGACACGATTCACATCCCTACTGTGAACACTGAGCAGGTAAAAAAATACCTTGTTCCTGGCCAAGGTTTTGACAGATCAGGGGGAGGGGGGCAAGGGTTCATTGGCAGGGGTTACAAAGAGGTTGCAAGTGGGTGGATGGTGGGAGAGGGACAAGGAAAAAGCATTAATAAAGAAAAAAAGAGAAGAGTCATGACCTCACAACACTGTTTAGAGCCATTTGGGAGGGGTTTGGGGGGTCTCGGACCAGCAGGGCCATTTATTAAATATTTGGGGGGGGGGGGAGGTGAGAGTCAAGCCACAGGCCTGTAATGTCACTTAACTGAATATGTTTTGAAGATATCCTGTTAAATAGCAAATTATCTGACCACACAAGGCCCAATACATTTTTGTATCGTGGGCGTTATGGCATTACCGCGGGCGTTAGGGCCCCAACACGATTTGATGAATGACCCTGATAACTAGTTAGGTTTTTAAGTTATCTGACTACATGGGGACTATATGTAGCCGGATAACTTTAGGTGAGTATACGGGACCAGTTATCTGGCTAACTTTAGTCAATGACCTTGTCCACTCACCGGCTCACTGAATATGGACTTCACTGTTTATAAAATACTAGCATAAATCTCCATGGCCTCACATATGAACACTTTTGATGAAGATAGAGAGAAGGTAGAAGAGGCTAGACTGACTTTGTTTTATAAATCTGTTTTGAAAGCACAGAGATCGAGAGTTAGGAAAGAAGATGGGTCATTTTCACCAGAACTATTAGTGGAATGAATCTTTTCATAATACCTCTGCTCTAGGTATTGAAAACTTCTAGAGCTTGGTTTCTTTACTCATTGCTGTACGCATAACATAAATTCATCATCTGGTGGATCACAATATTTTCAGGTAGATATCAGTGGATTTTTAGCAAGTATTCTACACATCATTTCCATTTGTTGTGCTAAAAACTTGTTGGAAATAAAATCTATTCTTTATGGAAAATATTTAGAGAAGACAGAACTCTGTTTTTCATAGAAACACCTTCCTGACAGAATTCTGCTTTCTCTGTCTTGTAGTGTCATTTGATATACAGCAGACAGCTGATAGCCCTGCAAACTTACTAGGTTTCAAGGACATGTAGGTTTCCTTTTGAAATAGTAGAAAATAAAAATACATGATCATTGTAAAATTTGGCCATTGTCAAGCTCAGGAATATCCCAGATACCATTTGGAGAGACAAGCTAAGGATAGACATGTCTGTAAAGCTTACATGGAGAAAATTGTATAAACACTTGATCCTAAAATGCTCCAGTGATCTACAGTGGAGGGTCCTGCATGGAATCATTACCTCCAGTCTGTTTCCTAAGCATCTAAACTGTGTGGAGTCTCATGCCTGGCCTTTGTGTTCAAACTATTTTCCATGTTACTAGCATAAAACAGGTTTTTCATTTTATGAATGTTTTTTTTCTGTATTGTCTATTGATTTTTCTACTGTATAATTGGAATTAAGCATTAGTTTCAAAAGAGATGTTGTGTGTCTTGAAAATTTCATGTTGGGACCATGCAAAATGGTTATTGTAAAAAGCAGGTAGAACAGAGTTTCTATGTAAGGTGTTGCACACACAGGCTTTGGCAAGGTGTTGCGTGCGGGAGGCCATGAGCAGCTATTGAGCGGGAGCAAGAGAAGTGTGCCCTTGGACCTCGGCAAACCGGGAGAGGAGCTCCGAGGAAGCGCCAAGGCAGGTGAGACGATGTCCCATCTGGGCTGAGACCAGAAGCCCAAGCCCCCACCAACCTGCACAGCCTCGGTGAGGCCAACCACGCAAGGTTGGTCTCTGAGTGGTCCTCCAACCACTCCAAGCACTTTCAGACCTGCCGCTGGGTAATGGTAGAGACGGCAGGCTGGACAGGAGACAAGGGTGGACGAAGACTCTGGAACATGAAGACTCAGGTGAGGAACTTGGAACGTGGAGACACAGACGAGGAACTTGGAATGTGGAGACTCAGACAAGGAACTTGGAAGAGCTCAGAGCACTAGGAAGACTCAGATGAGTATTCAAGATCAAGTACTAGGATGAGGCTGCAACACAGCACACCCTACACACCCACCCATGGGGATGGTCGCGGACCTCACTGGATGCAGGGCAGACTCCAGACGAGAAGTGAAGCACGTGCAAGTAACATGTCCCAGATACTGTAGAGGCCTGCACTGGGGCGCACCCTACACAGCCGCCTATGGCTGTTCGCGGACTACGCTGAAGCGGCGCAGGTTCCGGCAGCCAACACATGGGCAGAGCAGACACAAAGGAATCTGAGGGTTGGGACAAGATTTAGGACACAGGACCAAGACGGGACTTGGCTTCAGGCAAGGATGACCCTCCGGAGGCTTGTGCTGCAGACGAGAAGGCAGGCCTTGTGCCACGAAACGACGGTGGTACACCAGGAAGGGTGGCAACGAGGAACCAGAGGTACAGGACATCAAGGCTGGATCATGGAACATCAGGGGTATCAGGACTGGATCACAGACATCAGGACTGGAACACGGAACATCAGGAGAGACCAAGAACAAGACGATGAGGGATCCCACAAAGGACAAGGAAATGCCAGGCAGAAGCAGGAAGCAGGTGTCCTAAGGAGGACTAGTCCATTGCCAAGGCAAAGAAGGAATGACTGCAGGACCCTTAAATAGGGCTGAAGATAAGGAGACACCCAGGGAGGAGTCCAGAGGTGGGGCCCGGGGCATATCCAGCTGCGAGCCCTTTAAATCTTGGAGGAAGACATGGCCTCGCCCCTTAGGGGAAGCAGGAAGCAGAACCTTGGACAGTGGCCATGCTGCCGCTGAAGAGCAGGGCTTTGCCGAGAAACAGGCCCCGATGAGGGAACGGCTTCCTGCCGAATGAGGGAGGCAGGGCAGAGCGATGGTGGCGTCCATGCAGAGAGGAGCAGGCCGAAGTCCACGGCTCCCTGCCATGGTGAAGAGAAGACAGGTTGACTTCTGGCCGGCTGCGGAAGCGGCAAAGACGGCAGTTTCCGGGCCGCAGGAGACAGGGCAGATGTCAGCAGCCTTCGGGCCACAAAGGCTGCTGACATCTTACCTCCAGCCTTTGGGCCATAAAGGCTGGAGGTAAGAGGCTGCCCGTAGCTCCGGCTGTGGGCAGTATCGCAACATAAGGGCTGAAGAATTCTTCTTGATGGCTTGAAGAACCAAATTAAAATATAAGAACTATAGAATGATTCACAATACTGAAAAGTTTAAAACAGACTGGACAATATTATAGACAGCAAATTGTTTACGAATTTGTAAATAGTTTTCTTATGCTTCTTGAATTTTATCTGTAATCTATATTTTTTTTTTATTAATTTTTGTTTTTATACTGAATACAAATGTTTTTAAAAGTTAAAAGTATCTCTACCCAGTACTCGTTTTGACCCATCTCTTTTGGAAATGTACCGGTAACTCTTTTCACATGTAAGCTTTATCTTATCAGTCACTGCTGTCTTTAATACACTTTAATATGGTTTCCAGGGTTTCTCTAATTATTTGCTATAAAGCAGAGTAGGCCTAAAACGTGCAATACTTGAATTCTTTTGGCTTTAGTTAATTTTGATTTGCACCCTTTCTAAATATATAACATAACTTCAGCAGACCATATAAATACATTAAAAATTAGCCTCACCTTTCAATTTTTACAAAAAGAGCATATTTTTAAAACCCTTTTATTTTAAAATTTTAATTACAAAAATAACTTTCATGCACTTTTTAAAGTAAATAGTATTTGCCAAGTTGGAATTGTAAGATCTTTTTTTGTTCTAATCATTGTCTGCCTGTCAACCAATAAGCTTCAGGCTTCAAACTAATTTGCCAACTGCCCAACAAATACATTCTAATTATAGCAGATTTAGAGTATCTTGGGACAATGGTAAATGCAGCTTTTGATAGGCTAAAAGGCTGAAGCTGATTTGTGATTTTCAAAAGTGATATTCCACATCTTTCCCTTGCAAGTCAAATGCTATATAAAATTTATTGAAAACACATGTCAGGAGTTTTGTGTGAGAAATGCATACCTCTTTAAGAATGAAAGAGAAGATGAAATAAAGCTTTTAACAGCTCGCTAATAAGAACAGTAGCAATAATGAAATCACATTTCTGATTTCCTAGAAATGGACTTAATATGGAAAAAAACCGACTCCGTCAAAAGGTCAAATAAAAAGAATGCATCTAAAAATCCTCAGTCAAAAATTAGCAAATAGCCTCTGGGAATGACATAACAAAGTTTAATCTGCCAAGCCTTTAGCATGTATGGATTCTGTTCAGTTCACTATCACGTACCCTACCACAGGGTTAACCTAGAATTAGTAGAAATGGCCACAAGTCTTATTGCAGCACAAATCTAGACATTCTCAGTTCTTAGAATTTAGCCATGGACATCCCTCAGGTTCAGCTGTTAATTTGTATATTATTGTATAGAGAGATAAACCTCAGGCAAGTACTAGATTATTTATAACTTCAAAAAGTTATTTTGCAGAATCATTTGCCAGACTTTCATGCGAGACAGCATTTGATAGAAATATGGAAAATGGCCTGAACTTTAAATGACAAACAGATGTAGAGGTCCAATGAAAATCAAACACTTTTGAAGTCCATGTGTTTTCACATGGAATATAAATGGGATTTTTAATTGATGTTGACTTTAGTCCATGGCAACTTTTTGGGTGATCTCAATTAGTGGGGTTACAAGAAACATTAAGGAAAGGAATCTGATTACAGCTAGTATTAAAGAAAACCTAACATAAGTGTGCCTCAGATTTCAAGCGTATTAAATAATTACTTTCACGGTGAGATTATCTACACTTTGTATTTTTCTTACAAACGCTTGCAGTATCATATTACAGTCACTAATGTTGATTATAATGACTTTGTGGTTCTTTTTGTCTTTAAAATAATCCAAACTGGAAAATACAATGCATCAAAATCTAGAGGCTCACAAGTTTCCAGTAATAATGCAGGAGGCAGGCCTGGATTTATGCTCAGGCCTGTATCTAGGGCAGCAAATTCTGCCCACAAGGACAACCCAGTAGCTAAGTGGAAGTGAAAGTACCAGCATTAGATTCCTGGGTCACCCTTCACGGAGAGGGTGGTAGATACATGGAATGCCCTTCCAAAGAAATGATGAAGACAAAAACAGTAGATGAGTTTAAAAAAAAGCATGGGATAAACACTGTGAGTCCATAAAGACTGGAGTTGGAAATTAGAAAAGGGTGCATGGAGGTAACCAGTATGGAGCTGCAGCTACTATCCCAAACAGAAGGTAAGGGGATTACTACCCTTAATCAAATAGCTAACATGATTTTGATGCAACTGCAGCATCACTCTCTGCTTCAACAGTGGAGTGGGGGAAGGGGGGGGAATTGGATTCAGATGAGAGCCAACACTGGGCCCTGACTTTTACCGTCTAGGGTATTGATACACAGATATTAGGGAAAAAGCACAGAACTGCTTCTATGGCCAAGTCCAAAAGGAAAGCACTTTCAAGCAGCAGCATTGTATGAATTATCAGGATGGCTGCTCGCCCTGTAAAAATGTTGCTGATAGTAATTTTGTTATGTTTGACAGTTGCTTGGTTTCAATTATTAATATTACTACCTTTAACTTGCATGAAGCAGCAGTTACTACCATGAAACTTGCTGGACAGACTGGATGGACCATTTGGTCTTTTTCTGCTGACATTACTATGTTATTATTCCCTGGATTTATCAAAATGCCTTAAAAATAGTGAAAATAGTGCCTGTAATAAAACAAAACAAAACAGGGACATGTTTGAAAGAGAGCAAGAGAGAGAGAGAGAGAGAGAGAGAGAGAGAACTTCTATATAGTAATCACTATGTCACTCTCTATTTATACCACTGTAAGAGTGGGTATTTTTAACTCGGTGAGGGGTAAGTTTTAGGGGGGGAGGTTTACATACACAGTCAGAGATACAAACAGTAAAATTGATATCAATGAAGATTTTCTGTCATTTGAATCAATGAAAGGTACAAGAGGGGTTGATTTGTACAATACACGCTCTCTACCTAGCTTCAAACAAGCTAGGTAGAGAGTGCATCATGCTAGGTAGAGAGTACATCAAGCTATGTAGAGAGTGCATTATACAAATCAATTCCTCTTGTACCTTTCATCGATTCAAATGACAGAAAATCTTCAGTGATATTAACTTGCTGCTCATACCTCTGACTGTATGTAAAATAATCCCCCCCCGAACCTACCCCCCCCCAAGTTAAAAGTACCCACTCTTACAGTTGTATAAATAGTGACATATTGATTTTTATATAGAGTCTTTCTCCTTCTCTCTTTCTCTCTCTCTCACATCTGTGCCCAAGACTTAGTCCTAGTGTTCATTCAACCAAGAATTTTAGATCAAGCAGTTTATAAATTCTTAGAAATAAAAATTAACCAATTGATTATGCTACTGGAGCTGGATCCAGGCCTGGCACCACCCGGTGTGTAAACCATGCAATTATATAGGGTAGCACATGTGGTGTCAGGAGCAGGGAGAGGCCTGTATTGCCACCGGTGGACCCAATCCCACCAGCAGCAAAAGAATCAGGTGACCACAACAGAAAAAGAAGCCCATCCAGCAAATCCTCCTCATCTGCTGGCCCTGTGGTATTCAACATTTGCAGTGCTAGCACTTTCTGTATTCTCATTTCGCGATGCATGAAATGAGAAAACGGGAAGTGCTAGTACCACGAGTATTGAATTAGCTTGGGGCCAGCACATGAAGAGGAGCTGCAGAAAGGCTGCTCTCCACAAAAAAGGTATAGGCTGGCGGCAGCAGCAGTGGAGAAGGAATGACCTATGGATCCTGACTGCCTGGTCTGTATGTTTGTGTGTGAGTGAATGGGAACCTGCCTGGGATGGGTGGATGTGTGAATGGAAGCCTGCCTGGGTTGCATATGTGTATGTTTGTGTGTGATTGGTAGGCTGCCTGTGATGGGTGTGTGGGTGTGTGTGTGTGAATGGGAGGCTGCCTGTTATGGGTGTGTGAATGGGAGCCTGCCTGGGATGGGGGGGGGTATGCATTTGTGTGTGTGTGGGTGGGGGGGTGCACATGCATGGATGGGAGCCTTCCTGGGATGGGTAGGGAGTGTATGTGTGAGAATGGGAGCCTGCCTGAGATTTGGGTAGATGTGAATGGGAGCCTGCCTGGGGTATCTGGGTGTACATGGGAGCTTTTCTGGGATGTGTTTGTGTGTGTGTGAAAGAGAGAGTGAGAATGGGTGCTGCAGGTGGATTTCAAACTGTCAGCAGCTGAAATAAAGATGAGGGCCTAATGCTGCTGGTAGATCCCAATCAAGGAAGAGCTGGAAATGCCTGTGAGTTTGAAAGAGAGGAGAAAGTTTGTGCACCCCACTCTTGCTAATCCACAACAATCTCAGGGTGACTGGAAACCAACATTCCTAGGTATGGAAAGCGTGAATTTTTAATATCCTTTTTAGTTTTATTTTTCAGGTGTTATTTGATGTGTCTGCTGTTTTTAAATATTTTATTGGTGTTTGGGACATTTTTAAAAATTTGAGTATGAGATTTTAATTATTTGATCTTTTATTCATCAGCTTCTTTTGAAATAATATTAGTATGTTTTTAATATTATGATTATGATTATGTATTTCTTTTATTTCTTGATTTTATTGTTTCTGTTTTTATTGTTTCTGTTTTTTCATTGTTGCACTGCATAGAATTTCTGGCTTCTTATGGTTTCCAGTTCAATTTTTGTCTGCGCGTTTGTATTTCTACTTTATGGTTGCTCTATTCTGTATTTGGTGAGAATCTGTTTATGTTCTGCATGTGTGACTGAGGTGAGGCATTCTCCTAATAGGAAGTGTATTAGTGTATTTGGGCTCTCAGAGGCTCAAGCCCTCACCCAACACACATCACAATAGGCTTAATACCATATGGGTTCCAAGTGTGTTTTTTGCAGGGATTTCTGATTGGTATCACAGCAATGCATGTAAATATAATGTAAGTGATATTTTTACCTCAGAATACTGTACTTTGATATTTTTAAATTTAAAATATAAATGCATAACTTAACTGTATGTGTAGAATGGAGAGGGGGGCATTGTGCAAGGCTATAAGCTTTGCCCAGGGCACCTAATACCCCTGCATCAGGGGCAGATGATGTCAGTTTTTAAAGTTTGTATCACTGAAGGGAGCTGAGCATTTATTTGGTGGGCCTGGGTCAGAGAATGAAAGACCGGGGGGGGGGGGGGGCAGCATAGTAATTGTTCGCACAGGGCAGCAAACATGCTAGCACCAGCCCTGCTCAGATCCATGAGGTTGTAGGGGAAGAAAAATGACATGGTATCTGTGCAGGTAGGAGAGAAGTGATTGGAAATCCACAGTAATGGAGGGAATGACTGGAGGTTCACAGTATGGGGAAGGGATTACAAATCTGCAGATTGGGAGAAACCATTATGAGGCCTAGTGGAGGCTGGACAAGAGGAAGAGACACCAGCAGCGACAGTGCCCTAAGGCAAAAACTGCTTAAATCTGTCACTAGCATGTGGGTGAATAGTCTAGTAAAGAAAGACCACTTCTGAGTCTTTAATCTGTACAACATAATGTGCAATAATGTGCTTAAGGTACAACTTCATGATTCAATAGTTAAAAACAATAAGCTTCAAAAGAGAACCAAGTGGCTCTCTGTGGGCTTCATTATTGCCTACCTCCCATACGGATCGATACTGTAAAACCGCGGGAGAGCGGACGAACGCCCGCTCTCCCGGCGCACGCACCGGCCCTTCGCCGGTGCGAGCGATCCAGTATTCAAATGAGGTGACGCGGTGCAAACGAGGAAAAGGAGGCGCTAGGGACACTAGCGCGTCCCTAGCGCCTCCTTTTGGCTCGGAGCGGCGGCTGTCAGCGGGTTTGACAGCCGACGCTCAATTTTGCCGGCGTCGGTTCTCGAGCCCGCTGACAGCCACGGGCTCGGAAACCAGACGCCGGCAAAATTGAGCGTCCGGTTTTCGGCCCGACAGCCGCGGGCCGAATTCAAATTTTTTTTTATTTTTTTTTTACTTTTTTTTACTTTTGGGGACCTCCGACTTAATATCGCTATGATATTAAGTCGGAGGGTGCACAGAAAAGCAGTTTTTACTGCTTTTCTGTGCACTTTCCTGGCGCTGGAAGAAATTAGCGCCGACCTTTGGGTCGGCACTAATTTCTTAGAATAAAATGTGCGGCTTGGCTGCACATTTTACTTACTGGATCCCGCGCGCATACCTAATAGGGCCATCAACATGCATTTGCATGTTGAGGGCGCTATTAGGTGCCGCGGGTGGGCCGCGTGTTTTCCTCCCCTTACTGAATAAGGGGTAAGGGAAAACACGCGTCCAGAGCAGGCTGACAGTGCGCTCCGACGGAGCACACTTTACTGTATCGACCTGACAGATGGCAATTTCCTAAGATGTGTACAGGCTGAGCTGCCGAGGACATCCTTAGAAAAATTGCTCTGTAGTCTTATTTAAATGAACAAATGAGGCTGAAACACAATTTTACCCAAAGCCTTTACGTCCCAGGAGCAAGCTGTCTTCAACAGATGTCTGGTATTTCTATCCAAGACAAGACTCACTGGGCCCTTGCCCTGTGTGTCCACAACAAAAATGTGTGCCCTTTAGCATACCAGACTTTTAGATGCTAATCAAAGCTCTACTATTGGTTTTGTATGCACCGCATTTTACCATCTTTGATTTCCTTTTCCCGAATTGCAATTGAGTAATGATAACAATAATAAAATACAGCCCAGAGTTTCATTTCATACTTTGCAAACTCCAGGCATGAGTGGGAGACTGTCCTTGTAGTATAAGAGTCTAATAAAGTGACATTAACATATAATAAAATTGTATCTTTCATAGCCAATTGACTTCGGACAAAAAGCAACTTAAAGTAGAAACATTAGCATTCTTTACTATATGCAGTTGTTTTGCAATGCAATGGAGAAATGGAAAGCTATATTTAGCAACAGAAAGATTGGTGCCTATAGAAAACAATGCAACCAAACAGTATAAGGTTCATTATTAATCAATAATTTTCAAATGCGGGGCAAAACTCCAAGCAGTATGAAAAATATCTGACTTCCTACTCTGGTTCCATCTCCAACAACAGATGCAAAATCAATTGGAATGGATTAGATTATGTATTTGTGAAAAACTTGGATGTATTCTTTCACGCCTAGGAGCCTCTGTACTAAGCAATTTCCCAAACAGACACAAAATAGGAAAACTCCTTTAGTATACCAGGCTTTTACTCTGCTTTATCTTGTGCTTCATGTTTCTTCCTATCGACAAAAATCAAGAATTATTATCCCATACCAGAGTGTTACAACCCTGATAGAATGGCTATGTGAGTGAATATAAAAATGTGAATTCAAAAATCTTGGCACTTTAACATCTTATTTTTTGAAAGAGAAGTAGCAGACATAATTGTTTCCATGTTTGCTTAGCTCTATTTTCTCTACGAGTTAAAGACAATCTTGTTGGCCAGCACATTGAACTGTCTGTGCCAGTACTATTCATTTCTAATGGACTCTGCTCTTCTCTCTTTACTTTTAGATAGAGTAATCTTTACCCTGGTTAGCCTCTGCCTTTCAAGATCACTCAGTGGCAAAAGATGCTGTTTTTTTCTAAAGCCAGGACTAACAAGCTCCTGAAAAGTTGAGACCTGGTTTGAGTTTCTAATGGTGTGTAAATCTGGGGGATTAGCAACTTTGTCATCATGTGAAAGATTTTCCATTCTGGTGAAGCAACACTTGACTCGGCTTGCTCAATTTTGACTGAATGCTATCCTCCATCCAGACAAGAGGTTTGTAGTCAGGAAACTGTCTTGGACTCCTGCTCTTACGCAAGGAAATATTACCGAAGGGTAAAATACTTTACAATTGTATAAAACAAGCACATTCAATATATAACATCAGTAGCAGCTGGAATTTCATGGGCATTTCAAATTGCTCTTGCTGGGGGAAACATCCAGATTAAACTAAGTATAGTGGTTACTTTGACCTATTGAAAAAATTCAGTAATCTGCTTCAAAAGATGAAACTTTACTTTCTGCATTGGTTCTACCAAAGAACCTATTGAATAGATTGATTTTTAGTTAAATGTTATTCTGTTCAATCCATAATAAAGAAATTAAAATAGTATGACTTATGACTTATGAGGAGAGGTTGAAGGACCTAAATATGTATACCCTGAAGGAGAGGAGGTACAGGGAAGATATGATACAGACTTTCAGATACCTGAAAGTTTTAATGATGCACATTTGATAAACCTTCTCTGTTGGAAAGAAATAGTACTAGGGGTCATGAAATAAAACTCCAGGGAGGATGACTCAGTGCCAAATTCAGGAAATATTTCTTCATGGAGAGGGTTGGATGCCTGGAAAGCCCTTCTGTAGGAGGTGGTGAAGACAAAAAATCTTGAAGGATTTCAAAGGGGGATGGGATAAACACTGTGGATCCCTAAAGGCTAGAGTATGGAAATGAGGAAAAGAGAATATGGGAGTAACTTGCTGGTGGGGCGGTTACTACCCGTAACCAACAAGCCTTCATACTGTTGATGCAACTCATTATTGCTCTCTGCTTTAATGGCAGGGGGAAAAGAGTTAAAGGGGAATTAGTTTCGGATAGCAACCAATAAGGACATAAACCTTACGGTCTGGGAAAGCAAATAAGCATGGGGCTAACTTGCTGATGAGGTGTTACTAACGTTAACCAATTCGCCTTATACTTGTGATGTAAATCTGACATTGCTCTCTGCTTCAATGGCAAGAGATAACGGGGAATTGGACTCAGCAACCAACAAGGACCCTGACTTTAACGGTTTAGGAAACTAAGTATGAGGGTAACTTGTATGGCATGACAGTTGCCACCCCTGATGATGCCTTTATGGGGGAGATCTGTATGGTGCGGCTGGTGCTACCATAAGCTTGCTGGGCAGACTAGATGGACCATTTGGTCCTTTTTTTGCCAGCATTTCTATGTTTCTATGCTCACTTTCACAACATACCAGGTAAAGGTGTGAAATTATTGTAGGTCAAAATCAAACCAGGAGAATTTCAACTTGGTTAAAGTTTGACAATATTTTCAGTCTTTACCTAGGTGTAGTGAGAATATTCATCAAACTTGTAACAACAAATTTCCCAGAAACATGACAAAATCTGATGACATTTCAATATCCTGGTTTAGAAGTTTAAATGTTATGAATGCAGTGCACTATGAACCTCACCTGTCTGTAGCAACTTTCCTATCAGCAACAGTTTTATTATATGTATTTATTTATTTATTTACCATGATTTATTTTCTGTCCAATTACCATAATATCTATTCTGAGCAAATAAAAAAAATAAACATATACATTAAATTAAACAAATATGACTAATATACATAAAACTAGTTGCTGGCTCTTTTGTTCTATTCCTATTCACTACTGCTAGAATTTCTAAGCTCCTCATTAATCTATTTAATAAAAAAAACCCAAAAATCAAGTGTAATACCAAAAAATATAAAGACACAAAACAATCATCCCATATACAAGAACTTCAAAATAAAATAAAATAAAATCTTTGTGCTCACTCTCTCTCTTTGATGAGAACTCCCCTATGTTCAGTTCTGGAGTTTCTATTTCATAAAGGATAGAGAGAGGATGAAAGCATTCCAGAGAAATGTGATCAAAATGCTGTGGGTTCTGTATTGGAAGACCTATGAGAAGAGGTTCAAGGATCTAAATATGCTTACTCTGGAAGAGAGGAGGTGAACAAACATCAAAGATTTTCCTTGCAAAGGTCATGATATGAAATTCCTGGGGGACGATACAGAACCAACAATAGAAAATATGTCTTCACAGAGATGGTGGTGGATGCTTGCAATGACATCCCAGCAGAGGTGGTGAAGATGACATCAGTAATTTAGTTCAAGAGCACATGGGATAATCATCGTGAATCTCTGGAGGCTAGAGGATGTGTAATGCCGATGGATAAAATGGACCCATATGACTGTGGTGTGATTGACACAGCCTAACAAGCAAACCCACTAGGACCACACCAGCAGCTGGCAAAGAAGCCTGTAGATGGAACCAACTGGAATTTCACCTATACCAGCTGCCTCCCCAACCAGTTGAGCCCTTGGGTTCCGGCGACCAACAGGACTTAGTTGGGTCCCTGGAGCGATCAAGCTAAAGTGTCTAATCCAAACAAGGGTTGTGGCGGGCAACAGATAGCAGAACTAATACAAAGCCAGGTTGGGGTAGGCAGCAGACAGCAGAATGGATACTATGCCAGGCGTCGGGGCAGGCAGCAGACAGGAAAGGTCAGAAGCCGAGGTCAGAATCCAGAGAATCAATCCAAGATGAACAGGACAGACAAGACAACCAGAATTAAAGAGACTAGCAAGGCAGGGCACAGGCAGGGATAGAAAACCAGAACCAGGCGGGTGAGGAACAAAACAATGAGAAGGCAATCAAGGAGACAAGGAAACAGGACAGGAACAGATATGGCACAAGCAAGGCACAAAACAGAACTAGCAACATGCACTGGGACACAAGGACACCAAGGGACCTGTTGCTGAGGTGCTAGCTGGTTGCAAAGGGCTTCTTTATTTACTCATGAAGGATGTGATGTCATCAGCCAGTGCCACA
Organism: Rhinatrema bivittatum; assembly: GCF_901001135.1. Classification (NCBI taxonomy): domain Eukaryota; kingdom Metazoa; phylum Chordata; class Amphibia; order Gymnophiona; family Rhinatrematidae; genus Rhinatrema; species Rhinatrema bivittatum. The sequence goes on along the minus strand of NC_042617.1, from coordinate 112,657,278 downwards.
GGAAGTCCAGGCTAGGGGATCTATAAAAGGAAGTCCAGAGTTACAGGAAGATCTATCCTGGTTCCTTGGAACAACATGTTCCAAGGAACCAGGCTATGCCGGAGTTGCATCAGATCAGAGGTGAGGGTCGCAACAATTCCTTTCCTCCAAAGTCCCCTCCCTAGTCTTCTGGGCCTGAGTTTCAAAGGGAACCTGTGGTAGAATTCCTCCACCAGCTGGGGAGCCTGCAGATTGGTAGCAGGTTCCCATGAATTCTCCTCAGGACCTTAGGTCTTCCAAGCAATAAGAAACTATATTTGATTCCAGTCCCTGTGGGATAGATTTTCAAAGGGGTACGTGCGTATCCTACGCGCGTACCCCCCCCCGAAAACCTACCCCAAACCCCCCCTGCGCGTGCCAAGCCTATTTTGCATAAGCTCGGCAGCCCGCGCAAGCCCCGGGACGCGCGTAAGTCCCAGGGCTTCGTAAAAGGGGCAGGAGGGGCGTGTCCGGGGGTGTGTCCGGGTCAGGGGGCGGTTTGGGGTGGGACTGGGGGCGTGGCACCAGCCCGGGGGCGTGGTTGAGGCCTCCGGACAAGCCCCCTGGTCGGGTGATGGCGCGCCAGCAGCCCGCTGGCGCGTGCAGATTTACGCCTGCTAAAAGCAGGCGTAAATCTTCCAACAAAGGTAGGGGGGGTTAGATAGGGCCAGGGGGGGTGGGTTAGGTAGGGAAAGGGAGGGGAAGGTGCAGGGGGGTGGAAAGAAAGTTCCCAAATCGGAGCGGCCTTGGAGGAAACAGGCAGCGCGCGCCGGGCTCGGCGCATGCAAGTTGCACAAATGTGCACCCCCTTGCGCTCGCCGACCCCGGATTTTATAAGATACGCACGGCTACGTGCGTATCTTATAAAATCCAGCGTACTTTTGTTCGCGCCTGGTGCGCGAACAAAAGTACGCGCTTGCGCAATTTTATAAAATCCGGCCCTGTGGGAATATAGAATTTCTTCCACCTCAAATTGGGTGTCTTCATTCTAGGACCTTTTGGTTCTGACATCGAGGAATTATGGTCTTGCCAAGATGGACAGTAAAAGCAGCTGTGCTCACAATCTTGGCCAGGTTGATGATCTGCTGAAGAGGTTCTTGTGTACCATCTATATCAAATGACCAGGAGAGGGCATTGGCTCAATGATACTTGTCAGAAGGTCGGTATCACAATTCAAATTTAAATCTATTAAAAAAACAGAGATCAGTGAGTTTCTCTGGGGAACAACCTCTGGGCTTGCAATAGGTATTCAAGATTTTTGTGATCTGTTCCGATGTTCATGGGATGCTTGGCTTCTTTCAGTAGGTGCTGCCATTTCTCCAGTGCCAGCTTAACTGCAAGCAGCTCATAATCCCAATGGTATAGTTTCTTCTGCAGGGGATAATTTCCTAGAGAAGTAGGAGCAGGTCACGAGAGTATCTTTGTGGTTATGCTGGTTTAGGACAGTGCCTACCCCATGGATGGACGCTAGGGATGTGCATTTGTTTGTCTTTTTAGGCCATTTGTTTCATTCGTTTTGGCCTGTGTGCGTACCTTGCGATTGGAATGTACATGTACAAAACCACTGGTATGCACACATATGGGCACGCAGGTGCACATACCCTCAGTTTTGAGCACGTACTTCCCAATCATGAGATATGTACACACGGCTGTAATGAATGATACAAAAGGCTCAATTAATGCACATCCTAATGAACACATCTACCTCCAGGATGAAAGGGTTTTATCGGATCTCCATATAAACACTTCCTTAAATTGTTTAAATGCTTGAGTGGCATCTACGGGCCATTTGTTGGTGTTAGATTCTTTCTTTGTTAGGGTATTCAAGGGGGACACTAATGAAGAGTAGTTAGGAATAAATTGCCTATAGTAAGTGGTGAAACCCAGGAAATGTTGCAGTGCCTTAAGGCCAACAAGTCAGGCCCACTCTGAAATGACTTCTAATTTGTCAGGCTCCATCTTGAGGTTTTGACAAGAGATAATATACCTCAAGAAGGGGAGATCCACTTGCTCAAAGTGATACTTCTCTAGCTTGGTATAGAGACGATGGTCATGGAATCTCTGCAGAACCTGTTTCACCTGGTCTCTGTGCTCATTGAGTGACTTAAAGAAGACTATGATGCCATTCAGGAATAGAACTATGTGAGAGTGGAGAAGATCATCACCAGATATTCATAATATACATTGTGGGTATTAAAAGCGGTTTTCCATTCATCACCATGACCGATCCTGTTTAGGTTGTAGGCTCCCTGGAAGTCCAGCTTGGTAAGAAATTTCACACCCAGCAGGAGATCAAAGAGTACCAAAATCAAGGGTAGCGGTTCTTCTTTTTAATGGTATTAAGACCTCAGTAATCTATGCAAGGATTCAAGGACCCATCTTTCCTGCTATCAAAATAGAATCCAGCACCGGTTGTTGATGAGGAAGGATGTAAATAAACCTCTGTACAGTTTTTCCTTAATATATATGGACAAGCTTCTGACTCAGGGGTGAACAAAGGGTAGACTTGACCTCTGGGTGGCAACTTGTTGGCAAACAGATCTATAGGACAGTCATAGACTCAATAAGTGGGCAAGGTTTCAGCCTGTTGCTTACTGAAGACATTTATATATTCTGAGTACTGGGCCAATATGCCGGTCATCTGGGTAAACATCACTTGGCCAAGAAGTCTCTTAGGTAAGACTGAAATGAGACAGTACATCCAGCAGAACACCCTATGGGATAATCTCCAGAATGCCCCAGTCAATGAGTGGTTGATGCTCTCTCATCATTAGAAGGCCCAGAATAATTTGATTGATCACTCCTGAAAGGACATAGAGATGAATCTGCTCCTGGTGGAAAGGGTCAGTTTACATCAAAAGAACTTCCATAGACTGGGTGACATGAATGGCTAGAGCCTCTTCCAACAATTTGGTTGGGAACTAGTGATGATGCATGAGATCCTCAGCAGTAAAACTCCCAGTTGTTTTGGTGTCCAAAAAGGCTTGTAGCTGGAGGCAGATTCCCCCTATGAGAGAGAAATTGAAACTAGTATTTATGGGGAGGGACTAGCATGACTTAGGGTGGCCTCCTCTACCAACTCTAAGTCCTGGTGTTTCCTGACTTTTACCAGACAGAGAGAAGCAAAGTGTCCTCGGGCTCCACAGTATAGACTGAGGTCAAGCCACTATCTTCACTGCTTCTTCTCTGCTGATAGCCAACAATAGTGAACTTGCATGGGCTCTTCAGTTTAGGTGGTAATTCCCTCTTTTCTGGGGTGACCGAGTGGCACAAAAAGGCTGGAGATCCTTGAGGCAGTCCATCAAGCTTAGCCCCTCTCCTTTGCTTTTTTTCTGAACCACATGTCCAGGAAGATGTCCAGAATAATGATACCTTCCATGGTCGCGTACCACCAGCTCGTCCTTAATGACTTCTGAGAATCCTAGCCATAAGGTTGCAGTCAGACTGTCTTATCTCCATTGAAACTCTGAGGCCATGGTTTGGAAATGCACAGTGTACACCTCCACCAAGCTGGAGCCTTGCTGAATCTGAAGGAGCTTCATTCCAGCTGAAGAGGAATGACCAGGTTCATCAAAAATCAGGTGGAACTCTGAAGGAATTGGTCCAGGGTGGAGAGTATGTGGTCATCCCTCTCCTACAGAGCAAAGGCCCAGGCCAGCACAGGACCCCCTAACTGAGACAGGATGTATTTCATCTTGGTTTTCTTAATCAGAAGTCGGGGTGCCTACAGGTCAAAATGCATTCAACACTGATTGATGAAAACATTGCATTTGGAAGGCTTCCCAAAGAAATGGGGTGGCGGCAGAAGTTGTAGTACCAGCCGGGGTTCTGGTGGCAAGACTGGCAGAGGAGGTACCGGATGTGGAGATGGTTGTGACATTAGCAACATATCCAGGCAAGTCTCCAATCAGTCCAGGACCTTTTGTTGCTGCTGTATACATTGGTATTTATAAACACTCAAGATAGCTGAAAAACAGAAACTATCAAAATACAAAAAAATCCAGCTATGTGTAGAACTCAATGAAGACTTGCTTACATTGCAACCGTCATATGTAGCCTCAGTAGAATAATGGCTTATAGTGTCAAGCCCTTGCAACTCTGGGCTTGAATAATCATAGGTTGCTGTAAGTATTAAGATGCAAACACTGTGTGAGTACTACTAATGTTTGCTCTTATCGCTTGCCGCTAAGATTAGCGGCAAGAATCTCGGCAAGGCTGCTCACTTTTGGGGCACCGATCTCAGCCAGTGTTTGTCACCGCTTCTTGACTGACCACAATTATCATCTCACAAATTGCACCAGTAAACTATCTCCCTGAAGTTCCCTGAGGAAGGAGTCGAACACTCCGAAACACTGCTGTGTTGGAGCGTGCACTTCAGGATGTAAGATATTACTTACCTGGCTGGTGGAAAGCGATAAGAGCAAACATTAGTAGTACTCACACAGTGTTTGCATCTTAATACTTACAGCAACCTATGATTATTCAAGCCCAGAGTTGCAAGGGCTTGACACTATAAGCCATTATTCTACTGAGGCTACGTATGACGGTTGCAATGTAAGCAAGTCTTCATTGAGTTCTACACATAGCTGGATTTTTTTGTATTTTGGCTGTATACATTGGAACATGCCAGGAGTGGCCTGCACAGAGGACAGAACTGCCAAGTCTATGGCCTCAGAAACCTGCAATGCCAACAGAGAAAGTGGACCCTTGTGACTGCAGTGTGGTTAATGCAGCCTAATGAGGGAATCTGTTAGGCTCACACCGGTAGCTGGCAGAGAAGCCCATAGGTGAGATCAACTGGAGCTTCATGTATACCAGCCGCCTCTCCCATAGGTTGAGCCTTTAGGTTAATGGTGGCTGACAGGACTTAGGTGGGTCCATAGGGCTATCCAGATCAAGTGTCCACCAAGCAAGGGTCATTGCAGGCAGCAAATAGCAGAATGAATACCAAACCAGAGGTCGAGCAGCAGTAGTAAGAATGGATACCAAGCGAGAGGTCAGGGTAGGCAGCAGATAAGAAAGGTTGGAATCCATAGAATCAATCCAAGATGAGTAGGACAGACAAGACAGACAAGACAACCAGAACTAAAGATATAAGCAAGGCAGGATACAGGCAGGGACAAGGAAATGAACAGGTGGGCTAGGAACAAGCCATGAGAAGGCAACCAAGAAGACAAGGAAACAGAACAGCAACAGACAAGGCACGAGAAAAGCAGAAAACACAACTGGCAAAATGCACTGGGACACAAGGATGCCAGGGGACCTGTTGCTGAGGTGCTGGCTGGTTGCAAAGGACTTCCTTATATACTCATGGAGGATGTAATGTCATCAGCTAGAGCCGCAGGAAGTCCAGACTAGGGAATCTATAAAAGAAGTCCAGAGTTGTAGGACGTTCTATCCTGGGGCCTTGGAACAACATGCTGCTGGAGTTGCTTCGGATCAGAGGTGAGGGGCATAACAGAATGGAAATAAAGAATTGAGGTAACCTATATTTACTTAAGAACATAAGAACATAAGTTCTGCATAGGGGTAACTTGAAAGGAGTGGCAGCTGTTTCTACCCTTAACAGAAGGCATGGAGTTAACCTGCATGGAGCAGCAATTGTACCATAAGCAACTTGCTGAGCAGACTAGATGGACCACTTGATCTTTCTCTGTCATCATTTACTTTGTCCTAAAAAAAAAAAAAAAACCACAACCACTTCCTGGAAACAACCTTTATTACAGAGTCTGTGAAAAATGTACTGAGAATTTCTGTCAAACTTTGCAAGTTGATGGATCTTGCCTCAGATTTCTTGAATCCAGAAGTTTGATGATTTATCAGATCTGAATCAAGTTTTATGACTTTTTCAAATTTTACTGAGCCTCCCAAAAAAAGTCTGATAAATTTCTAGCAAATCCATTTTTGAAAGATTTGCACCTCCTTGCACCTGCTGCTCTACCAGCAACACCACCCTGAGGGAGCCTTGAACTATTAGATGTTGGAAGTTAAGCAGTATTGAACCTGGAGGGGAAGCACACCCCCTCCCACCCCTCAGGAAGACACGGTGCTGTGGGGCTGTAGAAAGCAATGGCAAAAACAGTACAGTTTCTTGTCAATGATATCACAGCCATATGGTAAATCGTGATCACCAAAGTCTGACAAGAACAGTCAAGGTACTTACCACCACCACCAGGACTAGGAACAGCAGTGCTGTTCACCTCTTGCTGTCATCCTATTCAATACAATGAATAATTTTTAACTATCTAGGGTCTTACAGCCACAATCACTCTATTCTAAAATGAAAATCTCTCATATTTTGGCAAATTGCAATCAACATCTTTGTTCTTGTAAAGTTTAGATTTTACCTTGTAGCTGAAAACAAATACACATTTTTTGAAATTCTAAACATTTTAAAGGAAATATGTAAGAAAATGAGAAAATTAAGTATTTTACAAGAAAAAAAAAAAAGAGCACCCAAAACTAAGATCAAGAGATCCTAAGCAATTTAACCCAGCTATCTAAAAAAAAACTCTGGTACATGTTAGAAATGGTTTGCAGCACCTGAATGCAGCTCTTCAGATTGCTGATGATATAAGCAGAACATTTTCATGCCAGTGGTAACTTGATACAGCACCAGCTGGGCTGGCGGCCTGACAGGACTGACATTCTATCTGACTGTGTATAGCTACGCCACATCTGTGAGGACAAAACACTGCCATAAAGGGTTTCTCTGCAACTTCAGAAAAAGAAGGCCGGAGCTCAGTGGTCAGCATAGACATGAGAATCCATCAACAAGCTATAAAAGATTCCCATGGAAAATCGCACTCATTAGCATTAAATCGTACATTCTAGGCTACTAAAGACAAATATTTCTCCTACCCGCCCTCCATCCCTTACCAAGAGCCCCACATTGCTAAGCTGTGCAGAGTTCAAAAGTTTTGACCTAGAAGCACATTTTTAAAAATGGAGTTGAACTCTATATGCAATTGTTGAACTTTAAACAATTTCTTGTTTTGGATAACTGAAGAGAAATGGAAGTGGGCCCAGATTTAGGCATAGGCAACACAGGCAATTGCCTAGGGTGCCAAATTTTGAAAATGCAAAATACCCAAGCCAATGAGGAGTCTGCTTTAGCAATCCACTTCCAGAGTGCCATAGCAGTGCTCAATTGGTTTCTGGAGGAGAATGGAGGCAGAGGAACGTCACCCACTATGTATCTGATCTCAAGGGTTTCCCACCTGCCACTCTCCAATCCTGCCTATGGGTGACCAAATCCTAAATCTGGCCCTGAAAGGAACTGCAAGCGATCAAAGTTAAATGAATTTTTTATTTTTCAATTGCTGTGAATGTTTACATACATAGCCTCATATTTCTTATTTTGCTTATGTATACTCACATTTTGAAACTACATACACCCAAAGATTTTTAACATGAGGTCTTCTGAAATAAAGTTATTCTTGATATGATAGCCTTCCATTTCAGATTCAAACTCAATAAATCTAGAATTTCTAGGATATCAAATAGGAATAGGCAACTCCGGTCTTGGAGTACCACAAACAGGTCTAGTTTTTAAGATATCCACAATGAACATGCATGAATATATTTGCATACAATAGAAGCAGTACATTCAAATATACCTCTACAATAACACCAGGGAAGTCAGCATGGTCATAGAGGAATTAAATCAAGCAACACTGGGGTAAAAAATTAATTTTGTTTTTCGTTTCATTTTTGGAGGGATTTTCCCTCATGAATTCTGCATTGTTGAATGGTTAATTTCTATCTTTTGTTTAAAAAAAAAAAAAGAATCAAACATATAAATAAAAAAAAAGATAATGGGGCCTCTGGGGTCTCCCATCCCTACCACCCATCCCTCTTAGCTGGGACCTTGATCCCCCAGCCCCCACTTAGCTGGTCCAGTGAAACTCTGCTGGCAAGGCTCTACACAAGGCTGAGGCTTGGAGGCCTGGTCCGAAAATCTCAGCCTAGTCCCAACATTGGGGCCTAGGCAAGATACTGGCACCTCGGTTTGGTCAAAGCCTGGGCCTAGGCATAGCAGGCCCAGTATGGAGACTGGGTCCTTATGACTGGGTCTCAACCTAGGCTCAGGACAGAGCTGGGGCACAGTCCAGAGGCCAGTTCCTGAAGTCTGGCCTTTGGCCTATACCAGATCCTGGGCCCAGGCCTGACAAAGGGGTTAGGCCCGGAGGCTGGGTCTCATTGCTTTGGGACCCAGTATCCAGGCTGGACCTTGGAATCAGACCTGGGCCTGGGCCAATGCCCAGGCATTAGGATGTGGCAAACAGACCGGGCCCCAGTGTCAGGCCTGGGCTTCGGCTGAGGCCTAGATGTTGGAATATGGAATCCAGACCAGATTCTAGTATTGGGTGTGGGCCCAGGGTCTGGCCTAGGTTGAGTACCAGGCACTGGGACCCAGTTTCTGGACCAGACCCAGGTGTCAGGCCTGGGCCTAGGCCAAGGTCCAGGTGTCAAGACACAGCCTCTGTGCCTGGACCGGCGTCAGGCCTGGACTTGGGCTAAGGACCATGCCCCAGTGATGGGCCTGCACCCAGTTCTTGGTCTAGGCCTGGCCATGGCGTCAGATCCCTGACGGATCAGGTAAGTGGTTTTGAGAAATTTTCCGATCATGGCAACATTTTTTGAATGGACCTGGGCCTTTGCCCAGGTCTCAGCCGAGGCCCCTATGTTGGGCCTGGGTCTAGGCCAAGGCACAAGCCTCACACTCAAGAATAGTCCATGGTCCCTGCTTTCAGCCTTGGTGTAGGCATAGGCCAAACAGAAGATTTTAACCTAATTAAACAAATAGGATTTGTTTAATTTGGAAGCCTCTCAGTTCATTTTGGGATCCCTGAAAGAAACAAATTGGCCCTTATTCATTGCATTTTTCAAATTCAGTTAAAATGAATGCACATCCCTAGAAGTCAGCACAGTAGGACAGAAACTCTAGGGAAGGCAGCAGAAATTATTCCTTCAGTATGTGTCCTTTTCCTTCTGTAAGAGTATCATAGCTGCAGCCCCACTCCAGTCAGGTTTCTTTGGATGTCCCTGTATTTTGAACTTCACTGTGCTGTGGAAAGAATCTATGTAGACTCTGTTGCGGCCATAGGACTCTAATGGGTGTAGAGCCTCTATACTCTTCATCATTATATTGGCTACTTCAAGCATTGTAGAAACATACCAAAATATAGAAAAACAGAATATAATGGAAGATAAGAATAGTAAGGCCCAATCTACTTCCCTTTCCAATGCCATAGGTCCCAGTTATCTATGCTTTCCCTTTACTTCTTCACAAATAGGAATCCTTTGTGTTTATCCCTGTAAATAAATGTTTTCTTACATTACTCCTGAATCTAACTCTTTATACCCTCATCCCATGGCCCCTCATTACAGAGCCTTCTTTTCTTTGAAAGAGGCTGGCTTCCTGTGTATTTATTCCTTGGAGGTATTTAAATGTCTCTATCATATTACCCCTTTCTCTTCCTTCCTCCAGGATATACATGTTTAGACATTAAAGTCTGTACTCATGTGCTTTATTGTGAAGGCCACTAACTATTTCAATAACTGCCCTCTGGAACAAATCTGTTTGTTTATATCTCTTTGATGGTTCAGCCTCCAGAATTCTATGTAAGTACTCCAAATGAGTTCTCACCAAATACTTGTATTATAAGAGCAATATCACTTTACTTTCCCCAAGCACCAATGCAACCCAAGCACCAATGCAACCCAAGCACCAATGCAACCCCAAGCACCAATGCAACCCAAGCACTTTAATTTCCCCAAGCACCAATGCAACCTTCTAGTTTGTACCGTCATCTAGCCTATTTGTTTGGCCTCCTCAGATATGTTTGCCCCCAGATCTTGCTCCTGTTTTCTGCACAGAACTTCACCCCCGATACCGTTCTGCTCCCTAGATTCCTCATGCCTGGTGCTTTATTAACATGTATCCTGAGACTTAGAATCTGAGTGCTTTGAATCTGGTATCTGTGGTGATGTAATCCTTGTTTTGTGTTAAGAATAAAACTCCTGGCTTAAACCCAACCTATAATTGTGCCCAGTGTCCTGCCTAGCCCTAGCCTGACACCAGGTAAATTTAGCCTGTTAGCATTAGATATCATGCTACTCAACTAAATTTGAAAACCTGCCCCAGAAATGTCTCTGACCTAGCCGACTTATTACCCTGTGAAAAACTGTGTGGCTTGTGATTTTAATGGCAAATATTTAGCTAGTTAAAGAAGCCATATTTTTAAGTAGGTAGATCTACCTAGCTTAAATCCTATTTTAGCCAGGTAACTCTTTTGAATATCGACCCCTATACCTCTAAAAGTATATAGATATGATCCAGAGTATTGGAAACATGGACCCTTGAGCCGGTTCGAGAATGGAAGAGCCACTGGGAGAAGGCCTCACAGTGGTACTCGAGACCGGGAGGTGGAACAGGACCAGGAGACCTGACAGGACCTTCACCTATACAAACCCTCGTTCCCTGCAGGTTGAGCCCTTGGGTGCCGGGGCTGGCAGGACTTAGGCAAAGGTCTCCTGGCGGAGGAAGTCCAAAGAGCAGTCCGGGTCGAGGCAGACTGAAGACTAGAAGAGACAGCATCAGTCCAGAGGTCAAGGCGGGTAGCGGAGGTGTAAGATGAGGAAGCAGGCCAGAGGTCGGGGCAGGCAGCAGACTAGCAGAGCCAAGGAACATGCCAAAGGTCAGGATGGGCAGCAGACAGAGGAATCCAGGAACCAGGCCGAAGTCAAAACCGAGGAATCAAGCAGAAGCTGGAGCGGAAGCAGGAGCAGGACCACGGGCACAGGAGTGGAGCAGAAACAAGCAGGAACACTGGAGCAGGATCAGGAACACACAGGAACAGCAACTAGTTACTCACAGGAATCAATTTTTCCAGCTGCCAACATAATGGGAGGAAAAAGGAAAGAAAGACATTGGCAATTGTTTCAATACCCACTTCAATCTGTGGGCCAATGGATATGCATGTCCATAAAACTAATTCATCACTGGATGAACTGAGTACAGAATTATTGGGATCTCTTTCTCTCCTGAAACGTGTTCTTCTCTCCCTAAGCCCGAGCTTCACCAGGTATGTTGCCGGGCAATCTCAGCATTGCTTTTTGTACTTCCAATAGTCCTGAGTAATCTTGGCTCACAAGATGTTCAGGGGGACTCAAGGGAGATGGCCTTTTCTGGGAATGCTCAAGTCTTGAAAGCTGTGGAACTGGTCTTATCTGCGTTAGAGCCTACAAAGTCTTTGGACAGTGTGGGTTGCTCAATTCCGGGTCCTGAGCAATTAAGTAAGCCTAGGGAGGGGTCCATGAAGAGTTGTCAGGATGAGCTGGCTGAGATATCCTTAAGAGATATATGGAGAGTAATATCCACGATTGATAACATTTTGTCGAATACTGTGAATCAACTATGTAACTATACTACAAGAGCTTCTTTGAAATTTACAGATATGGAAGTGAGAACTTACAACTTGGAATTACATGTTAGTCAAAGGCTGGAGTAATCCGCTGAATGCCACAAAGATAGAATTATCTTTTTCCCCACTAAACCAGCTTTCTGCAGCAAAAGCCGAGAGTCAGGATCTCAAATCCGAATTGGGGAAATGCAACCAAATAGCCTCATAGGAGATACCAGGAAAGCCACATCTAATATATCTGCCAGAAAGTCTGCCACCCGTTGTCAAAAACGTCACACCGGGGGGGCAAGACCAAAAGGCGTGGGATAAGGTACAGGTGGGAGTAGCACAGCGGGTACAAGCGGCTGACTGTGATATGGTTAATTGACATGCCCTCTGAGGGGACACATATGCATGGCATAAACATTTAAATTGCAGTTCCCTATAGTACATACTGGTAGAGATCCTGGCTATACGCCGAAAACACACTCGCAAAGTATGAAGGGTTACCACAAACTCCCCATCCCGATTCCAACGGGCTTCCAAAATAGAATATGCATCCAAAGGAACCAAACAGTGAAGATACTTATGATATACAGACAGAGAGGGGACTTTGGAGTGTTCAAAGTGAAATACCTTATCCAGGGCAGAAAACACCGAGAGTTGCCTAGAGATCCCAGGTAAGGCCAGAATATAGTGATGGATTTGCAAATATGGAAAGGTTTGAGAAGCCCCCAAGCCATAAACCCGGTTCAATTCTCCAAAATCTATAATCGTCCCTTCCCGGGAAAGGAGGTATCCCAGTCTGGTTATACCTTTAGAGGCCCACAATTGAAAATAACTCGATTGAGACCCTGGAAGGAAGTCCCCATTTCCCACGATGGGAAGGAAATGGACGCACACCCTGGGAATCTGTAGTAGTTTGGTCAACCGCAGCCACATTCGTCGAATTGGTTTTAGCAAGGCGGTGAAAGGCCTCCCTGGCCGCATGGCAGCGGCGTCTCCCTCGTGGAGAAGCCATCGAGGCCTGAACTCGGCTCCTCCCCCCGCCGGGGAAAGCGTGCGCGCGAAGAGCCGGCTCTTGTAGGTCCAGGACCCGGAAGTGCTGAACCGCCCCTTTCCTGACGTCAGACGCTGGCAGACTATTTAAGCTTGCGTCTGTTTCCTCAGCCTTGCCTTGCAACGAGGTCGCTCTCTGAGTCTTAGTTGCAGTTCCTGTTGATCCTCGCTAATTCGGCAGCGTAGAGAGCGGGGGTTTGTTCTGCTTTCTGCGTGCCGAATTGCCAACTGCCGGTGCTAGGTGGATCGCGAGTTGTTTCGAGTCGGGTGTCCCGTTTTCGGCGGTATGCAGAAGGCCAAGGCGAAATTGGCGGGCGGCGCGAGGGGGTGGTCCTCGGTGCGTTCGGCAGCGAGAGCGGCGGTGGTGGCTCGCGGCGGACGGGGAGCCCGGGGACAAGGTAAGGACCCGGTCGCTAACTTAGCGACCGGGACCGCAACACCAGGAGCATTGGGGAAATGATTGCCCTTGATGACCAGCCCCTGCAGTTAGTGGAGAATGTGGGTTTCAAGCATTTTTTGAAGGTCGTACTTCCAAATTACAAAGTCTCCTCCAGAACCACATTTAGTAGAAAGGTCATCCCCAGCCTGTACAAGCAGTGTCGCAGTCGCTTGCAAGCACTGCTAGGTAAGGCAGACGGAAGAGTGCATTTCACCTGCGATATCTGGACCGCCATGAATGCTGCACACTCTTACCTCTCTCTGACAGCACACTGGTGGGACATGGCAGAGGCAGGGGCAGCCAGCAGCTCTATTACTGAACAAGCATCAGGGTGGAGGTGGGCTTTACTGCACACCCACCTGATGGACCAGGCCCATACCACTGCCAATATTCTAGCATGCATCAGAAAGATGCTGGAGAGCTGGCAACTACACCAGCGAGACAGTAAAACTCGGGCAGGCTTTTTTGTCACAGACAACGGTGCAAACATGGTTAAGGCAATAAACGATGGGCGGTTTAAAACATCCGATGTTTTGCACACACTCTGCATCTGGTAGTGAAGTCAGCTCTGGGCTTGGAGTCCAAGGACAAGGAGAATGAATACCTGCGTAGGTTAATACAGAAGTGCAGGAACATAGCAGCACACTTCCACAGAAGTGTCAGGGCGGGGCAGGTTCTCCTACAAAAGCAGACTGATTTGGATATGCCTCAGAAGCGTCTCATTCAAGACATTGCCACCCGGTGGAATTCTACCTTTATGATGCTGGAGAGGTTACTGGAGCTGCAGACACCCCTTCATGAACTTTCTGGTACAATAGATATAGGTGTGCAGAATCCCCTAGGGCATCACAATTGGTTAGTCATGAGTCAGCTGGTAAAAATCCTGCAGCCCTTCAAGGATGTCACGGAGGAGCTGAGTTCCAGAAGTTCCACCTTGGCTGACATCATCCCTATAGTGAAATTCCTGGATGACCATTTGGAGGCCTTTAAACGGCAAGAGGGAATGACTGCTGAGGTGCTGCAGTGTGTGGACATTTTGCAGCAGCAGGTAAAAGACAGATTAAGGCCTTTAACAGAGGACAGCACATACATGCTCGCCTCTGTCTGTGATCCCCGTGTGAAAGGTAAACTCGCCCTACAAACCAATTGTCTGTCATTTGTGAAGGAGCTGCTGTTAGCAAAGGTCCGTGAACAGGAGCGCCATAGGCGGAGACAGATTAGGCTTCAAGCAGAGGTGGAAACAGCAGGCATGTCACAGAGTTGTGCTGCTGCTAGCCCAGGCAGGAGAAGCACTGTGTCAGTGACAGATACTATTATTAGTACCTCCTCCTCCACGTCAGAACGCCCAAGGCATGTTGTCCGTAAAGATTCATCAGTTGTGCAACGGGCGAGAGAGAAAGTAACTGGATTGAGTGACTCTCAGCCCTCCCAAGCACAGGAGGAGACAGCAGCACAGCTGTCAGTGACATGGTATCTCTCAGAGCCGATAGAGAACATGCAGACAGATCCGCTGGCATATTGGGCACACAAGTCTACTGTCTGGCCACACCTAGCCAAAGTGGCTGAACGATATCTGTCATGTCCACCAACCAGTGTGCCCAGTGAACGTGTCTTTTCAATGACAGGGGATATCATGAGCCCTCACCGCTCAAGGCTGGCACCAGAGTTGATGGAAATGCTAGTGTTTTTGAAAGTAAACCTGCCATTGCTTGGCTTTCCAAATTTTCCTTGTGAATGGCAAGATGAATACAAGCTATTGAAAGCCTTGCAGCAGCTCCAATTGCCTCCTATGCTCAAGATAATGTAAGCACTGCAGCACATGTTCTTGACATGAATCGCTGTGCCTGACCGGCGTCTACTGTGCAGCCCTTGTGTTCCTACAAGTGTTATACCTCGATTGCTGTGCCTGTTCATCCAGGCCTTGTGTCCCTAGCTGGGATTGACCTCTGTCCTCGAATGATGTGCCTGTTCATCCAGGCCTTGTGTTCCCACGGGTGTTTTAACTCCATTGCTGTGCCTGTTCATCCAGGCCTTGTGTTCCCACAGGTGTTTTAACTCCATTGCTGTACCTGTTCATCCAGGCCTTGTGTTCCTACTGGTGTTTTAACTCAATTGCTGTGCCTGTTCATCCAGGCCTTGTGTCCCTAGCTGGGATTGACCTCTGTCCTCGAATGATGTGCCTGTTCATCCAGGCCTTGTGTCCCTAGCAGGGATTGACCTCTGTCCTCGAATGATGTGCCTGTTCATCCAGGCCTTGAGTTCCCACAAGTGTTTTAACTCAATTGCTGTGCCTGTTCATCCAGGCCTTGTGTTCCTATTGGTGTTTTAACTCAATTGCTGTGCCTGTTCATCCAGGCCTTGTGTCCCTAGCTGGGATTGACCTCTGTCCTCGAATGATGTGCTTGTTCATCCAGGCCTTGTGTCCCTAGCTGGGATTGACCTCTGTCCTCGAATGATGTGCCTGTTCATCCAGGCCTTGTGTTCCCACAAGTGTTTTAACTCAATTGCTGTGCCTGTTCATCCAGGCCTTGTGTTCCTCTGGGGATAGGGAAATACCTACAGTACCTGAGTGTAATCAAGTATGAAGTGCTAGAAACATTTTAAAATAAGAATATAAATACATTAAAAAAAAAAAATTACTATCTGAGTATCCGTGTTCATCCAGGCCTTGTGTTCCTACTGGTGTTTTAACTCCATTGCTGTGCCTGTTCATCCAGGCCTTGTGTTCCTACTGGTGTTTTAACTCAATTGCTGTGCCTGTTCATCCAGACCTTGTGTCCCTAGCTGGGATTGACCTCTGTCCTCGAATGATGTGCCTGTTCATCCAGGCCTTGTGTCTCTAGCAGGGATTGACCTCTGTCCTCGAATAATGTGCCTGTTCATCCAGGCCTTGTGTTCCCACAAGTGTTTTAACTCAATTGCTGTGCCTGTTCATCCAGGCCTTGTGTCCCTAGCTGGGATTGACCTCTGTCCTCGAATGATGTGCCTGTTCATCCAGGCCTTGTGTTCCCACAGGTGTTTTAACTCCATTGCTGTGCCTGTTCATCCAGGCCTTGTGTTCCTACTGGCGTTTTAACTCAATTGTTGTGCCTGTTCATCCAGGCCTTGTGTTCCCACAGGTGTTTTAACTTCATTGCTGTGCCTGTTCATCCAGGCCTTGTGTTCCTACTGGTGTTTTAACTCAATTGCTGTGCCTGTTCATCCAGGCCTTGTGTCCCTAGCTGGGATTGACCTCTGTCCTCGAATGATGTGCCTGTTCATCCAGGCCTTGTGTCCCTAGCTGGGATTGACCTCTGTCCTCCAATGATGTGCCTGTTCATCCAGGCCTTGTGTTCCCACAGGTGTTTTAACTCCATTGCTGTGCCTGTTCATCCAGGCCTTGTGTTCCTACTGGTGTTTTAACTCAATTGCTGTGCCTGTTCATCCAGGCCTTGTGTCCCTAGCTGGGATTGACCTCTGTCCTCGAATGATGTGCCTGTTCATCCAGGCCTTGTGTTCCCACAAGTGTTTTAACTCCATTGCTGTGCCTGTTCATCCAGGCCTTGTGTTCCTACTGGTGTTTTAACTCAATTGCTGTGCCTGTTCATCCAGGTCTTGTGTCCATAGCTGGGATTGACCTCTGTCCTCGAATGATGTGCGTGTTCATCCAGGCCTTGTGTTCCTAAAAGTGTTTGACATCGATAGCTGTGCCTGTTCATCCAAGCCTTGTGTTCCTAGAAGTGTTTGACCTCTACGGTACAAAGTCAACATAGGTTAATATTGCAGATTTTGACTGGAGTAGCAGTATTCTTATTTCTGAGAGATCTTCTTCAATTTTCTTTGTCATCAGCTGAAGTGCGTAAGTACAGTCGGAATTCACTAGACGCCAACGGAATTCACTAGACGCCAACGATATTCACTGGACGCCAGTGTAAACACCGGGTACACCCAACTCTAGGGGTGGACCCGTTCCAGGGAGTCCTTCCCTGCAGGCCAGCCTGTCTTTCCCCTATCAAAACCACAGGGACCAGACAAGACTACCTCCACTCTGCCAGCCTGTCTTGCCCCTATCAGCTTTCTGCCACTCTGCTTTGCTGCATTACACCAGATGACTCACCCAACTCCCCGTGATGTTCTTGCCACTCTCATGGTTCCTCAGTGTGTTGGTGCTAGTCTATCTGCTTGCTAAGTTCCCTCTTCATTGTGCTGTTGGATGTCAATGCCACTTGTCTTGCCGATTTGCCTGTGGTGCTGCCTTTGATGGTTCATGCATCTGCTATCGGTGCTCTGTTTTGAAGCTGTGGTGTGTTTTTGACATTCTCACTGCTGCTTTGTGCCTCTGTTAAAGCACTCTTGCCACTTCTGGTACCCCTTTGCACCTTTCCAGTGCCTTAGGCTATTCATGCCACTTAGGTGCCACTTTGCCACAGTCTAAGTACCTTGGAGCTCTTTTGTTGTTGTGATGATTGCTCCCCAGAAGTTTCATGACAATTGATAAGAAAACCCCAATTCTGCAGCCAAAAATAGGCTGGAAATCCTTCCCCCATTGACTTTAATGGGAACCGGTCAACTTATGGACAGACCCTCAACTTATGGAATTCTCCATATGTCCATATTGAACGAAATCGACCCTCAACTTCAATTTATCAACTTATCAACAAAAATCTTTTGTCTGCACATCCCTAAGGCTTCCCCAAATTCATAATTAATCTGATAGGTCAAACATTCCATTACTATTCCAAGATTTGTTGTACCAGTCTGAGAATTTAGGAGGCACAAAGCAGGTTTTCTTAAGCCTCTAAATGAATTTAAGCTCATATTTTAACAAAAGGATGCCTTTAAGATGTTAAGCTCCAGATTATGTAGATTTCTTTTTGAAATCTTCTGGTCAGGCATGGCCAGGAGAAGTGCATGCAAATCTATCTCATGCATATTCATTGTGGATATTCTGAAAACCAGGCCAGTTTGTGGCTCTTGAGGACAGGAATTAGCCACATCCTGGTCTAAGCCTATTAGATTTTTGTACAAGCTAAAATGGGATTTAGACTTGGGTCCTTTATTCTCTGCTGAGGAGTAGTAAAAACTATGGAGCACATCTTATATAGATACAATACAAATTAATATATCAATCATATCATCTCGCCCTTCTTAACAGAATTTGACCTGATATCACTGACACATGCTGGAAAGGCGGCTCTCTCAGAAGAACTTTTAAGCCTATCTGGTAGGACAGTTTTTACATACAAAAGCTTTGCTTTGCTGCTTTAGAAAAGATAAATTGTATTACACACTCAGTTATCCCCATAGATTATACTTTAGCCCTACTGGGATATCTGCCTGCTGCCTCTCCAGATCTATTGACTAATAGTAATACCCCTATTTTATCTCACTCACTGACCCACCGAGAACACAGACTTTGTCTGTCCGTCCCTTAATCTTATATCTTGTACCTAATAGGTGCTTTAGGTTGTCAAATTTTGGGATATGGTGTATAGAAACTGCACTAATGTAAAATAAAATTCCTACTCTAATTGGCACATGCAGCCTGAAATAAAATCCATGTAACAAGCAGTAAAAATCATGCAAGAAAAAGTGCATTTCTGTTTTGGATAAAATCTCTCAAACACCATTCCAGAGGTATGAGTCAGTCCAAGAAAAATTTTTATCCAACCCAGTGTAATTTAAATATTTGTATTTTGTGTGATCTTTCAGCACTCAGAAACACCAGCTGGGTAGAGTTTAAAGGGAAAATTAGAAAAGCAATGCTTTGGCTCTAGTGATCTTGTTCCTGCCTCAGCCCTCCCAGTGTTACATACTGGAGAGATTAAAGGTTCCCAGTGTAATAGTACACCTGCTGGTATGCTACAAGCAGATTTGGATAGTGACAGTTTGGCACATTGCTCCATACTCTACTGCTTTGTAACTTAAAGCAGTGTGTGGCCCTGGCATGAATTTCACCAAACTGAGATGGGTTGTAAGGAAGGATTGGTAATCAGGACATGGGGAGCTGAGGTCTTGCAGCAGATTGCAGCAGAACTCTCTTTACTCCAAAAATTTGGAAATACTACTGTAAGTATAAACAGTAAGTTGTTAGTTGATGTTATTATCCTGAAATGTCAAATTGATATACTTTCTATCTCTCTCAATCCCCCACTTCAAAACAAAGAGACTGTTACAGAATTCTATTCTAAAAATTGCTATCTGGGGTTCTCTTAAACTGAAAGAGGCAGCATTTAATTATTTATACATATAAAACAAATAAAGAATATTTATTATTCAATTTATATATTTCCAAATGTATAGAGCGCTTCTTCTGCAGAGGCTACAAATCAGTGTACAACATCTCAAGCATTCAAATAAAATACCATTAAAAAGGTATAATACAGCATGTGTTATGCTAAATGCTTTAAAAAATAACTGAGGTCAATATTCAAACATAGCAGGCAATGAATGTTAGCCAGACAAGACTTATCTGGCTAACGTAGCTGGGATATTCAGATGTGCAGACGTGCCGCTGAATATACCTAGATAAGCTGAAAGCTCAATAGCAGGTCTAAAGTTAGCAGAATAACGTAGCCGGATAAGTTTGAAAATCGCTACTTATCTGGCTATGGTAGCCATAGATAAGTAGCTCCTCCCAGTTATGCTAATGCATGCCTTTTTTTATCCAGCTAGGTTTTTGCCAGACAATGATTTATCCAGCTAAAATCTAGCCAGATAAGGGACTGAATATAATAAAACTTGCCATTTAGATGGATAACTTTAAGTTACCTGTCTAAATGGCTTTGAATTTTACATTCAACCAAGTTTTACATGATTTGTGAAAAACTGCATAATCACTCCAATCTTAAGGTCAGAATCAAGCTGTTCCTCCGTAATAGGGCAGCACAATCAATCCCTGCATTTTTCAGTCCTCCTTAGGCAAAGAATGACAGATATTCAGATTTTCTTGAATAGCACCTGTTGCCAAATGGTCTACTCGGAAAGTATTTAGGGCTAACAAAAATTATCATGGTTTGAAAAAAGATATTCAGGGAGTGCAAGAGGGAGAGCTACCATAGATTCTGCACTAGGGCCCTCTGTTCTTCCCCTCCAGACTGGCCAAGGCATTATTCACTCACATATGTTTAGGCTGGAGTAGGGAGCTTTCCCTTTTGCCTTGCAGCTACCATTCTATTCTATGGGTGAAATGTCCTGTCATAGAAATGAAAAATGAAAGAATTGTCAGGTGAGAGATCACAAAAATTTCCAATTCTCTTCTAACAAAACATTATTTTAAAAGCTGTATGCCAGACTCCATCTTCTCTTCAAATAGTCTGACACTCTCATTAACCACATAAACCCCTCCCTTTCATTCATGTGATATTTGCATGAACCTTCGTATTCATTCGTATATTGTCTGTATCTACAATGTACACATACAACACTACTCCTGCACACATGCTCATCAATCAAACTCACAAAGCTCTACAGCTATCAGAAAAGACACAGGAGATAAAAATTAAACAAAAATATACATTTTACTAAGAGTGTTTGAAAAACAATATTTCAAGTTTTCTTGCTAGGAGGACGCCTATGGCTTGTTCTTGGAGATTTCAATGGATTTGTAAATCCAAGGTTTGACTACATGTCTAATGATATGCAGTATCTTTGCACTATACGGAAACACCAGGAACTCCGCAAGACTTCCTAATCATATAGATCACTTTCTTATATTGGTGATGGATTTACTGGGCAAGATGCTGAGGTCCTGGTAGGAGTGGGACACTGCAATAGATCATTGGTCCCTGACCCTGTCCTGGAGGCAAATTTAACTGAACTGTTTTCAGAACAGCTACAATGAATATGCATAAGATAGATTTACATACATTACAGTCTGTGGGTAGGTATGCCACCAGAAACTGGGTTGACAAATATTGGTATATATGAAGCATAGCCCCTGTTTGAGGGCATGGATGCAGGGTATGCTGTAGATCAGGGATGGGCAATTCTAGTACCCAAGAGCACCCTAACCAGTCAAGTTTTCAGGATAACCCTAATGAATATGCATAAAATACATTTACTTACAATTGAGCAGTGTGCATACAAATCTGTCTCATGCATGATCATTGGGGATGTCATAAAGGCCTGACCAATTAGGGGTTCTCAAGAGTTAGAGTTGCCCACCCCTTCTGTAGATGGTCCCATGCAGGATAGGGAATGCATATCTGGAACCTTTCTTTTGGACTGATGAGGCTCCATTTTACACTACCCCCACCTTTATTGCTCTGTGTTGATGTATTCTATGCTGTTGTGAGTAGTGAGACCATGAAAATAGTAGGGATGTGCAGGGAAAAAAAATTGGTTTTGTTTTTTGGTTCGTTTTCAGAAGGTTTTTCCCATGAATTTTGGTTTGTGGATTGCTTGATTCATTTCATTCATGTGAAAAAACGAATCAAGCAATTAAAAAAAAAAAAAAACAGCCAAAAAATGAAAAAGAGCCCTCTCTCCCACCCTCCCATAAAAATGCCGGGGCCAGGTTCCTGCCCAACCCTGACTTACCCAGTCTTGTGGGGATCCAACAGCTCGTACTAGGCTGAAGACTCGGCCTTGCATAGGCAGAGGCTGCAGCAGATTGCCCGACACTGGAACCTCGATCGGACCAAAGCCCAATGCTCTGTCCCGACCCAAGGCCAGGTATTGATGCAGGGGCCTAGGTCTAGACCCAGGCCTGATGCTGGGGCCTCAGCCAGGAGGCTGTATCCCAACACCTGGGTCTCGGCCCAGGGTCAGCCCAGGCCTGAAATCTCCTCTTCCGCCTTCTCTTCTTTCTTCTTCCCAAAGCACAATGACAGCGTCTGCTGTGGTCATGCCAGAGTTAATTAACTCCGGCGAATTCACCCCAGTGGATGGCTGCATTTTGATGTTTGGCATTGTACAGCAATTGCCGTACATCAAAATGGCGCCGTCCACTGGAGTAAATGCAATGGAGTTAATTATTTCCGGCCTTCAAGTTGGGTTGAAGAGTTGGGCCTGGGCCCAAGCCCTGGCCTAGATCAAAGTCGCAGTATCGGAACCAGGTCTCTTGTTTGGGTCGTGGCAAAGGGCCTGGGTCCAGGATAAGGCCCCAGCATTGGAACCCAGCCTCCGGGTTGCATCACGGTGTCATGTCTGGACTCGGGCCCCTGCCTCCTGGTCAGGTCATGGCATCCGGCCTGGGTCTGGGCCGAGGCCCCAGCATCAGGACCTGGCCTCCAACGGATATCCAGTGGATCAGGTATGGTTTTGTTTTCATTGTTTTTTAATTTTTGGGGTCTTGGCCAAGGCCCCAGCTTCGGGTCCCTGCCAAGACCCCATTGTCGTGCTCAGGCCTAGACCATGAATACAAAGCCCGCAACTTGGCCAAGGCCCAAAGCCGTGGCCTCGCCTAGGGCATATGCTGTAGCTCCTGCTTTGGGCCTTGACCTATGCCATAAGGGAGGCCCAGGCTTTGGGCCTAGACTTAGGCCCATTGAATTTGTTTAAATCAAAAAGAATGAATAAGGTTTGTTTCATTCGGAGGGGGCCCCTGATTCAGTTTGGGGCCCTTGAATGAAATGAATTAGCCTTATTTATCGCATTTTGCACTTTCATTTTAAACAAATGCACATCCCTAGAAAACAGTGCAGGGCCTGATTATTAATGAGCTGATTAAGAAAGGTATGTTTTATCAACACATATGTAAATGCTGTACCTTAATAAGTAGGACAACTGTCAATGATTTATGGAAAAAACAGTTGCACAGATGAGAAAAAGTGTTTTGTTATGTCTTCATAAATGCTGACTTTCCATGCCAGCAGTTCTTCAAATTACTAAGCCATTGCAAGTATATTTTTTAAGCCTAACAAGGTATTTTCTAATTATGCCTTGCTGCAAGCTTTTTCCACCTTATATCCTAATAAGGATATGAAAATGAAACAAAATTGTGTCTGAAGTGTGGGCAAACCTTTTTGGGTTCCTTGCTCATTCTTTGCTTTGATATCACTCCTTCAGTATGCTCCATGCATTTTTTATGCCTGATTTCAGAGGAATTACTTTGCATGTCTGAAAAGGAATAATCCAAGAAGCAAAGCGGAAGCCGATCCAGTTGGCTGTGTAGCAGTAGAAACAATGAGAATCGGTTGATAGAAAAAGCCCTTTATTAAAGAATACCCGACTCTGGCCGAGTTTCGCTCTCTTACGTAGAGCTGCCTCAGGGGCAATCGAATAAAGCAGGACTGAGGATATGCCTGCAGGGCCAATGTCATAGTACCATATATAGGCTGACCTAGTGCCTGTCGCGTTATGAAACGCTGCTTGCTTTTGTGTTGTTAGCTCGCAGAGCAGCTTTTATTAAAGGCAACCTCAACTGGAAAATACTGGTTTAGTACGTTGAGCAATGTGGCTAAAAAAATAAATAAATATGAATGTTTGTTGGTTGACAGCATTGACAACAGATTTCACTTGGACTACTATTGATGACAGCAAGCACAATTGGTTTTGCATGAACTGTAATTGGCAGCTTTCGCAGGTTTACGTAAGAGAGCGAAACTCAGCCAGAGTCGGGCATTCTTTAATAAAGGGCTTTTTCTATCAACCGATTCTCATGGTTTCTACTGAAAAGGAATAATGAAATGTATGCATATTTTAATCAGGCAGACAGTGCATTCCATGAGTAGAGATGGTCCAGCATGAAATCCCTTATTGTACATTATCAATCTTTAGTCACCTCTGTTTGGAATTAGGGTATGGAGGGGGAAATGTCATTTCACTTTTTGTTTTGATCCATTTATTTTTATATTATTGAGTTTTATTTGTGATATTTTATTTTGTTTCATTTTTAATGCACATTAATTTGTTTATCATGCTAAAGCTATTTAATGCATATTAAAACCATTTAACATGTGTTTGGTTTCAGTGCATGATAATTGCTTTAGCACATGCTAATCATCTTAGCATGTATTCAAATATTTGCCATATGCTAAACGAAATGAAACAAACTACCATGTGTCCCTGTTTGTTCAAAATAGTCTTCTTTCTGGTCTTTATATGGGTGAATCAATCATGATGAAATTACTAGGAAGGATACATAACAGTGCTGACACAAAATTAAGAGCTTCCTTTAATAATAGCAGCATCCTGAGATATTGTTGCATATCTTGAAACACACCACTGGATGTTACAATAAATTGTGTAGATAGATTTTATAGACACTTTCAGGGGCATGCAATAATTTTTATTCAATCACTTCTTGTGTGTTGCATCTAGTAGACATAGGCAGGCTGAGATGATCATGAGGGCAGGGAGAAGAGGAACCTTCTCTAAAGATGCTCTTCTTAAACTGAAACAGGACTTGCAGCATTATTACAAAGGAGGTAAGGAAAAAGTTACTGACTTAAACATTATTGTGAAACACCAGATATTTTGTTTCTCTGAACTTTGCTATGTAGAATGGATGTTACTAAAAATCATCATACAATCACTGTGTCTTTCCTCTTTCAGTGTTGCTTTTTTGTTTTTAATCCCATGAGACTGATGCTGCTTGGATATGCTGAAGATGTTGTACACTTTTCCCTCTTTTATTATTAATTTCTCTTACTTTCCAGTTTCACAAAGGGATACTGTTGTCGTCGGGAAGTGGATCCTTGGTCCGACCGGCTAATACGATGTTCCGTGCGGAGAGAGACGGTCGGAAGGCAGACCACAGCAGACGAGGAAGGATCTTCACCCTGGAAGCCCGTGACCCTTCCAGAGGAGCTGTGGAGGCCCGGGCCACTGGGGCTTAGGTGGCTTCGCCCTGGAAGCCCACAATCCCCCCAGGAGGAGCCTGTAGGGATCCGGGCCGCTGGGACTTAGGAGGACGACTCCGGATAGGCGTAGATGAGACGGACCAGGATCAGGGCAGGCAGCAGAAGTCGAAAACGATGAGATGGACCAGGATCAGAGCACGAGAGTCAGGCAGGCTTGAACAGGAATAAGCTAGCAGGAACCGGGACAGGGAAACAG
The DNA here is from genome assembly GCF_901001135.1 of Rhinatrema bivittatum. NCBI lineage: Eukaryota > Metazoa > Chordata > Amphibia > Gymnophiona > Rhinatrematidae > Rhinatrema > Rhinatrema bivittatum. The sequence goes on along the minus strand of NC_042617.1, from coordinate 112,632,372 downwards.
GCAGGCAGGATCACCGGAACAGGCAGGCAGGATCAGGAACACCGGAACAGGCAGGCAGGATCAGGAACACACGAACAAGCAACTCTTAACTCCAGGGAGCTGACCGTGTTGCAAATCATTGAGTGAGGCTCAGACGCCGGGTTAAATCTCCCTCGGTGTCTGACGTCACTCTAGAGGCGGGTCCGGCTTTTCGCGCCAGAGGCCTTTAAAAGGGTTCCCTCTGTGCGCGCGAGCCCTAAGGGCGGGGCCAGCAGCATTCGGCGGCGTCTCCCTCGTGGGAGCGCCACGCGGGAGGCCTGGGTCAGCAGCATTCGGCAGCGTCTCCCGCGGGGGAGCGCCGCGCGGTCGGCCAGGGTCTCGTCGGGGTTCGGGGACCGTGTCAGCTGTCGGAGCTGAGGCCAGGTAAGGGCCGGTCACGGGGAACACAGCCGGTACCGCAACAGATACATTACGAGGTCCATTTTCAGCCACTATGTGGCTCAGCTAGTAAGCCGGATAAACATATCCCGCTACTAGCAGGGTGTATTCAGTGGCATGGCCGCCCCGCTGAAATACCTGGCTATCCTAAAGTTATGTCTAACTGGCTAATTTTAGGGCAGCCTTACAAGCCGACCAGAGTTAGCCGCATTGGTTATGCGGCTAACTCTGGGCCACCCCAAAATGCCTCCCGCCCACCCCCAGTCGCCCCCTTCTTATCCACCTAAATTGTAGCTGGGTAATTAGTTACCTTACTAGAATTTAGCCGAATAAGGCTAAATATAGCATTATCCGTCTAAATGGCTATTAAATATCAACCCCTACATTTTTTACCTATTTAAAGTTGGAAGCATGTGCAATGCTGCAATATGATCTGTGAAAAAAATATTGCATTTTATGGAGGAGTTAAGATGGCAGCATAACTAATGGCATTTAGGTCTCGTGTCTTGTTTCTTTTTACTATTTGCCTCTTTCTGTTATATGCCAAAAGGAATGGAAAAGTGTGGGCTTACTCTCTGGAGCCCCCCATTAATCTACCTGGATCAGGAATGGCTTGATAGCTTTCTCTCTCAGATGCCTGGGACATTTACTGGGATTGGGAGCTCCTTTGTGGCATCGTTGGGAGGAGTGGATGAGCTGCGTGGAGTGGAGGTTTCACTTAGTCTCCCAGACTGAGTTCAGCCACTATTGTTCTGAGGTAATCCCTGGCTGAGCACAGCAAGTGGCGCCATTTGATGATGTAGGCTTTTTGTTCACTATAGGAGGGGCCAACACGAGACGCCTAATCCTTGAGACTGTAGGAGTAAATGAGACAGGGCACATCTATCCAGCCTGCAGTTACAGAATCAGCTTCAGTGGTTAGAGATCTGTTGGGAGGAGAGGCTGTAGAGATGGTGGGGGAATTCGAGCTTCTGGCCAGGACATCCTTCGGCAATTGCACAGAGGCTGGTGAGTATATCGTTACACCATCTAGTGAAACCAGCTTCGGATATGATTTTGTTGGTTAAGTCTGTGACTGATTTGTCTTAGAAACAAGATGCCAATGTACTGGAATACAATGGGAAGTTTAAGAGTATTGAAAAGGAGATTTGGGCGTTAAAATCTGTAGGCACAGCTTTGATACAGAGTAAAGGGTTGCTGCATAGGAAACTTGAGTAAATGGAAAATCAATTGCGACATCTTAATCTCTGCCTCTTGAACCTTCCCAGAGTTCCAGGGACATCAGTAAAGAACACCTTCCATAAGTACTTAAGGGAGATTTTGGCTATTACTCCAAAAGTGATTCCACCACTTAATAACATTTATTTTCTCCCTGGAAGGAAGGTTGAAGAGAGTCAGAGTCAGAGTGCTCTGTCCCTGATTTTATCTGGGAATCTGGATGTGATGGCCTTGTTGGGAAAATTCTACAAAGGAAAAATTGAAGAGGGGGATCTTGTTGGTGTCCTTTATCATTGATCAAGACCTTAATACTATAATGCATCTGTATTTTAGTAAAGCTCATTCGGCCAAATTTTAAAATGGCCACGCCCGTAAAAAACAGGGGTTATTACGCGTGTGGCCAGGTCTTGCACGTGCCGCGTGCATTTTCAAAGGGGTCCGACCACATGCGTAAGCCCTTTTACGTGCAGAAGTGCTGGGCTCAGAGAAAGGGGCAGTCCGGGAGCAGGGAGGGGCCATCTGGAGGGCGGGGAGGGGCAGGGCTGGAGGCAGACTGGGAGGAAACTCAGCAAGGCCCAATTGCATTGCCTCGTGCGCATGTTATAAAACTGGCGCATCCATGTGTGCGTGCTGGGAAGCTCGACCACCTTTTAAAATCTACCCCATTATTTTTGGGTCAAAAGATATGGATATATCCAGACATTTCTAAAATTACTCAAGTGAAAAGAAAATTGTTTTTGGCTATGTGCCAAGAGACTAAATTTCTTGGAGCTGATTTTTTTTCTTTGGTACCCCTGTAAATATATTGTTAAATATCCTAGAGCTAGATATCAATATTTTTCACCTGAACAATTACATTTCTTTATTGATTCTGAAAAGCTCACTGGAGCATCAGAGACAACCAGATAAATAGCTTGAGAATCTTGGTAAATTTACTTATGCCTGGGTGCTATCATGCCATTGCCTTTTTCCTCTTTTATTCTTTTCTTTAAGCTCTTCATTCATTTTTCTCCTCCCCTTGAATTTGGGGTCTAAGGTATTTTCCTCTGGTTTTTGGACTTATACGTTAGTGTTTTATACTTGATGGCAGTGTATTTTTTATCTGGAGCAAGTGTTACTTGTCTGAATTTGCTATGAAATTTCATTAAAATAAAATTTAAAAAAAATTATGTAGAACATTTTGGTACAGCAGAGATGAAGCTGTAAATTCATTTTGCTTTTTCAATCCCATCATTACTTTACTGAAAAGTCAAACTTCCAGAATTTGCTGTAAGCAAATCTATAATATCAGAAAAACAGGTAGGCTAATTTTTCAGCTGTAGTTATGTAAGGACACGGTATCACTCTGATTTCACATGATAGTCCTAGGGCCTTATTCACGAGGATTTTTTTATTTTATTTTTTTTCATTCTACGCCTATGGAAAAAATATATTGAATAAGGCATTTGTTTGTCCTGTCCAAACGTCAGCCATGTTATAATGCTCTGTGAGTTTGTACAGTAGCATTCAAATATGATGTGACACACTTAGAAATTAGAAAACAAACACTTTTTGATAAAACATTATTTACTTCCTTCTTCAGGACCTTCTACTGGGTTCATGGCACCCAGCTGCCCTTTAATCCCAGCCGTGTATGCGTCTCTTTTGGTAGGCCTAGCAGAGTGCAGAAATGTCGCAGAGGTGAGAACAACAATTTGCCTGCTGCTCCAAGCCTTGGGCTAGAAAGGAAATAACTTTTTCATTAGAAACTCATTTTCGCTGTAGGTGTAAAGAGCCTATACTTTATCACTGTGCACTTATAGAGGTCCAGCAACACTGGCCTGAGCAAGCCTGAATGAGGTAGGCCTTGGAATCTAAGCAGGGCCAGGCCTGGTGGGTATCTAGAAGGGCACTACCAGGGAAAACCGGGTGCTGTTGCCTACAGACAGCAATTGTAAACCTCTGCAGTATTATACCAAGAAAAGGTCAGAGACACCATGGCAAGGCTATGATTCCCAATCCTTAGCAGGGAAAAAGGAAAAACAAACAAGCTCCAGCCAGGGTGACCATTTGGCTCTCTTTTCACAGGACAGGCTGATCCAGTCCTTGGTTTCACCTTTGCGGCGCTGCCTAGTTTCCCATTTCCAGGAGGGAGACTTTCTGGCCAGTCCTGGCTTTGAATTTACATCTCAGTATAGTGTGATATTTGTAGTCCCTGATTCTTCCTTTTGCAATCAGGGTTGCAGCTCCCATAGTGCATCAGGATAGAGTTGTCAGAAATCCATGACTGACCTAAATTCTTCCTCCTGGAATTGACAGCTCTGCCCTTGCATGTATTGACACTGATATCTGATTTCCTTAAAAGCAGATTTCAATTCCATACATGAAATAAGGCTAAACTAGGACTGGATCAAGCAGCCCTATAAAACCCGGTAATAGTTGGTCTCCCTAATTTCAACTCAGTTGACTTATGAGTCAGCTAAGGTGTAGTGCTTCTTTAAGACTCCCAAATGAATACTGCATCGTGAACTTTCAAACAGATGGGCCCTTCTTTTACCTTAGGCAACAACTACAGTACATCATGAAAATCTGCTTGCTTTTAAATTCCCCACATAGAACGGCTGCTCTAGTGCTACTCTATTGTTTCCTTCCTTCCTATTCTCTACTACCTCCCTCCTCTTCCTCCCCCTCCCCTCCTGCATCTATATCTTTATAATATCCTCCCTTCCCCTCTGCTTTTCTCTGCTAATTCTTCCCTTATCCCCTCCTCATGACCCAGATATCAAGTAATTTCAGTCTCCAGTTCCCTTTTGTATGGCAGCCTTGTAATATGAAAGTAGATTACAGACAGCTTGCAAATTTAAATAATTTAGGGGGGTCATTCACAATTTCCTAAAGTGAAATTTCAAGTGAAATTTCTCCAGAGCAACAAAGCACTTTAATTTTGCTCTTCTAAGAGGCCAAACCCTACTGCATTTGAGTCTTCATTCTTATTAAATGATTGACAAGATAGAAATCTTAGTTTAGTCAAATTGCAGGAGTGACAAAGACAAAAATCAGAATCCTTCGCAACTCTCCACAGATGCTGGCTTATATTTTAAAACAAAAATGAAGGTGCTTGCTTACAGCTAAAATAAGGTAAATAAACAGTTCAGAACATCATGAGCAAGGAAACCACTCAAGATCACAAAACCTCAGAACAAGCAAACTGTAATTTCTGATTAGTTTATGAACAGCTCTACTTGGTCCTTGATCCAGGGAACATTCAGAGTTATAAATTCCTTCAAAATCCAAAGTTTATGACACTCACATCTGCAGACGGTATGCAAGGGAACCAGGAAGCTCAGCAATCAAGTGGAAGGCATAGCATACTCTGATGCACACTGCAAGCTTCAGTACAGCTTCCTTAGTTTTGGCCAATGACTGGAAATTCCTGTAACTGCATGTGAAAGAGTGTACAGGAAACTCACTCAGAATACCTTAGGAATCGGTCACAGCTTTCTGGCTCAATCCCCCGTAAGAACCAGACACACATGGCATTCTGGGGGAAGGGAAGCTTCCCTCACCACACTATAAGGAGTCAGGGACCAGAAGGGTTTAGGGGGGGTTCTAGGGAACAGGTGTGAAGCTGGCATACAGACCAATGACGTATGTTTGATACTTTTGGAAATGCATGAAAGGACTGCTGAGGTAAGCAGTCTTTGCACTATATTATTTTTTTTGTTTGTTTTCTATAAATAAAACTGTGCTCGTGAAACAGCCAGAGTTTGCCTGCTTCCATACTCTTCGCTGTTTCCCAACTCAAGGCTACTCCCAGCTACCATACTGCACTTTTACGATCCAGGAGAACATAGCATCAGCAGTGTGTGCCTTCTTCATCAATAGAATCTTTGGAACTAGAGATGTCACTATTGAAAATGTCTTGGTTGGAACTAGCCTACATTCTAATTGTAAGCATAGCTCGCAGTAGTGTTTCAACTAAAGAGGAACCATGAACTTCTTTTTTGAATGAGCAATAATAAAGACAAGGCAGCCTTTCTAATTAATACTTATACAAGCTAAGTTCATCTTCATTTCTATGGTTTGTACAAAAGCAATTTGCAGTATTTGTTAGAGATTGGAAAATTATGCTGAGTAAAGCTTCTTTTACTTAATCCAGTAGTTTCAACTGCAGACCAATAGATTAGTTTTCTTGCTATATGCAATGAATATTCATGACATGTATTTCTGTATATCTGTTTAAAAACTTGGTTAATTTGCTTATTTTGGTGATCATGAAAAACAGATTTATTTAAGAACCTCAATAACTAAAGTTACATAAAAACATACAACATAGCAGATAAAGACCATATGGCCCATCCAGTCTGCCCATCCAGATCTTCTCCTCAGCTTAATATTCCCTTCCACTGTCTCAGAAATTCCATATGCTTATTCCATGCTCGCTTAAATTCAGATATAGTACTTGTCACCACTACCTCTACAAGGAGGCTGCTCCGTGTGTCCAGTACCGTTTCCGTAAATATATATTTCCTTTAGGGATGTGCAGAGCAAAATTTTATGTTCATATTTTTTATGTCCGAAAGGGGGTCCCACTTGCGGCCAATATGGACATAAAAAAAATCCAATGAGTTGGGTATATGTACATATGTGCAAAAAAAAAAATTAAACCCCCTCACCCTCCTTAATCCCCCCCCCCAGACTTACCACAACTCCCTGGTGATCGAGCGAGGAGTGAGGACGTCATTTCTGCAATCCTTGGCGAGAAGCATGTGACGTCGGTGGCACGTCGAGTGACGCGGCGTCACGTGATTCCCGGCTCGTTCGCACCGGACGGCTCGTTCGGCCCAAAAAGAACTTTTGGCCAGCTTGGGGGGGCCTCCTGACTTTTTTAAGTCAACTTGCCGGGAATCACGTGACGTCGCGTCTGAGTGACGCGGCGCCACGTGATTCCCGGCTCGTTCGCGCCGGACGGCTCGTTCGGCCCAAAAAGAACTTTTGGCCAGCTTGGGGGCCCTCAAGCTGGCCAAAAGTTCTTTTTGGGCCGAACGAGCCGTCCGGCGCGAACTTGCCGGGAATCACGTGACGTCGGCGTCACGTGATTCCCGGCTTGTTCGCGCCGAACGAGCCGTCCGGCGCGAACTTGCCGGGAATCACGTGACGTCGCGTCTGAGTGACGCGGCGCCACGTGATTCCCGGCTCGTTCGCGCCGGACGGCTCGTTCGGCCCAAAAAGAACTTTTGGCCAGCTTGGGGGGGTCAGGAGGCCCCCCCAAGCTGGCCAAAAGTTATTTTTGGGCCGAACGAGCCGTCCAGCGCGAACGAGCCGGGAATCACGTGACGCCGGCGTCACTCGACGTGCCGCCGACGTCACATGCTTCTCACCAAGGATTGCAGAAATGGCGTCCTCACTCCTCGCTCCATCACCAGGGAGTTGTGGTAAGTCGGGGGGGGGGGATTAAGGAGGGTGAGGGGGTTTATATTTTTATTTTGGCTCAACAATCGCGATTTCCCACATATCGAACATATCTATGTTCGATATGTGGGAAATCCGATCGTTTATGTCGAATCAATTTTTTAAGTAAAAAAAAAATATGAGTTGCGTTTTACTAATGCGGTCAATCCGAATGCACACCCCTAATTTCCTTAGACTGCTCCTGAGTCTACTCCTATCACCTTCATCCCATGATCCTCTCATTCCAGAGCCTCTCCTTATTATTACTATTATTCCTTGGAAATATTTAAATGTTTCTAACGTATGTGCCCTTCCCCTCATTTACTCCAGGGTATACATGTTTAGATATTTAAGTCTGTCCCTATATGCTTTGTGATGAAGCAACTGATCATTTTAGAAGCTGCCTTCTGAGCTGACTCTATTTAGTTCATATCCTTTTGATAATGTGATCTATAGAACTGTACACAGTCTCACCAAAGACTTATACAGAGGCAATATTATCTTGCCTTTTCCTTCTGGTTACTCCTTTCCCTATCTACTGAAGCATCCTTCTGATTTTGCAGTCACCTTATCTACCTGTTTGGCTATCTTAAGATCATCAGATATGTTCACAACCAGATTCTGTTCCTGTTTTGTGCACAGAACTTCACCCCCTATACTTTACAGTTCCCTTGAGTTTTTGCAACGCAAATGTTTGACTTTGCATTTTTTTAGCACTAATTCTTAACTGCCATACTCTAGGCCACTCCTCAAGCTTCCCTAAATGTCTTCTTTTGTTTTCCAGATCTTCCAGAGCAATATCATCCATAAAAAGGAAAACATTTTCTGATATTAGTTCTGCAATATCACATACAATAAAATTAGACAGAAATGGAACGAGTACACTCTACTCGTAACCCCCCTTTTCTCTCAGTGATCTGTTTTTGCCACTATCCTTTGTCACCTCAATTAGTTTCTACCTAGTCAATTACTTCAGGGACCATACCTAGGGCACTCAGTTTCTGTAAAAGTTGTGTATGCAGAAAAGTGTCAAATATCTTGCTGAAATCCAAGTTATACTACATCTAGTGCTCTCCCCTGATCTAACTCTCTGGTCACTCAGTCAAAGATGTTGCACGGGAGGTGACCCTTGGGCCGAGGTGGGGTTGACGCTACCTATAGGAGGGATCCTACGGGTTCCCACCATCGGCAGGCGGAGTGGGCTAGCTGAAGAAGGCCAGCTGGAGCTGAAGAGTCTATACTGGGCGAGGCGGAGTCCTGGGTGCCAATAGGTACCAAAGTCTGACAGGGGGCGCCCAAGCAAGAACAGGCCGAAGCCTGAGAGGCCCAGTCCAGGGAGAAGACAAGAGGTGCGTCCTAGAACAAGTGAAGTCATGGCAGGCGGCAATCAAGGAGCAGTGGCAAGGCAAGGCTGAAATCGAGTTCAGGAGAAAGGCAATGGTGAGGTCAGACAAAGCAGAGGTCTGGACTAGGAGATGATCAGTAGCATAGTCAAGCAAGGCAGTGGTCGGGTCCAGGAGAAGATCAATAGCGTAGTCAGGCAAGGCAGTGGTCGGGTCCAGGAGAAGATCAATCCATAAGGAAAGCCAAGTAGCAGGAACATAGGAATGAAGACGACAAACCAGGAACAGGAAGGAAACACCAGAAGGCAAGGAAGTATACGACCAGCGTGGAGACCTGTTGCAAAGGTGACTAACAGGAACTGAACCCGGCCTTATATACCAGAGCTTCAGTGATGTCATCATCCGGGGCCACGGTCAAGTTCCTGCCACGGGCCCTTCAAAGGAAGCAGAGATGCGCGTGCGAATAGGGAGGGGCGCAGCGCTGGATGGCGGTGCTCTCCACGGACCACACTGAGAGGCCTGCCGCAGAGCACAGGAGTCAGAAGCAGAACCAGGAGCGCCGGGTATGGGCCGGGGACGGAGCCGGTGGCTTGCAGCCACGAGGGAAGTGGAGCCAGACGTTGGATTAGGCAGCAGAGGGTAAGAGGGCCTGGCCACGGGCCTGCCGCTGCCGGCACATGCAACAAAAGAAGACTAGATTCATCTGACAAAACATACCTCTGATAAAACTACACTGCCTCAGATCCTGTAATCCTCAGAAACTGCACTATTCTCTGTTTTAGCAGTGAATTTATTCATTTACTTACCACCAAAATCAGAATAACTGTACTTTTTCAGACTCCTCCTTACATCTACCTTTTTGAAGAGGAACTGTCTGTTAGGGATGTCCTGTTATTTATTTTGTTTCATTTTAATTAGCGCACACACATTTTTTTAGTCCGGGCTAATTTTTAATGTACACTAAATGGGTTTAGCATGCACTAAAGATTTTTGGGGCACATTAATATGAAACAAAATAAAACAAGAACAAAACAAAAGGAAAGGAAGGTGTATTTGATGTGGTTTACTTGGATTTCAGCAAAGCTTTTGATATGATCTTGCATAGAAGGCTTATGAAGAAAATGGAAAGTTTTGGAATAATTACCAAGGTGGCAGAATGGATTACAACTTGCCTGATTGACAGATATTAGTAAGTAGTGGCAACTGGAACACACTCTGAAGTGAGAATGGTGATAAGCAGAGTGCTTCAAAAATCAGTTCTGGGACTAGTTCTGTTCAATAAATGTGTAAGCAATATTGCAGAGGGGTTAGAAGAAAAAAGTTTGTCTTTTTGTAGATGACACTAAAATCTGTAACAAAAATGACATATTTTAAGGAGTGGAGAGGATGAGCAGCAACCTAAGAAAGCTTGATGAGTGGTCAGAGGTTTGGCGACTCGGATTCAATGCCAAGAAGTGAAGAGTCAAGCATTTGGGGTGCAGTAATCCAAAGGAGCTGTAAATGCAAAAGACTAATGTACACAAACTGATGAAATGAAGGTAGCTGAGCTGTATAGAGACTAGAGAGAGGATAAGGAGGTGATAATGCTCCTGTACTAGTCTTTGGTGAGGCCTCACCTGGAGTATTGTGTCCAGTTCTAGAGACTGTATCTTAAAAAAGAATAGAGACAGGATGGAAGTGGTCCAGAGAAAGGCAACAAAAATGGTGTGGGAACTACATTGGAAGACTTATGAGAAAAGAACCTAAATATATATATTCTTGAGGAGAAGAGTGACAGAGGATATATGATACAGACCTCCAAATATCTGAAAGGAATTATTAATGAGGCACCAAAATCAAACCTTTTCCAATGGAAAGGAAGCTGTAGAACTAAGGCTCATGATATGAAAATCCAAGGAGGTAGACCTTCAAGCAATATCAGGAAATATTTCTTCATGGGTAGTGGATGCATGAAATGCCATCCCAGAAGAGGTGGTGAACTTAAGAATATTAATGGAATTCAAAATGTTGTGGCATAAACACAGAGGATCCCTAATAGCTGCTGGATGGAGATGAAGAAATCTTTCAAAGTTTGTTGATATCTTTTTACATCCCTTTGTTCCATCATGCCCATCATATGTACGTGATACTAGCCATTTCATTTCATTACTAATTCTGTTCTTTTTCCCTATGACCCTTTTTTCTTAGTTAGATATCATATCTCTATATTCCAACACCCCTCAGGAAGACGTTATTAACATTATTGAATCTACACTAGATCAACGTGCCCCTCGACAGAGAATTCCAACCTTTTTTTGGGTGGCACTTATCCAGTTAGCACTCACTTCGAATTATTTTCTATTTCTTAATCAATTTTATCAGCAAATTAAAAGAACAGCCATGGTGGCCACTATGGCCCCCTCGATTGCCTGTTTATATGTAGCCCATTTCGAAGCAGTTTACATTGATTCCTCACCTTTCAAACAGTTTTTTTCCTTTATGGCTCCAATATATTGATGATGTTTTTCTCCTCTGGACCAGCACTTCAATTCAGTTTTATATATTTATGGATTGGCTTAACACTTGTGATTTGAATTTCCAATTCAAATTTCAATTACATTCATCTCACATTTCCTTCATAGACACTTTAGTTACAGTGGGCTCTAGCTCTTTCGAGACATCCCTTTTCCAGATACCAACAGATAATAATGCATTACTGCAATACTCCAATTTCCATCCTAATTCATTATGGGATAATATACCAGTTCTTAGATTTAGGCACCTCTTTAGGCATTCAGACTTTATTTCCAAGTCACATTACTGATATGCTTTAGTCAAAGAGGTTTCCCATCATGTGTTTTAAAAAGAGCATTTAATTGGTCCCTATACACTAACAGAGATTTACTGATTTTTGCAAATCCACAAGAACCTTCTGAATGTTAAACCTGCGTCCTTCCTTTCTCAGAATGGACAAAACAGATCTGTCAACATTGGTTCATCCTCAGCCCACATCTGGCGTTCCGTGATTCTCCTAGATTCACTTTTTGTAGTGGACGCAATCTCCGTAATTGGTTAGTTCACTCTGAATTACTGTGCTCTTCTCCACCTTCTTCTCCAGCTTTAGGTCACCACCCTTGTTCACAGTGTTTAGTTTGCCTCCTCTAACTCTCACTTGTAGAATTTGTACATCCAATTACAGGCAAATCATATCCATTGAAAAGCAACTCTGTCTGTACTACAAGAGTTTGTTATAATACGTGATTCTTTGCCCTTGCCCCTTAATCTATGATAGAAAAAAGATTCATCCATTAAAAACTAGGATAATTGAACATAGATCCTGTCTTCGGTCAGGTCATGTGGAGGCTCCACTTGTTGAACACTGGCTGTCTTCTTTTCACTCATTTATTGAATTGAGGATTTTTGCTCTTGAATATTGTTTTCCCTCTTGTCGAGATGATTTTTCCAATTTATTAATTCACTGCAAACAACATTGGATCTTCAAGCTTAATTCCTTAACACCAGTGGGCCTTATTAAAGAAATAGGATGGTCTGCTTATTTGTAGAATCTTTAAGCTTTTATGAGTTGTTTTGCCCTGTTGGTTCACATTCACTCCCTATTTTCCTCTTTTTGTGTGACTCCGATTCATCATTCGTCTTTCCTGGCAGTTTCACTTTCAGTCTTCTCTTCAGCCATGAATTGCCCTTCTTTTTGATCAGCTCAGTTCCACATCAGGTATACTTTTCATGCACTATACCACTTCAGTTCCCTTCCAGGGGCTCTTTCTGTAATCGTCCTCAATCCTTCTCCATGCCCTTTTAAATGATTTTTTTTTTGTCTCATGTTTTATTATCCTATTCATGATTGGTTCAAGCCTTTTTGGCAGGCATTTTAGTTTCTTTAAAACCACTTAGCCTTTCTTTTTACAGCAGATGTCCTGACTTTGCATTTGGCAATTCCTTAAAGTTTCACATTATTGGTAAGTTCAGTTTATTAGGATTATCGTACCGTTCAGTTTTTACTCATTCCTTGATATCTTACTTTTTTCTTTACCTTTTTCTCGATATTTTCTTTTCCCTTCTACCCATGTAACTTTTTTCCTTTAACACTGCACTTTTTGCCCAATATTGTAATCATATACCCCATTCATGGCAGGCTCCTTTTTTCAATAAACGTCTTGTTTACACCTTCTTTTTTAGTAAATGTTTTTCCTTTTTGTGTCTTGCAGCATACTATTGAACATATGTAATTATGAATTTATAAACAACATATAGTATGATTAAGCTTTATATTTCCTTTTTGTAGTATTACTGTTTTTAATATAGTTGTTTCACTTAGTAAGAAAAACAAATATTTTTTTATTAATTTCTTACAGGATGCCTCCTAATGAGAAAAATTTAGAAAGTCACACCTTGTTACTATTGTTTCGGGAATGTGCTTTGTGCTTTGCATTCTTTGTTTGTGCTGCTCATTGTTAGCTGGTTTATATGCTGCTGTTCTTATTTAATTTTCTCCCTTCTTGTTCAGATAACAATTTTTGGAATCTGTTCTTTGTGAATCCCTCCCAGTGCAGCACTTACGGTGAGACACGGTCATGTTGGGAGACTGTATCTTTATATCTCTTTGAAGCTGACTATATAAAGTTGTTGTCCTGAGAAATGTCTCACATTATTATCACCTTATTTCACATGGAACAGCATCACTGATTGGTTTCATACCCTTCCTTTTGCTATGTGCTATTTTTGTGTGATCCGCATTTACTCCACAATTACTATTTGCCATTTGTTAATTTTGGCGCAACATTTCTGCATGGGGCAGTCACTACCCGTAACAGAAGGCATGGGGTTAACTTGCATGCAGCTGCAGTTACTACCCTTAACAAAAGGTATAACCCGCATGGAGTGGCAGTTACCATCCTAAGCAGCTTACTGTGCACACTGGATGGACAATTTGTGTCTTTATCTGCCATCATTTATTATGTTACTATGTTAATATGTAAATGAAAATTTTTCAGGCTGCACGTTCCTATCACCTGTCTCCAGTCATTTGGAGCCACTCCTGAATCTAAAAAAACATTAAGAAGTTCTGACAGTGTTGTTGTCAGATCTTCACTAATACCTTGAATGTGTGCTTTATCTACTTTTACTTTAGCTAGATCCTCATGAACACAGTGTTCTGAAATTTGTTTTGAGGTACATCTCACTTCTATTCCTATTTGTGGCAGTTTTCTGTGGCCCTTCCTCAGTGAACACTGAAAAATATTTGTTAAGCAATTTCGTTTTTATTTTGTCAGCCTCTTCACATTACCCTCCTCTGTTTCACCTTTGAGATTTACAATCCCACTTTTGCACTTCCTTCTATCACTAACAAATCAGAAAAAAAGTCTTATACTCCTATATTTGCTATTTTTTCTTCCATTTATGTCTTCACTCTCTGTTACGCATCCCGACCGTGCCTGGCCTACGCACAGGTCTGCTCACCTTCATGGTTCCATGGCAGGTCCCGGGTTGGCCTCCCTAGCGGCAACTGCAAGTGCTTCCAGGCCCCTGCGTCCTGAGGCGGCGGTCACTGGGCCTTCTACTGTGCACCAAGCCTCACGCCGGGACTCAGCGTCCTCAGCTGTGTTGGCCACACCCCTACATGCGCACGTGTGGACCGCCCGGCCTCTTGTAAGGCCAAGGGCGGGTCCTAGCTCCACGGTGTATCCTGATTGATTCCCTGTTATAAGGAAGTCCCTGCTAGTGCTTCCTTGCCTTGGCAATTGGGTCTGCATTTGTGCTAGATTGTCACTGCGTTTGCTTCTTGCTCCAGTCTTGTTCCAAGTCTCGTTCCAGGATCCTTCTGTTCCAGTTCTGTTCCTGCTTTGTTCCTGCATCCTAGTACTCCAGCTTCCTTCTGTTCCTGTTTGTCTGTCCATCTCCCAAGGTAGTACCTCCGGACTAACTTACCGGTACTGACCTCGGCTTGCTCCTTGACCTGCCTGCCTGCTGCCTGCCTTCTGACTCCAGCTTATTCCTCGACCTGCCTGCCTGCTGCCTGCCTTCTGACCTCGGCCTGCCTGTGACCTCGTCTGACCTCCGGTACCTGATTTCTGCTTTGCTGACTACTCCTCGGACTGACTCCCGGACTTTGACCTCTGCCTACTTGACCACATCTCTAGATTCTGGCTCTGTTCCTAGCCTTGTCATCACCTATGCTCTTCTGGTCCTCCTTGTTCCATCTAACCTCCAGTCTCGAACCTGACCGCGCTTCACTTCTACCTGTGGGCACACCAGACTTCCATTCTCCCAGGAGTCCCTGCGAGGCCCACCTAAGTCCAAGCGGCCTGAGTCCCTACGGGCTCCTCCCGGGGGTACCTCGGGCTTCCAGTGGTGAAGCTCTTCCTAGCCTCTGTCTCCTCCAGTGCTCCGCCCCCTGGGGACAGTTGCTTCCTGATCCCTACCAGCAGGCAGTTCTCCACTGACTCAGGACAAGGGTCTACCCCCACGCGCAACACTCTCTTGACTACTTTCCCAGCTTTTCCAGCTATTTTTGTCTGTCTTCCTTTTTCTGCAGTCTCCAGAGCCACTGCTGAAAAATATTGACTTAATTTAGGATAGATTCAGAGGTCTATTTACTAAAATGTGTTAATCCTAATGTAGATGTTAAACGTGTTAAACGTATTAACTTGCATTTTCATACTAGAACACTTAGGGGTAGATTTTCAGAGCCCTGCTCGCCTAAATCCGCCCAAAACCGGGCGGATGTAGGCGAGCAGGGCCCTGCGCGCCGGTAAGCCTATTTTACATAGGCCTACCGGCGCGCGCAGACCCCGGGACTCGCGTACGTCCCGGGGTTTTCGGAGGGGGGCGTGTCGGGGGCGTGTCGGGGGGCGGGCCCGGTCGACGCGGCGTTTCGGGGGCGTGTCGGCCGCGTTTTGGGGGCGGGTACGGGGCGTGGCTACGGCCCGGGGGCGTGGCCGCGCCCTCCGTACCCGCCCCCAGGTCGCGGCCCGGCGCGCAGCAGGCCCGCTGGCGCGCGGGGATTTACGTCTCCCTCCGGGAGGCGTAAATCCCCCGACAACGGTAAGGGGGGGGGGTAGACAGGGCCGGGCGGGTGGGTTAGGTAGGGGAAGGGAGGGTAAGGTGAGGGGAGGGCAAAGGAAAGTTCCCTCCGAGGCCGCTCCGATTTCGGAGCGGCCTTGGAGGGAACGGGGGGAGGCAGCGCGGCTCGGCGCGCGCAGGCTATACAAAATCGATAGCCTTGCGCGCGCCGATCCAGGATTTTAGTGGATACGCGCGGCTCCGCGCGTATCTACTAAAATCCAGCGTACTTTTGTTTGCGCCTGGAGCGCAAACAAAAGTAGGCTGTTCGCGCTCGTTTTAAAATCCGCCCCTTAATCTTTGTTTTTGCAGTGCAAATTTAGCACATTAGTCTGCACTAATATTAACATGGACTTAACACAAACTGAAATGAAAAAACAGTAACAAGCTGTGCCAAATGCAAATGTACACAAAGCAGCTAATATTAAAATGTGTTAGCAAAAATCGCATGAAGTATTGCGATTTGTGTTAACCCACTGACTAAAACTAAAACTGAACTACTTCTCAGGAAGTATTCTTAAATAGTAGCATTAGCCTCTAATGGCTAATGCATGGCCTGATGTGTATCACAATCTCTCTTCCTCCGTCAGCCACTCTTTACATGAAAATCAAATGCCCCCATGGGCCAAGGTATCCCACCCCTACCCCACAAAGTCAACATCAAGAGCAACATGAGCCGCATACCCTGTTCCCCAGTGTCCACAACAGGGGTCCTATGATAACTTGGGAGTAGCCACATCTTAAGAAACATGCCAAAGGACAAAAGGAGGCTGCACTCCAGCCAATTTATCACACACCTTTATTTTACATAAAAACACTGAAGAAAAGTCTACTTACCTCAGTAGTCTTTGTAGCAATAATACATGGACAGTTTTAGCATACATTGCATTCTGCATCCATCCTGGAATCTCCCTGCTATCTCTGGGCTTGGTTTCTTATCACCAGGTTAAGGGCACGACACTGGGACCATAATGCCTAGTCATCCTGTGCCTTAAGATAGACCCCTCCAAATATGTGGAACCGGTCCCTTAAGGTGTTCTATAACTTTTCCTTATCCAGTCTCTTACAGGCCCCATTAGCCTACTACAACCCTTGACTGAATTGTGAAGAGCCATCATGGTCCACCCCAACCTCATTTCTGACTGCTTGATCAAGGGCTCTTACAGCCTAGCTTTCCCTCAGCATCCTTTCCTCTCTGATTCAAGAGTGAAAAAACCCACATGGCCCATCACAACATCAACCCCCCACTGCCTGATCGAGTGCCCTCATGACCCAATCCCCTCAGACTTCCATCAGGTGCTCCCCTATCCTATGATCTCCAAAGAAGATGTTGGGGCATGATACTGAGCAACATCCTCCTGCCCTGCTGCCTGTGATTTTAAAAATAGCATAAACTGACCTCACATGCTCAGAGCACCACACAGGAAGAGGGAAGAGAGCCATAGGGAATCAGGCCATGAGGACCGTTGATCATGTAGTCAA
This sequence comes from Rhinatrema bivittatum, assembly GCF_901001135.1. NCBI lineage: Eukaryota > Metazoa > Chordata > Amphibia > Gymnophiona > Rhinatrematidae > Rhinatrema > Rhinatrema bivittatum. Next base: position 112,615,423 of record NC_042617.1, on the reverse strand, counting down.
GGGTGAGCTACAAAATCCCTTCATGTTTAAGGTTCTGCATCCATGGGAGATCTTCATACTTGAGGATGTGTCACCCTTGAGTCGAGGATTGAAAGGGATGGGATGAGCCATGAGGCCTTTTCCCTTACAATTGGGGGGTAGACGACTTGCAGCCACCTAAAGCCTAGCATTAGCCTTGGTCAATAATGATGTCCTTTCGTGGATTGCAAACTGGCTAAAAGACAGGAAACAGAGAGTAGGATTAAATGGACAATTTTCTCAGTGGAAGGGAGTGGGCAGTGGAGTGCCTCGGTGATCTGCCTCAGTGATATACTTTTCATTATATTTATAAATGATCTGGAAAGAAATACGACGAGTGAGATAATCAAATTTGCAGATGATGCAAAATTGTTCAGAGTAGTTAAATCACAAGCAGATTGTGATAGATTGCAGGAAGACCTTGTAAGACTGGAAAATTGGGCATCAAAATGGCAGATGAAATTTAATGTGGATAAGTGCAAGGTGATGCATATAGGGAAAAATAACCCATGCTATAGTTACACAATGTTAGGTTCCATATTAGGTGCTACAACCCAAGAAAGAGATCTAGACTTCATAGTGGATAATACATTGAAATTGTCGGTTCAGTGTGCTGCAGCAGTCAAAAAAGCAAACAGAATGTTGGGAATTATTAGAAAGGGAATGGTGAATAAAACGGAAAATGTCATAATGCCTCTGTATCGCTCTATGGTGAGACCGCACCTTGAATACTGTGTACAATTCTGGTTGCCGCATCTCAAAAAAAGATATAATTGCGATGGAGAAGGTACAGAGAAGGGCTACCAAAATGATAAGGGGAATGGAACAACTCCCCTATGAGGAAAGACTAAAGAAGTTAGGACTTTTCAGCTTGGAGAAGAGACGGCTGAGGGGGGATATGATAGAGGTGTTTAAAATCATGAGAGGTCTAGAACGGGTAGATGTGAATCGGTTATTTACTCTTTCGGATAATAGAAAGACTAGGGGGCACTCCATGAAGTTAGCATGTGGCACATTTAAAACTAATCAGAGAAAGTTCTTTTTTACTCAACGCACAATTAAACTCTGGAATTTGTTGCCAGAGGATGTGGTTAGTGCAGTTAGTATAGCTGTGTTTAAAAAAAGATTGGATAAGTTCTTGGAGGAGAAGTCCATTACCTGCTATTAATTAGGTTGACTTAGAAAATAGCCACTGCTATTACTAGCAATGGTAACATGGAATAGACTTAGTTTTTGGGTACTTGCCAGGTTCTTATGGCCTGGATTGGCCACTGTTGGAAACAGGATGCTGGACTTGATGGACCCTTGGTCTGACCCAGTATGGCTTGTTCTTATGTTCTTATGCTGATGCATATCCAACGTTGATAATGCATGAGTGTAAACTAGCTCACAAAATTGTTTTTTTTAAATGCTAGATTTATTGAAGACTTTTCACCCTTTAGAAAACTGGACACTGAAATTGTGGTTAATATCCATGTCAAAAACAGCCATTAATGCAGGTTAATGGTTGATTTTAATGTGGCTTGGTAAATAGACTTCTTAGTTTGGTTTATGTTAGGTTCTGTAAGATTACTACAGTAAACATATGTGGTGGTACTCAAGAAAGCATATTAAGCAAAATAATTGTATATAATTGTATATCTGGAAATATATTCTCTTGTTTAGAAAATAAATGTAAATTGATGTATAGTATTAACCTTTTGAAAACATTTGCTTCAGCATTTAGGAAAACTCCACAACTCTTACCCCCAAACATATATACTTCCAAATTTCTATATATAGATACATATATATATTGTCACAATGTGAGGTACTCAGCCCTTGTGATACTGTTAAATTTGTGAACCTATCTTGTGCAAGCATAAGATAGGCCTTAACAGGCAACAGCTGACGTGCCACTGAAATAGATCTTCTCCCTAGCCAACCATCTCCCCCTTGGGTTGAGTCCGCAGGTTCTGGAAGCAGATAGGACTTTCCTGGCCTGATGCAAAGATGGTAGCAATAGGCGGGGTCGGTGACCAAGCAGAGGTTGAGGCTGGTGGTAAGCAGAGTGAAGTTGAGGTTTCATCCTAAGTCAGGGCAGGCTGAGGGCATGTGAGGCAGAGATCCAATCTGAGGTCAAGGCAGGCAGAAAGCAAAGGCAAAGGCGAAGTCCAGGTCCTGTCCAAGGTTATGACTGAAAGAGACACAAGTTAATGGGAGGACACAGGAACATAGACAAGGAGGAAGGCAAGAATGAGGCAGTGTACGGGAGACAGGTGATGGAACCAGGAGCAAAACAACACAAAGAGAAACTGGCCTAGCTCACCACATGTTGGAAGCATGTGGTGAGTGAGGCTGGCTGCGGCATGGCTGCCACGGCCAGCCCAATATTACATATATTAATAGTGTCTATTAATATATAATAGTGTCTGTTATATATATAGACACTAAATAAGTTACAAACTGTGAGCACTCATGTTATATCTGAAAATCAAGAACAGTATTCTATCAAACAAAAATATTTATTAGAAATTTAATACAAAATAGACTACAAAGTATTTAAATATCATACAAAATTGGACAAAATAAAATCTTAGAAAAAGTTTTGACAGATATGTTTAAACATACTATTACTTATAGGGCCAAAAGTCCTTACCTTAGCAATGTTGTAAATAAATCATCCAATCCACAACCTGGAAGTTACAATATTATCTGATGTGGACTCAGAAGCGTCTCAGTAGTGTTCCTTTCAATTCTTCAATGCCAAAAAGTTTGCAATATTGATATCTCCTCTCAACAAAGGTTTGCTTGCTTCGCCACCAACGAGCTTCTTCAGGAGAAGGAAATGCAACAGAACAGATGGACTGTTTGAACTGCCGTTTGTTACATTAGAATCTATAGTCATCAGAAGATCATCAAAATGTATACGTTTTTTCTTCAATATTTCAGATAAAGATCCTACTCAAGCTTTCCTTCCTGCAGCACTTCCCCCAGGAAAACTAAGCCTCATTTTACAAGTATAAAAGTGGGAGGATTTGGCAAGAGCTTCCTTTCTCTTCTTGTCTTTTGTTCGTGCACCTTATAGGATGGAGCTGGAGAAGGAAAGGACCTCCAGTATGAAGTGGTCTGGAGAAGCCAGTCTGTGGACTAGTGGGCCTGGGGACCACCCCAGTATGGAGCAAGCCCCTGCTGGGCCTCATCCCCTCAGGATGAGGCCCCAGCAGGGGATGAGCAGGAGAGTTTCTTCACCCACAAGAAAAAACTACAGCGGTAAAGGTGGACCCATTGTGATTCCTCCCCTTCAGAAATAATAGCCAAAAGGAGTAGTAAAGGGATGGACCGAAATGAAGAGTACCCCAAGAATGAGCCAGGGCATGCAGGATACTGGGGAACCCCTGTACGGATCTGGATTGGAGCAATGGGATTGGTGAAAGTCAAGTGTCAACAGAGTCATGAGTAAAGTCTAAGGGGGTGAACCTCCTTCCCTGCAGTTGTGAGACTGCGGTTCAACTTAAAGAGGAATCTGACAATGTGATATCTGTTCCTTTTTGTATAGGGTGGTTGGTATATGGAAGAAAGAAGAGTACCTATCAGGGAGATGTTGGGAGAACTTCGTGGTGGGGAATGTCATTTTGTTTCCTTTTAAAATGTTTGGAGTTGCGATTGGTAGATCTGATTGTTGTTCACATGAAGGCTGAGAGACTGTTTGGCTCTTGCCTGTATATTGTGAGAGACTTCATCTGACTGTGTATCCCATGAATTCTGATTATTCAGTATGATTCTTATTGCGCCTTTCTATGCCTGTTATTAGTGCCTGGTTTCAGAACCAGAAAATAGTTATGAGTTTGGTTGTTTGAAAGGGATGTGTTCGTGGCTCATGCTTTATTTATGCCGTCACTAAAGGGCTAGTGTTGGAGCAGGGCTCATGGAGGGGAGAGGAATGATGTGTCCCCCCCCCCCCCATCCAGTCAAACAGAAGAGTTGTAAACTACTCCCTGCTGTCTCTGTTCAGGTCCATTTCACCAGCTGCATGACCTAGTTTCTGAAACCACTAAATACATTTGGGAGAAGGACGCCTCTATAAATAGTGAATTCCCACCCATCATTTTATGTACCCGTGGTTAGGGTTACATATAGATAGCATAGGTATAAATTGGGGTAAAAGCAGACCTGGACCAGCTTGTCAGGGCTGACCTGGGGGCAGGGGGGCAGCCTTAAGCACAATCACAGAAATGTTATACCTAAAGCAAGTGCATTTCTTTTAAACTGCCAACAACTCAAAAAAGTGTATACTCTATCAGATCTGCTGTGAACATGAAAGGATGCTGCGCATGGGTAAAAGATAAATATTATTTATGACTGTTTGATTTATGTGTGAAGGCATGCATGTATGCATTTGTTTATATATCTAAACATGCCTACACACATAAATCAAACAGTCATAAATAATATTTACCTTTTACCCATACGCAGCATCCTTTCAAGCACACAGCAGCTCTGGGAGAGTATAAACTTTTTTTGAGTTATTGGCAATTTAAAAAGAAATGCACTTGCTTTAGGTATAACATTTCTGTGGTTGTGCTTCGGGCTGCCACCTGCCTCAAGTCAACCCTGACAAGCTGGTCCAGGTCTGTTTTTACCCCACTGCATCTTGGAATTGGAGCTCCAGTTTCTTTAGAGAAAAAATGGACACAAATCCATAGATTGGAAGGGGCAAAACCAGAAGCGGTTCTATTTGTCAGGTTCGACCTGGGTCAGATGGCTACCCCTTGAATATAAACATTATGGAAAATGCAGAACCATCAGAAGGTGATACACAGTCACAGTACTAATAGCACCACTGCTGTTTGCATTTGTGACATTGATATATATGGTGTTCTTAGCAATTTGTCAGATAAGCAAATTATCAGTCACTTTCCTTCGGCGGCAAATGCAAAAAAAAAAAAAGTCTAAATATAGAGATGGCCATATGTGACTTGCTGCATTTAAATAACTGCTACCTTATTTCCTCCTTAAAAGTCACTGCTTTCCATATGTCTCTGTGGTTGTTAAGTGCTTTAGGATACTGTTTGCCAGTGGCTGGAAGTAACATTTTTCCCATTGTGGGTAGTTGTGAGACCTCGGCAAGTTATGAGAGTATGCCACAGTACTGCAAAGAGTACAGCTGGAGGGCACTGTATTATAAAAAGAGATCTAATTTCTTGTTTTGTTACACATTTGCTCATACTACATGCACTGCCCGGTGTATGATTTCCCACCCAGCAAACTGAAAAGAAATGAAAGCAGTGGCTGTGCGGTGGTTTTTTTTTTTTTTTTTTCTCTGCCCTCCAGAATCTCCATTTCGCTTCCTTCTCTCTCCCACCCCCACCAGAATTGCATTCTGCACACACTGAAGCATTAGCATCGGCTGATTTGGAAGGAATATTGGAAATGAAGTGATAACAGAGTAAATGTCAATGTATTCATTGTGATACAGTGAGCACAAGGTCTTAAAACGTTTCATCACTGTGGCATTTACTATGTTCTGAAATAATATTAATCCCACTGTTGTCCTTCTGGATGGAATCATCCATGAATATGGTTTATGGGACTGACCAAAGTGCTAATAGGTTAAAAGAATAACCCATCCAGTGTTCCAATAAATTAAGGTTGCTTCATGAGATTTAATGGAACAAGGACGGTGTGGGGTTTCAAAGGACATTCTTATAATTCGTGTCTATTTAGGGCTCCTCCTAACCAGAAACCTAATTTCTCTGAGTGAAATAGCTTTCAATGAAGCCTGCCCATGTGAAAAAAGACCTTAAACAGCAATAATATGAAGACCTCAGATACAATATTTTCTTTAAATCACATTGTAAAAGATATTTTTTGCAGTTTTTCTTTTAATTATTATTTCCTTGTTTTATTTATTTATTGGGTTGAATCCTATTTTTTTTCCTGTGGGGGAAAAAAAGCTCTTTGGAAATGAAAATTCAAATTAGCAGCTTATACTGTATTCCCATCCATCTAATGTCATCCTTTGCAACTAGTTTAAACCACAATTGTTGGGGCTGACCCAGTGGAGTGGCAGAAGCGCTGCCACCCAGCAGATCTGTGTTTGATTCCCGGATCTGGCTTCCAGTTCCAGGTTGGACCGTGCTGGAGACCCTGCACAGGACGTGTTCACTGCCCTTGAAGGGGAAGGAGGCCTGGCCATCCCACTTCAGGGACTCCTGCCAGACAGCGTAGAGAACGCTTTCATTGGACTCTGAAGGACTCCATGGTCTTTGCCTCGCAGCTGAGGACCGGTGCTGCAATGGCAGGCTGGAGGCGGGGACATATCTGAAGAAGAAAAAAAATAAAAAACGGTAGCTGTGAATAAAGGCTCATGGCATCTGGGCCCCTAGATGTGCTGGAAAGCTCAGAAATAAGTGGCGATAAAGCTGCTGGACTAGAAGAATAATAATAATGGTTGTTAAGTTCTTGCCAATCTGTTCTAGTGGTTTTCATAAATTAGTAACATTTGTTTGTGGTTTTATTATAAATTGGCATGCACGTCTGTATTCTTTAGTTTAAAAGAAATGGTTACCCATATGTTTTTGCAATTAAAGTTTTATTTAATTCAACTGTCCCTGTTTGAACCCTCTTTTGCAGACCTATCAAACATATTTGCTCTTAGGGAATAATGCATAAATCAAAAGCATTTCACCTAGCTTGTATAGCCATCTAGGCAGGTTGAGCATTAATATGATTGCGATGGAGAAGGTACAGAGAAGGGCTACCAAAATGATAAGGGGAATGGAACAGCTCCCCTATGAGGAAAGACTAAAGAGGTTAGGACTTTTCAGCTTGGAGAGGAGACGACTGAGGGGGGATATGATAGAGGTGTTTAAAATCATAAGAGGTCTAGAACGGGTAGATGTGAATCGGTTATTTACTCTTTCGGATAGTAGAAGGACTAGGGGACACTCCATGAAGTTAGCAAGTGGCACATTTAAAACTAATCGGAGAAAGTTCTTTTTTACTCAACGCACAATTAAACTCTGGAATTTGTTGCCAGAGGATGTGGTTAGTGCAGTTAGTATAGCTGTGTTTAAAAAAGGATTGGATAAGTTCTTGGAGGAGAAGTCCATTACCTGCTATTAAGTTCACCTAGAGAATAGCCACTGCCATTAGCAATGGTTACATGGAATAGACTTAGTTTTTGGGTACTTGCCAGGTTCTTATGGCCTGGATTGGCCACTGTTGGAAACAGGATGCTGGGCTTGATGGACCCTTGTTCTGACCCAGTATGGCATTTTTTATTATGTTCTTACTAACAAAGGCCATAGCACTCTAAAGCAAAATAAGAAGCAAAGCTGGGGCCGGGCCGGATGAAGTTGCCTCTTGTGGGGGCAAATTTTGGCATCCCTGTGCAGATTGCAGGTCTGTCCCCACGTAAAATAAACTCACCATACTTACTTTTCCTACTCTGCCATAGCACCCCCCCCCCCCCCCGGTGCCCCCTCCTTTTGCCCAGGGGTAAAAGCATGCCTGTTATTATGAAACAGCATGTGCACTTTTATCCATCCTGATTTTCTGAAATTTATCCTCACGTGAGGTGTTCCATGACATGCATGCTTTTAGCAGGCCTATTCACAAAAGTGTGTTAGCAATCATGATAATGCTTGTTAACATGCGTCATTAGTGAATAGGCTCCGTTAGAACTAACAGGAGACGCAATAAATAAGTGGCGCAGCTTTGAGAATTAGGCTATAGGTGCGTTATTTACCTTGCAGAATCTACCCACACAAAAAAAAGAGGAACAACAATCCATGGGTATTTTGTATCCATGGCAAGTTTCAAAGGGAAAGTGTACACCTACCTTCTCTTTGAAACGGGGTAGAAAATCCATGGGTAACAAGTGTCCACAGACTCTTCCCCAAAGGCTGACAGTCTGAAAATTGTGCCCGTATTATAAAACACTCTGTAAGTCCCTAATTACGCATGTAATCATACAACAAAATACTGTAAAGCTAGAACTTAAAGAAATCGTTTCACAATGAGCAACATTTCCATTTATATGTGCTTGTAGATGAAAAATCCCATTTTCCTCTAATTCTGCCCAACAACTGGGAAACTATTTACTGCACTAACCCATAGATGCTGATTCACTAAAGGTCACAAACATTTAATGTACATGCGAAAAAATATAAAGCAGCCATTGGCCAGGCTAAAGTGAACTACAATCTCAAAACAACTAGAACTCTTTATGAACCATGCAAGCCAACGTTTTGAACCAATACAGAAGCCCTCCAAATCTGTATCTCAAACCACTTCTCCCTCACGACTGGGCCCACATAGCTGAGGACTTTACCAATTGTTTCATGGATAAAAATCCTAATGATACGTTATTCCTTTGACGGCTCTTTCTCCTTCACACCTCACAATGACCACATCCTTTCTACTAGGGATGTGAATCGGATCCGATATTGGATCCGATTCACATCCGATATCGGATCCGATTCACATCTATAGAGATGTGAATCGGAACCAGAATCGGATCCGATATCGGATCCGATTCACATCCCTACTTTCTACCTACAGGAACATCTCCACTTCCTTCAGACAACACCACACTGTCCTACTTCAGAACCATCACCCCCCCCCCCCCTTGAGGTGGAAAATATCCTAAGGAGAATTTGCTGATTTCTCAGTCCACTAGACCCAATTCCCCCAAGATTCATTCACAATCTATAACAATATCTAGCTCCTTGGCCTGCCAACATAATTAATAGTATCCTATCTCAAGGCTCCCTAAGAAGTGATAATCAAACCTATCCGGAAAAAAACAGGCTTTGACCCCAAAATAATCAATAACTACCACTTAGTCTCCAGCCTTTCTTTCCTATCCAAACTAGTTGAAAAGGTGGTCTACTTCTAGCTCCTCGACTTCCTTAAAGAGAGAAACATCTTGCACTCCCACCAATACTGCTTCAAGAAGGGCCAGGACAGAGCCATAGCTAGGCCATTTGGCACCTATGGACAGTCTGATCCTGTACACAACATAAAATACCACTAGCTGGGAGACTCTATTAAATGCAGGATGCTTTAGCTTTTATTTCCCCTCAGCAGTTTTACCTGCTCCTCTGGGTTTCCAGCTCAGCTGGGACCAATACAATCCTGGTGCCATGAGCCTGCATTCAAAACCCCCAAGAAGCCATGCATATTATGTAAATCCAGAGAAATCTACATATTTATGAAATGCATTTCCTATGAAATAGAAACAGAAATATATTTCCTCCTGTATCATGCAAAATAAATATCATGAGCCACACATTTTCAAAGTTGGCATATTCCTTTCACTAAAATGAATATAACATGCTTTTTCTACCCTTGCTGTCTGGACATTTTATTTTTCTAATCAGTTTGGTCCTATTTGGAAGACAGAATAAGCCAAGCTGCTATTGATCCCTACACAGAAACTACATACTAGCAGAATACTTCACCTTGGTCAAACATATAGAATACAAAAGCCTCATATGTACAGAATACAAACAGCCCCTCACCAAAACGGAATAGAGACCAAAAAGAATAAATAGAAACGTACAGACAAAAAGCGAATTAGAAACCACTGTACAACAATGGAAAAGCAAAACCTCACCATTCCTCAGAAAACATCAAACAATAAAAACAAGAAATATAAAGCATAATAGTAAAACCTTATTAATATAAAGAATAAATATTTCAAAACAGCTAACAAATAGAACATCTAATAATTAAACACTCATCTAAAACTATTCCAAATGGCAATAGAATATTTCAAATCATTAGATACATCAAACAACACCCATTAAATTAAAACTAATGAGGATATTAAAAAATCCCCCACATTCTATATCTGGAAAGTTTTGATTCCCAGATGCCCAGAGATTGCCGTGGATTTGCCAGAGTGTGAGGGTTGTCACACACAAACTTTCTCCTCTCCCTCACATGCTCAATCATATACACACATGCCCACATGCACACACAGAGGTTCTCTCACATGCTCAGTCATACACACACACACGCTCTGTCTCACATGCTCAATCATAAACACAACTTAGGCCTGGATCTGTCAATAGGCACACTAGGCCTGTGCCTAGAGTGGCAAAAATCTTGGGGGACAGCAGGCTGGCTGAAGATTTACTGCTTTCCTGCTGTGCTCATTCTCAATCAGCAGAGAACAGCCCTCTCAGGTAGCCTGCAGGGAACAGGATGTATGGGAGGTAAATCTGGAGCAGACAGAGCAAAGGAGGATCACATTGGAGAGGTTAGGAGTGGCTGTAGATTAATGAGGAGTGAGGAGAGTGAATCAGCTGGGGAATATGTTTGAATGTGAGAGAGAAAGGAACAGGGTGTCAGAGAGAAGGGATTGGTTCCTTATTGGATGGGAGATTATTTAGGGGATTCAAGGTGGATCAAGATTGAAGCATGGAAGGGATACCCCTTCCCCCATTCTTACCAATGCAGTTCAGATCCTCTCTTCCTTGACCTCGGATTCTATCCCCAGATCCCAGAAGTCCCCTTCCTCCCCAGATACTGGAACCCACTCACATACCTTTCTCTTTTGTCTCCTATTCAATCCCAGAACCTCTCTCCTTCTCTTCCTCTATCTCAGATTCCTCATTTCCCCTCCCCCCCTTTTCCTCAGTCTTCTCCATCTCCCATCCTCTTCATCCCCAGTCTTTTTTTGCTCTCTCCCCTCATCCCTGGTCCTCTTTTCTTCTCACACTCCTCCTCTCTATCCCCAGTAACTCTCACTGTCTCTTCTCCCTATTCCTGATCCTCACCCTCTCCTTCTCCTATCTCCGTCCCTGAGATCTCATCTCTCTGATGCTTGAGATCTCTTTTCCTCACCCAATAAAAGCAGTATATAGACACAAGCAAGATTGGAAAATTACTCTAATTTTATAATACAAAAGATGGAAGTGTTTTCCAGTGTGCTTCAGAATTGTATTTTTTGCCTCAAAATCTACTCATGAGCTGCCACTGGAAACTGTGGGACTGTGCCTTAGACCTTCTGCTCCCTGTTGTCTGACCTTATGGTGGTGGTGGTGGAGTTGGGGGGTGGGGAGGGAAGGGAGGAGCCACAGCACCAACAGTGCCTAGGAGTAGCAAAATCCTAAATCTGTCACAGCACATACACGTTCTCTCTCTCATGCTCAAACATTCACACACACACACATACATACACTCTCTGTCTCACATGCTCAATCATATATGTATATATACACATACACAGTGTCTTTCATGCTCAATCATACAGACACACACACACACAAACATATGCTCTGTCTCTCATGCTCTTTCATTCCCCCCCCCCCCCCCTCCATCTGGAAGAACAAGGGGACACAGCAGCAGTAGCAGCCTCCTCCTTCAGCCCAGACAGCCATTAGACTCTTCCTCTTGCTTCTAGTCTCTGGGCCCTGCTGCTCCTGCTCATGACTGTGGGGAAGGGAAGGGTGAATGAGAAGCAGATGTTGCTTCTTTCCTCCCCACAGGTCATGCTCCACCTAACTGCCGGTGGGGGGGGGGGGGGGGGGTTGGGGAGGAAGATGTTCCTTGCAACTATGCAGCCTGTGCTACTTCTGACTACTGAGACAGGAAAGGGGGTTGAGAGGCCAATGCTTCTTCTTGTGGTTCCACGGCCACTGGGAAGGAGAGGGGAGGAGAGAGGAAGGCTGATACTGATTCTTTCAGCCTTGTGGGCCGTGCTCCTCTTGACTGCTGGGGTGAGAGGTGGGTGCAGCTTCTGGTGGCTCCTAGGCCACTAGGCCGGGAAGGGGAAGGCTAATGCTGATTCTTTCAACCTCGGCAGGCCACGCTCCTCTTCACTGTTGGGGTGGGAGGGAGGTGCAGCCTCTTATGGCTCCGTGACTGCACTGCTTCTGACTGCTGGGACAGGGGTTGTGGAAGGCTGATGCTGCTTCTCACAGCTCCATGGGCTGTACCTTCTGTCTGCAGGGGAGTAGGGGAGAGAGGCCGATGTTGTTTCTTCTGCTTCTGACTGCAGACAAAGGAAAGGGCTGTGAAGCTTCCTTTTTGCTCATTGGCAGCATTGGTGATTTTTTTGCTCCTAATTTGGACCCCAGGGTTCTGTTCTTTCCCCAATCCTCTTTACTTCTGTCCTATCTGCAACCTGATTCTATCTTTCAAAATCAATTTTGCATTAAACATGAATCTGATCAAGGTCTCCCATTGCCAATCTTAGCAACTGTCTGAAAGCAGTAATCCAATGACTCAACAACCGTAAACGCAAATTAAACCCCTCCAAATCAGAACTCTTCTGGCTAAAATGCCAAGGACCCCCCCCCCCTAATGGTCCTTACTCTCCCTAACAGGAACCCCCACCCCCACAGCCCAAAGTTTCTGTACAAAGCCTGGGGCGTTCAGCTTGATCCTAATCTCATGATGAAATTCTACATCTCTAAGGTAGTGAGAGCCTCCTTTATCTACCTCCAACAGATCTGCAATTATGCAACTATCTCAATCAATGCAACCTTGCATTAATCATCCACACAATAATCATAAGTCACTTAAATTACTGAAATTCTGTACTGAATAACATCTGAAATGACTACAACTCATGCAAAGCACAGCAACCAGAATTCTGGTAGGAGATTAACCATCAAACCAGACAATGTGTATCTCTACAGATTGTACTAGCTACCAGTTGAAACCAGGATTAAGTTTAAAACCTTCTGCTTTATCTTCAAGTGTGTGATCAAATAGGCCTCAGAATATCTATCTCACCCCCTTGTCTTCTACACCCCTGCTAGAGAACTTCGATCCTCACAGAAGGCCCTCCTCACTTCTCCCACCCCTGAATTCCTCCAGCTGAACTGCACAAGATTGAAGGCTTTCACCTGCTATGCTCCCAAGATCTGGAATGAGGTTCAACTTACCATCTGCCTAGAACCATGCTACTTAATTTTCCAAAAAAAAAAAAAACAAAGGTATGGTCAGCTCATTAGAAAGATCAAATTCTTTACCCCTGGACTTGATATAAATATGACAGCACAAATTGTCTAGTACCTTTCATTAATAAAGTTGTTAACCTTGATATTGATTGTAATCTGCTTTGAGATCAAATCTGGCAAAAAGTGGAGTATCAAATGTTTGTTAATGAATAAATTGGTATAGCTTGCACAGTAAACAGCGTCATATTTATTTATTTAGGTTTTTATATACTGTCATTCCATGTGAGAATCACTAGATCACAACGGTGTATAAGGATTAACAAAAAGAATAGATGTAGGGATGGGAGGTAGATATATATATTAGAAGACAATCGGGGGTGTAACAAAGAATTAGGGGTGAGCTTTGGTTACAGAGGTAAAGAGAAGGCGTTGTTGAAGAGCCAGGTTTTCAGTTCTTGTTTAAATTTCTTGATGTCAGTACATGTTCGAAGGTTTTCTAGTAATGAATTCCAGAACATAGGGTAGCTATTGATATAGCTCTATCTCTCATTAAATTTAGGAAGTAGTTTTTTATAGATCGGATTTCAAGTAATCCTTTGTCAAGGGATCTAAAAGAATGTGGAGGAGTATGAGGATTAAAATGTATTCCTAGTAATTCATTATTAGGATTAAGGTTATTGTGAATTATTGTTAGAGCTTTGTATATTATTCTGCATTGTACGGGTAGCCAAAGTAGAGCAATCAGAGTTGGGGTGATGTGATCAAATTTTCTTTTCCCAGTGAAGAGTCTAGCCACTACATTTTGAAGAAGTTGGAGAGGTCTGAGGTGATTGGCTGGAAATCCTAGGAGTAGGAAGTTGCAATAGTCCAGGTTAGAGCACATATGTAATTGTAGAACAGTTCTAAATCTGATAATGTCGGTAGGGGTTTCAGACGGTTTAGTATTCATAGTTTAGAGAAGCTGGATTTGATTCATTTGCTTATGGGAGGTTTCATGGATAAATTTTCATTTGGACTCTGAGATCTCATACTTGAGTTGCTGGAGAGAGGAAGTCTCTAGATCAATGTTGGGGGGAATAGTTTTAGGTGGGTTTTTGCTTAGCCAGATTAGTTCAGTTTTTTGGGGGGGGTTCATTGAGAGTTTCAATTGAGAAAGATTTTCTTTAATGGTGGTCATATATTCAGAAATAAGTGAGGTTGTTTTCTGAAAAGAATTTGTAAAAGGGATAATGAATTGCAGATCTTCTGCATACAAAAAGAAATTCAGACCAAGCCTGATTAAAAATTTGCAAAGCGGGAGCATGTGTAAAACCTAGTTTTAAGTGAGTAAATGCTTTTGAAAATCAGACCAATAAGTGAGCTTTTGAAAATTGCTACAATATATTCCATTGAATTGTCAGTAGGCTTTACACATAAGTGCACTTTAAAAGGTGAATTTTAAAAGCCCAGCACCTGCCAAAACCAGGAGATACGTGCACAAGTCGAGCTTGCGCTCAGAGTGGATTTTATAAGCTGCCGGGATATGCGTGTACATGCCTCTGCACACACAAAGAAAATGTATGCAAAAAGGGGAAGGGCGTGGTATGGTGTAGGTGGGCCATGGACATTCCAGGGCTTTAGCATGAAATTTGCATGTACATACTTACGTGCACTGGCATGCGCCAGGGGCCCCTGCTATGGATGACGTATAATGGAAGGAAGGGAGGCTATTAAAGCAGAGAGGTTTGAAAGTCGTATCCCTTAACTGGGCAAACTGGGAATGAACTCAGAAAACTATTAATGGAGGCATATCTCCCTTTTAAAATTTCCCCACATACACGGTAGAAGCGGGATTTGCAAGTCCACTTAAAATTGAGCGCACATGTACGTTCAGGAAGGCTATTTTATAACGTGCGCGTGTGTTATAAAATGACCAAGTCCATGAATGCAGGCCAATGAATACACACACATGTTCACCAGCACACCTATTTTAAAGTTACCATCTAAGGGGGTAATTTTCAAAAGGATTTACACATTTAAATGTAACTATTATTGTAGCAATTTTCAAAAGCCATTTACCCGTGTAAAATCATATGGTCAATTCAATGGCATATATTGTATACCATGTTGCATGTATGCGTGCAACTCCTTTGAAAATTATCAACCCAGCATGCATGTTAAGGCATTCACTAATGCTTTAGCAAGTGTATGGTAACCTATAACACTTAGGGGCATGCTAATGAGTGCAATTAGATGCAAATGAATAAATAATGAGCTTGAACACATTTTCACCTTATGCACTATACCATGCACTAATTAGCAACCACACATTATCACCCAAAATGTATCACTCACTCTAAACCACACATTAGGCACTGACTGAACTCACATTGCTGACCAGAGGCAGTTTGGAGAAGAAAATGGAGATGGTTTGATTGCTGCAACACTTTTTTGAGACAACTTCAGAAAAACAAAAGAGGAAAAAGAGCAGGGGAACAGGAGGAGGAGAGGGTAGAAGGAGAGAAAGGAGGAGGAGAAGGAGGGGAGAGAAGAAAGGAGGGGAGAAAGAGAAATCGAAAGCAGACAAGAGAGGGAACAGTCAAAGACAGTATCTGAGACAAGGACAGTATGTGACTTCAAAATAGCTTGAAACAGGCACAGGGGATCTCTGAGGGAGTGATAAGGATTTTAGAGCTGAGCATTTGATATGGATGGAAGACTAAATAGGACGTTTGGTCTATTTTTGCCATCATGTGTTGATATTTCTAAGAAAGCAGACACTGTACCAGGTTTTCAGGCCCAGAACCATCTTGCTGGGCCTTTCTGAGGCTAAGGTACTCTGCAGTTACTGACTAAGCTCAAAGGCTTTCATGGCTTTATATAAGGATTGAAAGAATGACTTTGGTCCTAATATATTTGGTTAGATGCAGAAAGTGGGAATGGAAACGGAGCGGCATGAAATTATCTGACTTTAGAATTCTTCCCACATCTCATTGAGGGAGCTACTTTGTGAGATGCTGGCTGAAGGAACCCCCACTTCCATGGATGACATGACCCTGCCGACACCTCCCCTATATAGGGGGATTGCCTGCCTACATAAGTCACTATATTATTTATGAGCTTGGGACTTTTACAGCTGCTTCTGGGTCCCCTTCTCTTCCACAGGGCTAGACTCTGTATTTGGGAATGGGGGGGGGGGGGGGGAGCTACTTTGGGAGACCCTGGCTGAAGCCCTGCCATCTCTGCAGGTGACATAACCCCGCCCTCACCATTTAGGGGACTGCCTGCTGGCGGACACCACCTAGTGGGCTCCCTCAAAAAGCATGCACCTTTTCTGCACTCCTTGATGTACACAGAGGAGTGCACAGCACTAAGGTTTAGCAGCAGCAGACCTATTAGTGTTTCCATGGTTTTGATCTTTATTGTAGGAAGGTCCTGCTACTTTTTATCATGTACCCTTTGACAGCAGATGTCCCTTGCTCCATTAAGTTTCCTCCACGATTTTTAAGCTCTGTCTATTAGGAGAGAGCTGACTTACCTGGAGGAGTATTTTGGATTTGCCTTCTATTGGACAGCTCCCTGTGGCAGTGGTGAATGAATGCTGACTATCTCAGAATTATTTGAGGAATTTTATTTCCCTAGATGGGTTTACATATAAACACAGAAATGAAATGTGATGGCAGAAAAAGACCATATGGCCTATCTAGTCTGCCAATCCACTCAATTAATTTAGCTTTACAGTTATTTTCACTTCCTCAGAGATCCACTGTGTTTATCCAATGCTTTCTTGAATTCAGATATTGTTTTTGTCTCCATCACCTCCACTGGGAAACTGTTCCATGCATCCAGTACCTCTCTGTAAAGAAATATTTCCTAAAATTACTCCTGAGCCTAACCTCTTTCATTCTCATCCCATGACCCCTCATTCTACAGCCTCCTTTCCATTGAAGGAGGCTTGCCTCCTGTGAATGGTAACCTTGGAGGTATTTAAATGCTTCTATCGTATCTCCCCTATCTCGCCTTTGCTCTAAGGTATACATGTTTAGATATTTAAATCTGTCCTGGCCCAAATGCTTTTTGAATGAAGACCTATGACTACTTTAGTAGCCACCCTCTGGACTGACTCTAACCAGTTTATATCCTTTTGAAGGTGCAGTCTCCAGAATTGTATACAGTATTCTGAATGAGGTCTTACCAGGGACCTATACAGGATCAATATCACCTCCGTTTTTCTGCTGACCATTCCTCTCCCTAAGCAACCAAGCATCTTTGTGGCTTTTGCTGTTGCTTAATCTACCTGTTTGACCAGCTTAAGATCATCAGATACAATCACCCCCAAACATGTCTCTTCTATCGTGCTGAGAAGAATTTCAACCCCATTACTGCACCTCTCCCTTGGGTTTTTGAATCCTAAAATACCTAACTGCATTTTTTAGCATTAAGTCTTAGTTGCCAGACTCTAGATCATTCCACAAGCTTTTCTATATCCCTCCTCATATTTTCCACACCTTCCTATCTAACTAACCTATTGCAGATTTTGGTATCATTGACAAAAAGACAAACCTTTCCCAACAATCCTTCTGCAATGTTGCTCACAAAAATGTTTAAAAGAATTAGTTCAAGGATCGATCCCTGAGGGACACTACTACTAACACTGCCCTCCTCAGAGTGAACTCCATTTACTACTATCCTTTCTCATCTCCCACTCATACAGTTTCCCGAGAAAGTCTCGCACTTCACAAGCACTGCGTATTGTGCGCCCGTGAGACATGCTTATATTCCTTATCTAAGAGATGGAATATCCACCAGGCATCGATTAAATCCAACCTGGAGCATAAATCATTTATACCCTTGCCCACTGTTGTCTCAGGGTTCGCCTGCACTGCAGAACGGTCTAAACAGTTATCAGCCACATAATTAAAATCTCTGACGAGCACTACAGGGACATGTTCATAAGACAATGGTAATTTTACTATTTTTTACAAAAAAGGAGTGGTCATAATTATTTGGCTCGTATATATTACAGAGCACAATAGGCTTCCCATTCAAAAGGCCTTCCATCACCAAGTACGGCCCCTCACTGTCCAAAAGGGTTTTAATATCTTGAAAGGCTATCAAAGTCGCTACTCTCTCTTTTCACAAATTAAACCGAACAGAATATGCTTTAACTACTCATTGTCTTTGTAATTTCCTGTGTTCCACCGCATCCAGCCTTGTTTCTTGAATCATTGCAATGTGTGTTTTCCACCGCTTTAGCGCTTGTAATACCTTTTTGTGACCCACCCAATACCCCCCACATTCCAGGTATGGCAGCGTAGCCTAGATGGGGGGTCATCCAATCGGGGAAATAAATGACCTGCTGATAGTACAGTACATAAACCAGTCAGAGCCCCCCCCCCCCCCCCCCAAGCCTAGGCTCTAACTTCCCATGCTGAAATCTCAGATCTCCACGGGATTGGCCACAACGTAATATCCGAGGAAGGACAGTAAAGCTACCTTTGTCATTACCCAAAACCCTACTATCCCAAACAACCCTCGCTCCCCCCTATCAGAACATCCCCCTTCAAACTTGTTTTGTTATACCATAAGGTATAACCCACAACCCACATGCGCTCTAAAACGAGTTGGAGATGACGTGATACAAATGTGTTGGGGCCCCATTCCCCATAAGTAATAATTAAAGCAGTAACCAGTTCAACAAGCAGATAAATCTTTAGGAGAAACAGGAACAAGAATAATAATAAATACATCCAGAGAAGTTATAGAACTGCCTAGTACAACTGTGGTAGATACAATAAAGCTATAGAAGCTCCAGAATGGAATAGGTGATCTTCCACTCCTCCTTATCTAGAACCGAGCCAGCATCAGCTAGAAACTCTGTTGTATTTAGACTGAGAGAAAAAAGCAGAAAGCAGTTCTCATGTATTTCTTTCACCTGCAAATGCAGTCACCCAAAGATTAGCATATCACGCTGCCATCAATCTCTCAAAGTTTCTCCAAGGACGCTGCTGATTTCAAACGGGAGCGAAAAAAGTCCTCCACTGCTTCTGCTGATTCAAACAGATGAAGTGCTTTGTTGTAATTAACATGCAGCTTAGCAGGGAATGTCAATACAAAGCGTACCGGCTGCTGAACCAATTGAGAGCAAATAGAGGCAAAAGCCTTTCACTTAGCAGACACCACAGCAGAATGATTGGAAAATGATTAACACAGGATGTCCTTCATAAGCCAGCACCTTCTTTTGGCAATATTGCCTTAAAACCTCTTCTTTGTGCCAAAAGTCCAAAAAGCATGCTGTGACTAGTCTAGGTCTTCCATGAGCCTTTCCTTGCAGACCCCACCAGTTTCTCCTGCGCCGCAGTAAGAGTAAGCTCGGTTTGCAGCCACACTTTCAACGCACTCCGCAGGTCTCGGTCAGCCACAGTCTCGGGGATGCCAATAAAACGCAGGTTGCTCCTGCGCGAGCAATTCTCAGGATCATCACACTTCTGATCCACCCTTACCGCCTCCAACTTTAAAGCTGCCATTTCCCACTCCAAGGCCTGCACTCTCTCATCCACCCCCGAGAGATGCGTTTCCACTTCTACGATGTGGCACAAATTATCTGCCAATATCGCCTGTAAGTCATCAAAGCAGATGCATATTTTATCTAATTTAGCGTCCACAATGGACCATTCACCATTTTGCTTATCCCAGGCCGGAGTTTTTCTTTCTTTTGTATTTTCTCCACCATCCAGAACCCGCGGCATCAAGAAATTTCGATATTACAGTCTGCCTAAGTTTCACTTTGTTGCTATGCCTCACTCCTGCCACGATTTGAGACAAAAGAGGCAGATGCAGTTCAATTAGGGGAATGGGGCCCTGGAGCTAACAAGGCTTACGTTCTCGCACTCTCACGTCGATGATCCTAGTTTAATGCCCTCCACAGAAGGTTTGCCAGCCTTTTTAATAATACTTGTTAAGAAGTATAGTAGGTATATTAGATCTCTCATCATCTGTTGAAGTACTTTCTCCCCTAGATCTAATCCTGTTTAGAGGGTAGTGATGATATCATCAGTATAGAGGCCAAAAATACTATATCTGCTATAGTTAGCAGATGCTGAAATAGACTCATTGTCTCTTACCATACAGTAAATATTGTTTGATCGTGCGTATTGTTCTACCCTGATTATTTACCAACTTTACAGATAGAGGGTCCTCTCTTCCTAGAGAAGCATGTTGGGTTACTACTTAGTTTTCAGATATCTAGTTAAGACTTGGCTTTTTAGACAAGCTTGTGAGAATTGTGATAGTCTTATTTGAATTCTCTATACTCTGATTTTATTTTATTTTACTTTATGTGATATGTTGACTATGTCCAGTTTGTGGTTATTACCTAATGGTTTTGTATTGTTTTACATTGTTTTTCTAGCATGTTTTATTTTTTACGATGTGCTTTATTAACTGATTTATATGATATATGCTTACTATTTTGCATTTTTAGATCATGTACTATTGATTGATATATCTGAATACTGTATATGTTTGTTCTATTTTACTTGCATCACCACCTTGAACATCAATGTTTGGAAAGGTGGCTTAGAAATGTCACTATATAATAAAATAGATGTGCTCACAAAACTCCACATACACTTCCCAGGTGTAACATGGCTGCTAATAACTTCTGTCAAGCATTTTGTGTCAGCAGATCTTGACAAATTATCTGGCCTAGAATAAGTAACAAATTTTGTTCGATTTTTGAAAACTTCCATAAAATCCAGTGAATTTCTTTCAACTAATTTTTGAAAGATTTGCACATCCCTAATGAGCACTATGGGACAGATTTTTAAACCTATGTGCGCGGCCTACATTTGTGCGTGCTACCCGCTGCGCACAAACGCACGCCCGATTTTATAACATGTTATAAAATCCGGGGTCAGCGTGCACAAGGGTGTGCACACTAGTGCGCCTTGCGCGCGCCGAGCCCTAAGTGAGCCCCGATGGCTTTCCCCGTTCCCTACGAGGCCGCTCTGAAATCGGACAGCCTCGGAGGGAACTTTCCTTTGGCCCCCCCCCCCTTCCCCTCCCTTCCCCTTCCTTCCCCTTTCTAACCCGCCACCTAGCCCTACCTAAATCCCCCCTACCTTTATTTTGTAAATTACCCCTGCCTCTACCGGAAGCCTCGGTCCTGCCCTGCCCCTTTCCCAAAGCCCAGGGACATACGCGCGTCCTGGGGCTTTGTGCGTGTCGCCGGCCTATGCAAAATCCGCCCCTATTTGTACATATTTTTAACAAAAGCAAAGGATGTAGAGTGCAACTATGTAAAGAAAGAGTACTGAAGGAGGTTAACAACCTCCAGACTCTAAGCAAGGAAAGACTTAAGGGTGCCTTGGGCCCCAGGTATTACCTCAGTCTCCCCACCCCACACGTCCCACTCCCCATTCCCCACACCCATTATCATTATCCTTAATCTGGCTCTATATGGGCCTCTTCAAGGCTTGGGCCTCAATGTATTTCATACACTCATGCTTTATCCATCAGAACTAAGAATTCTAGCTTTATATTATGCTGTATGGTAGTGGCATTAGTATTCATACCTCCATAGGGAAGCAAAGAAAAAGTTCCAAAATCAATATATCCTACTGTCTACTGATTTTGTAACTAGATGCGCCACCTTTGAACAATAAGATAGGCCTGTGTGGATACATTCAATTTCACATCACTGGTAGTTAGATCAAAATAACATCATTTTAAAAATATGTTCTCTGTAACCAATGCAAATCTTTTTAAACGGTACCAAATTTTCTGTTGGGAGTTGTTTTTACAAGCATGTTTTTTTGGTGCATTACTTAATTGGGTTTGGTTTGGCAGTATCCTTATAAATAGCAGGTTCCAATAGCGTCTTGATTTCCTGTAGCTGTGCTAAACGTTAAAGGATCCTCCATTGCCTATTTTGCACAAAATCAGCCAGAGTAATGTGTTACTCCGTAGCAAATGCAACATAAGCCTACTGCTTAACATGATCAGAGAATCTGAGGAAATTATTCAAAATTACATTCTACTGAACAGATGCTTGCAATTTTAGTACAAGGTTTATTGAATATTCATTCTTTTGTACTTTATCTGTCCTTGCTGTGATTCTTTTTTTTTTTTTTATATACTAATAATTAATATTGACTCTAATACACATCAGCCTTAGCACTTTCTTCAACATTATAAATAACTGCAGCACTTGGAAATGGCAATGTGTTATTTCTGCAGTCACTGTTTCCAAGAATAATTAAATTAACACATGTCTCTAGTCAACATTAAGGTCCATGGTGCACAAGAAAATCTAACGTGAATTTATTTAAACAACACTTAGCTGACAATAAACACTGCAAAGTAAAACCAAAATAGTACTTCGCCTCTTTGTGCTGCATTACTGAAAAGGTTCATTTGTCATACTTGATGGTATGAAAGGAGCACTTTAACATTAAAGATTTCTTCTGTATAGGAGTCATTGTATAAAGCTGAGGTCTCCAGACTGCCTCCATGTGGTTACTCTATGATTTCCAGCTTATATCAGCTCAGTTTACTAATCAAAATCACTTTTTTATGCACTGAGAGCTCTACTCGCTGCTGAAGGTTAGAGCCTTCATTAGGCTAATAGCTCCTGTAACCGGGAATGTTTGGCCGCTATTCGTATAGGTTTGAAACACTCAAAAACGTATTCAGAAGGGCCCCAAAAAAGATATTTGGAGTGCGGAGTGCCAGGTTCTTGTACACATACTGTTGATGCCGCATTCAGCCATGTTGGCTCTGGATGTATAATAATGATATTTGACGTATGTCTTACATATTCTTGCTGCTAATAATAAAAATGATTTTGAAAAAAAAAAAAGAAATGAATGGTGTGGCATGACTGGTATTGGCCTCTGTTGGAAACAGGATGCTGGGCTTGATGGACCCTTGGTCTGACCCAGCATGGCAATTTCTTATGTTCTTATGTACACTCGCCATTATCAGGCTCCTTTCCACCTCCACTTCTGACCCTAAGGGCGGTTTTCATTTGCTTGCCCAAAACCTCTACCCCACATATATACTACTCCTTGCAAAGAGCAGGAGTAAGTCTTGGCAGTCTCCCTTTTTCCCCATCTAGTTCCTATTCTTGCCTTTGATGTCATTTTTTATTTATTTTCTTCCCATGAAAAATCATGGACGCCACTTGTGCTGTCCTCTTTCTTTTTAATCTATCTGTCCATTGAAATGGAATAGAAAACAGGTCTCAGGGAAATGTTTCACACCACTTGCAAAGAAACAATACCATAATGGCCACTAGTCCAAAAGTCGCTCAACTGCACAATTTTCAATTGTAAATAATATAAATGGCGTTAATGTTGAAGCCTTTTACATGCAGATTTATGCACGTAAATGGCTCCTTCTAAAACTACCACAGGGTTTGTGCACATAAAAGTATGCATATAACCGGATTTTGCTCCTGCTTTCATGCATTCAAAAAATTTGACTTTCCAGGACAGGGGAGGGGAGGGGAGATAGGATTCACATGTATATTTTTGATTTTAAAAAGTATGCCCGTAAGTAAAACTTTGTGCAGGTGAGCCTGTGCGTGCTATCTTGGATAATTTTCAAAACAAACTTATATGCATAAGTTTGCTTTGAAACTTGGCGTTTTGAAAGGCATAAATTGCACTGGTTGTTATAAAAAATAATCCTCCCTATTACTTCTGTGTAAAAGCACAGGACACAAAGGACTCCTTAGTGTTGTACCACATCTGAAGCAATAGATTTCTTCTCCATTCTATACTCATGGCCCCGAATCCTCTAGGCTTTTTCCCATTTCATGTGGGCCTTCACAGATAACAGTGGTCCCCAATCATTCCTGCCCTGTCGGTGTCATTTTTCATAGCGGCGCCATTCTTTAGGCATACAAAAACAGAAAACAAAATGAAATAGGAAATGTTGACTTTTCTTATTTCATTTCAAATGACAGCGTATCATTGGTACAAAGTCCATGGGTACTTTGCACCCAGAGTCTTCACTGACCCCAAATTTTCAAAGGAAAATCCCCAGAGGGAGTGAAAATTTAAAAATTTATTTTCAAAGAAAAACCCTACAAGGAGGGAACATTTTCTCTTTAAGCTTTTCTTCACTGTGTTAGGTCCCCCAAGATGACAGGGTTATGCAATAGATTCAAAAGAAAAATCCACCAATATCAAAACTTTGTTTTTATCTGTTGTTGATTATTTCATGTATCCTGGCCTGTACATTGAGTAGGGAGAGCCTGAGGCTCACCAAGTAAGGACTTAAGAGGTGTGAGAAGAAGAGAAACCTAAGCAAGAATAATAGTAAAAAAAAATAAGATATCAGAGAATAAGGTTAAAAAAATAAACACCAGTAAACTAGGTTACAATAATCCCAAAGGAACAATTGAGAAGTCCAACATAACTTAAGGGAACAGAAGTTGACATGAATGTATTTTTCTCTGGCTTCCTATGGTTATAGTTTAATCCATAAAGTTAGCTTTGTCAGACCATATGCTAAGTGTGGTGGAAATGTTTGTGTTTGCCTGTTGCAGTGTGTGCGGATGGAATGGAGGATGAATTCTTCCATGACAAAGGAACAAGGGGAGGCTTTTTATGTGGAACTCTTTGAAGAAATGTTTATGTTAAGGAAATTATTTCCCCTGTAAAAAGGAAAAAGATACTGTTCTGCCTGATGCAACACCATTGTGATAGTTCCCTGCTGCCAAAAAGACATTTAAGTAAGGACATTTTAGGAAGACTTGGAGCAGCAAGTCTTCCACTCTTCAAGGAAGAACACTAAAAGGAGTGACATAGATATATTACCACATTAAGTACACACTCAAGTACAGAGTTCCTAGATGGCTCCCCATCAATTGCACTGCTCATTTCTGCCATTGTCCTCTTTGGCTGGTGGGATCTGGATTCCCTGTCCATCGTACAAATCAGTGCCACCAACAGTATGTCTGCCTCTGCTCATGGAGCCGGGGATCCCCACCAGTCATGCCACACCATTCATTTCTTTTTTTTTTTTTCAAAATAATTTTATTAGCAGCAAGAATATGTAGCCATACGTCAAATATCATTATTATACATCCAGAGCCAACATGGCTGAATGCAGCATCAACAGTATGTGTACACAATACCAAAGATTGATAAACATTGAACAGACACATATATTAGTGCAACTCTCGCTGCCCTTGTTTTCTTTTATCTCCCCTGCACCCCCCCCCCCCCCCTTACCACATTCAAGAGCCTCCTTGAGTGGTGGGGCCTGGGCTCCCTGCCAATCAGGCCATTCAGTTCCACCAGCCCTATGCACTACCTGCATTCCATGCATGAGCACCCATGTGCAGACTGTTCACTACTCACAATGCACAAACACCACAGCCAGACCCCAAACTGCCTTTTATATTGACAGAATTATTCATAAACAAGAATCCTCCTCCTGTTTCTCTCAGAATGATCCGATGGGTTTACTGATTAAAGAGGAATTCCAGGGCAAAGTTACCCTTTTGGTATTTCACACAGCAAACACCAGGGTTGGTTGGCTGCCACCCCTCACTTCCTTCTCTGACATATCCACTTGTTCTTAGTTCACACCCTGATCACCATCAAAAGTGGCCAGTTACAGCTTTCACAAAGTTCCAGAGGGTTCTCTTGAATACACTTCTGGCTTCAGACATGTGAAATGCTTCCAAGACACTGAATCATTTCAATTTTCCTTCTTTTCTATGATGCAATAAAAGCAATTTAAATGTCCAAAACCAGAGATGTCAACTAAGAAATAGATTCTGCTTCAGTCGAGTGCAATACCCTGAAATACCTGAAATTTGAGTATGGGACAATCTTTTATTATGTTGTCAATAGTCTGATCAGTATGACCACAGTCAAAAGCAAAGATTCCATTTATGAAAACTGTTGTCCATCTTGGCCTAGATCATACATATCTGGTTGAGTCTGCAACACTGCTTTCTCAATAGATCAAAACCGTAAACTTCCTTCATTAGCTTATTAATCATACTTATTAATCAAACTTATTAATCCAGCCACAAGGAGTCCTTTTCAATAAGTGAATGCCTTCCAGGGACAGGGAAATACCTACAGTACCTGAATGCAATCTGCTTTGAAGTGCCTGAAAAATAGATATAAATAAATAAATCATGTAGTGGTAAGCTCTTATGCAGTTGAATACTTATTTATTTACAGTCATTTATAGACTGCTCATAAAGAGAATCTCTGGCCGTTTAAAACAAATTAGACAGAGCTTGATGTACTGGGAGGTTTA
Source organism: Rhinatrema bivittatum (assembly GCF_901001135.1). Lineage (NCBI taxonomy): Eukaryota > Metazoa > Chordata > Amphibia > Gymnophiona > Rhinatrematidae > Rhinatrema > Rhinatrema bivittatum. The sequence goes on along the minus strand of NC_042617.1, from coordinate 112,589,234 downwards.
AGTTCCTTTGAAAGCACTTGTATTCATCAATATAGCACTCGAGAATGAATAAGGGGCAGGAGCTGAAATATTTGACCATGCGAGGAGCCAATGAACTGACATAGGCTTCGGAGTACTAGTTACATCATGCATTGCATCATTCAGGATGACATTTAAGTGTTCTTTATGGCTGCTGTTTGTTAGCTCATTGGATGCTCAGTCCATCAAATGAAAGACACTCTGAGCCAATTCTTCCAACAGACATGTTTATTCCACAGTATAACACAGCCAATTTCCAGCAAGGCCTGCAGTGCTCTGCCTAGCACCACACAGGTCTACGTAGCTTTTCAGCATGTGCATAACAGCTGCACTCTGACCTCTGAGAGGAGGAACTATAAATCAATAAGCTGCATATAGATCGGTTAAATGCCACTCTCCAAGCTCAAAGGGGATCACCATCCACGAGCACCAAAATAAATACATTTGGATCCTGGATTACCTACTGTTAGAAACAGGGTACTGGGCTTGTTTCACCTTTAGTCTGACTCAATATGACAAATTTTATATTCTTACCTTCTTATAAAAATCCAAGGTAGAGGTACAGTATTGGGGATGAAATTCTTCTAAGCACAAAAGAAGAGCAGGATCTGGAGGTGATTACATCTGATGATCATAAAGTGGCCTAACATGGATAAAGTGATGGCAAATACCAGAAAGATGTTTGACTGCATAAGAACATAAGAACATAAGAAAATGCCATACTGGGTCAGACCAAGGGTCCATCAAGCCCAGCATCCTGTTTCCAACAGTGGCCAATCCAGGCCATAAGAACCTGGCAAGTACCCAAAAACTAAGTCTATTCCATGTAACCATTGCTAATGGCAGTGGCTATTCTCTAAGTGAACTTAATAGCAGGTAATGGACTTCTCCTCCAAGAACTTATCCAATCCTTTTTTAAACACAGCTATACTAACTGCACGAACCACATTCTCTGGCAACAAATTCCAGAGTTTAATTGTGCGTTGAGTAAAAAAGAACTTTCTCCGATTAGTTTTAAATGTGCCCCATGCTAACTTCATGGAGTGTCCCCTAGTCTTTCTACTATCCGAAAGAGTAAATAACCGATTCACATCTACCCGTTCTAGACCTCTCATGATTTTAAACACCTCTATCATATCCCCCCCTCAGTCGTCTCTTCTCCAAGCTGAAAAGTCCTAACCTCTTTAGTCTTTCCTCATAGGGGAGTTGTTCCATTCCCCTTATCATTTTGGTAGCCCTTCTCTGTACCTTCTCCATCGCAATTATATCTTTTTTTAGATGCGGCGACCAGAATTGTACACAGTATTCAAGGTGCGGTCTCACCATGGAGTGATACAGAGGCATTATGACATTTTCCATTTTATTCATCATTCCTTTTCTAATAATTCCCAACATTCTGTTTGCTTTTTTGACTGCCGCAGCACACTGAACCGACGATTTCAATGTGTTATCCACTATGACACCTAGATCTCTTTCTTGGGTTGTAGCACCTAATATGGAACCCAACATCGTGTAATTATAGCATGGGTTATTTTTCCCTATATGCATCACCTTGCACTTATCCACATTAAACTTCATCTGCCATTTGGATGCCCAATTTTCCAGTCTCACAAGGTCTTCCTGCAATTTATCACAGGAAAGGGAAAGGTATAGTCAGCAGAAAAAGGGAGGTGATATTGCCTCTGTATAAGTCTTTGGTGTGATCTCATTTGGAATACTGTGTCTTAGGAAATATTTCTTTACAGAGAAGGTAATGGATGCATAGAAGAGGCTCCCAGTGCAGATGGTGTAGACAAAAACAGTATCTGAATTCAAGAAATTATGGAATAAACACAGGGGATCCCTGAGGAATTGAAAGGAATTGTAAACTCAATTAGTTGGACAGATAGAAAAGTTCCGAAGGGATGGGCTCCACCTTAACCAGGGTGGAAGCAGACTGCTGGTGCTAAGCTTTAAAAAGGAGATAGAGCAGCTTTTAAACTAGAACAAAGGGGGGGGGGCGCGCTGACATCACCAGCAGGAATGGCCGTATAGTGTGCGAGCTCCCGGCATCACCTCGTGAAAACAGCCCGAATCCTAAGCATCCAACCCATTATTTCACTCTGCTGCCATCCACACTTCGGATGGCTCAGAAGAGGAAAACCCATGACCTTACCCAGTTCTCCTACGCTAAACTCGGAGACGAGAGAGGCGCGTCTATGGAAGACCAGGCCGCGGGAGCAACCCTCGAGCCAGAACTCAAACGTGCCACCCCAGCAGCTATTTCTGAACTGCCCTCACACTTTGAAATGAGGGATTGGTTTATAGAATTACGAACAGACATGAAACAGCACAAAAAGGAGCTCTTACAGTCCATATCGGAGGTTCATGAGGATCTGGCAGCCTTGGGGACAAGCATGGATGAACTAGACACTCGCGTAGACAGGCAGGAAGACACGCTACAAAAAATGGCGGACACCCAGCAGCACAGTAAAGCAGAACAGGCCACACTAGCTGATAAGGTAGAAGACCTGGAGAATAGGTCTCGTCGAAACAATTTTCGCATATGGGGAGTACCAGAAATGCCCAACTATGCCGACCGGGAAGCAGTGGCCCTGAAAGTGTTTCGCTACTTAATGGCGGCTGGGTCCATAGAGGGAGCAGAGGCCGAGGAGACAGACCACTCTTTTCACATTGAAAGGGCTCACAGGACTCTGGGCCCTAGAGTGGCTGAAAAACCAAGAGATATTCTCATTTGTCTCCAAACTTATAAAGAAAAATCGCTCCTGTATATGATGTCGCAAAAACAACGCGAATGGCTTTGGAAGGGTCACAAACTCTACATCTATAACAATCTTGCTGCAGTCACCCTTCGCAAGTGCTTCAAACTGCGATCCGCCACTACAGTTTTACAAGAGCGTAATATTCGCTATAGGTGGACATTTCCATTTAGCCTCCAGTTTAGGGTAGAAGGGGTCACTTATCGAGTGAAGAATATGGAGGGAGCAACGGAGGCCTTTGATAAAGCTAATATTCCACTACCTATGTCAGCTCCACGAGCAGAGTCTAGAATGCAAAATGTGCCGTTGACTTCCCCTTGGCAAAGGGTAGGTAATACAAGGCGTCTGGAGCGACAGCAATGAACACCTCAGGAACCATCCTCCGCGCAGAGCACTGGCTCACCAGTATGCTAATTGGCAGCCTTCCTTGCTGGTTTTTTCTTCCTGGACCAGGTTGGATATGCTTTACCCTAGGAGGGCAGAGAACAACTGCATGCTGGACTGCTATATGATATGGGACATGTTTCTGTTATTATTGCACTTATGATCGGGACTGTGAATTGGAAATGTTTTGTAAGCTATTTGCCGGGACCGCGGCTAGCTTGTTGGAGACTAAGACCCCCAGGCAAGGAGGTATCCAGATGGTGGATACATATGGTAATGTGTGTGTGTGGGGGGGGGATTCTATCCATGAGCTCTTTGGGGAAATGTTGTTGTTTTATTTTGTTGTGTTGTCCAAGGAACAAGGATGGTGACCGAGTGGGAAAGATTGGTTTTCTTTTTGCTTGTTGGAATAGCTTATGGCCTTAAAGTTATGGTCCCTTAATGTTAAGGGGCTTAACACCCCCACTAAACGCCAATTACTACACTGGGACTTACATCATCATCATATCGATATAGCATTGCTCCAGGAAACACATACATGCAAACACCATGAAAAGTTGTTACAATTTTGGGGATATCCTAATTCATATTTTGCAGCCAGCACCAAAGCGTCTAGGTATGCTGGAGTTATTGCTCAACATGTAACGTTTGATTACAAATCTCATATTTCAGATCCCCAGGGTCGCTATATATTTTTGAAACTCCAAATAGACAAACAATTGCATACCATTATTAACATATATATTCCTAATTTGGATCAAGGTTCCTTTTTTCAATCTTTTGCAGAGGGCCTGTTATTATGGGGTGGGGATCATAATGTGCATAACCCCAGGGTTGACTCTTCTAATTATAGAAGTGCGGGAGGCTGGAGAGCCACATCAGCACTATCTAATCTTATGCATGATTGGGGCCTTACCGACATCTGGAGACAACGTAATCCCACCTCCAGATCTTACACGTTCTACTCTAACCCTCACAATACCTATTCAAGGACTGATTTTGTATTAGTCGATAAAGGGGTACAAAACCAGGTATTAGACGCAAGTATAGGGGATATTACATGGTCTGACCATGCACCGGTGTGGATCAATATTCTTATGGCTAATCCAGACTCTGGTTTACGCTTCTGGAAGCTACAAGAATACCTATTGCATGATCCTACTCATAGTAAGATTCTTCTAGATCACCTACGGGAATATTTTACTTTAAACAAGGGATCGGTTAAGGCAGTGGGCTCCTTATGGAAGGCTCCAAGGTAGTCATGTGGGGGCGCCTTATAGCGCTTTCCTCCGCTTTGCGGAACCAGAAGGAACGGCGGCGTACTGCATTACTTCGCACTATTGCACTCTTAACTCAACAACATTCACAGACACCTACCAACCGTGATCTTAAAAGATTGTGAGCCGCTCGTTCCGAACTCCATATGTTGGACTCCGCACAGATAGCTTATGACTTGGACCGTACTAAACAGCGTTACTTTGAGGACCATAATAAAGCCGGTAAGATTCTAGTGAGGTAGTTGAAACAACGCTCTATTCAGCACAACATCGCTAAGATTAAGGATCGGCAGGGTCAAATCTTAACTACTACAAAAGATATCCGGGAGTGCTTTACCAAATTCTATACCCTTTTATATAGTAAGGATCAAACTATTATGCCCGCAAATATCGACCTTTATTTGCAGTCCACTCCCTTACCTACTCTTACTCAATCCCAACAGCGTTTTCTAGATAGTCCTATCCATGTTATTGAAGTACAAGCATCCATTAAGGACCTTAAGGCTGGCAAGTCCCCGGGCCTAGATGGCTTCTCAGGAGGTTACTTTAAGAAATACTGCACATAACTGGTGGGACCACTTACAGATTTTTTTAATGGGTTGTGAGAAGGAGATTCTTTACCCTTACATTCCAATGTGGCTGGTGTAACAGTATTGTCAAAACCAGGGAGAGATCCTACACAATGTGGATCCTATAGGCCCATCTCATTGATTAATGTTGACTTGAAAATATTGGCTAAGGTATTGGCAGCTAGACTCAACACCTTCCTCCCTCAATTAATTCATAGTGATCAGGTTGGTTTCATACCACACAGAATGGTGGCAGACAATGTTCGGAAGGTTACGGATGCCCTTTGGTGGGCTAAGGCGACAAAGGTACCCCTAGTGTTACTGGCCATTGATGCAGAGAAGGTCTTTGACCTTGTCCATTGGGATTTTTTATTCGCAACGCTGGAACAGATGTCCTTTGGCCCTAGTTTTTTTGGTGGATTCAATGTTTATATCAATACCCAGGTGCTAGAATAAAAGTTAATGGTGGATATGGGGATCTTTTTCTGGTACAGCGAGGAACCCGGCAGGGTTGTCCCCTGTCTCCCCTCCTTTTTGCTTTATTCCTGGAACCCTTTACCACAAGGATACGGAATTCAGCCTATATTGCGACCGGCCCTTCCACTCCGCCCCCTCCCAGACGCAGCGGCAGCCGATTGGTTATTCTTACCTGCACGTCAGCGGTAAGCGGGGGATTTAAATCTGAGACGCCCCGATCGGCGTCCTTTCTGCCGCGATCCTCGCCACGCTGTTTCCTCACACAGTCTGCTGCTAGGCCTGCGCATCCGGCGCTGAAGCCCGTCGGGGCAAGGCCCAAACTAAAAGCACAGCACTCGCCTCCGGGGCTCCAGCGACGGCCACGCGACCGGCCCTTCCACTCCGCCCCCTCCCAGACGCAGCGGCAGCCGATTGGTTATTCTTACCTGCACGTCAGCGGTAAGCGGGGGATTTAAATCTGAGACGCCCCCATCTGCGTCGCGCGCCGAAGGAGCGCGACAAAGGGGCCTGCCCCTTTGTGCGCCCCTTCGTGCGAACCGGAGCACAAGCTGAAACCACCCACACAAAAGACTCTGCCACACACCTCGGCTTATAACCGAAGCACGCTACATCAACATCAACTAAGCATGCATCCAGTGAACCCATTTTCCAGGGCTCATACTCATACCAGCCCCCTCAACATGCACCCAGACCCACCAGCTTGCAAATAACATCGACAGCAATCATCCAGACTCACCAGCAAGCATCCAGCCGCACCAGCAATCAATCCAGCCTCACCAGCAATCAACCAGCCTCACCAGCAAGCATCCAGCCTCACCACTAAGCATCCAGCCTCACCAGCAATCAACCAGCCGCACCAGCAAGCATCTAGCCTCACCAGCAAGCATCCAGCCTCACCAGCAATCAACCAACCTCACCAGCAATCAACCAGCCTCACCAGCAAGCATCCAGCCTCACCAGCAATCAACCAGCCGCACCAGCAAGCATCCAGCCTCACCAGCAATCATCCAGCCTAGACACCATTCACCCAGAGTGTCCAATACCTAAAGCACCATTTTCAACATTACAGGACTGTTCCCAACCAATTGAGCCACAATAATGCACCTCTGCACCATACCTAAAATCTGGCACAAATTCAGAAAGCACACAAAACCTGCAATTAATAACATCACACAACAACAAAGACTATTACCAATAATGATCTCACCGATAACACAATTCCTAGGACTCTCTTTATTTACCTTAACACTATTCAACGCTCAGTCGCTCTCCAAAAAAATGGACATCCTCAGTGACTACCTCATAGAAGCCAACCCAGATATCTGTGCAATTACAGAGACATGGCTAAAACACACAGATACTGTACTCATAAATCAACTGCCCATACAATCTTACGACAATTTCTCCGTCCCAAGACCCAAAAAAAGAGGTGGAGGTCTCCTTCTTGCAGCAAAAAAATGTCTTAATATTACCTTACAACTTACCAACTCCTCCAACAAACTAGAATTCTCCCTCTTTAAATCTGAACAAATCCAAATAGCTTTAGTCTACGCACCACCAGGAACCTTAGAATTGGATCCCTCTCTACTGATAGAACTTATAGCCAAACACATAAACGCCGACAAACCTGCTATAATCCTCGGAGACTTTAATTTACACGTAGATGCTTCTCCACAATCCATCAACTGCCAAACAGTTCTTTCCTCTCTCAACCATTTGGGCTTTATTCAAATTATCAACAGTTCTACACACAAGGCAGGCCACACTCTGGACCTCATCTTTATTAACGAACCCTTTAACATTCATACCAACCCCACTTGCTCACCAGTTCCATGGTCAGACCACAAAGTTATCCACACAACCCTCAATTTTTAACAACCCACCACCTCAAACCACTAACAAAACCACCATCCACTTCAGGAAACCATGCTCTCCAGACATACTCAGTGAAAAGATGTCTGAAGCATTAAAGCAACTAGATCTCACAGACGCAACAACTGCAACTACCTCCTGGATCAATATTAACAATAAAATTGCAGATCAAATCTGCCCAACTACAACCAAAACCATACAACCTACACTAGACAATAGGAAACCTTGGTTTACACCCGAAATTAAATCCCTTAAACAATCTCTTAGAAAAAAAGAACAAAGCTGGAGAAAAAACCCAACCACTTCAACACATGCCATCTATAAATCGCTCCTCAACAACTACAGGAATACAATCCTTAGAACAAAGAAAGAATTCTACGGAAAAAAAATACACCACTTTATATTCGACTCAAAGGCTCTCTTCTCCTACGTGTCCTCTTTAACCAAACCATCTCCTCCTACTATCCCAGACCACCAAGCACTCAACAAAGCAAACGAACTAGCCAACTACTTCAAAACAAAAATCACCAACCTTACCCAATCAATCACATCCAACAGCCTTACCCTAACATACCATCTCACATCCTTGCCGCAACAAACCACAAGCCTGGATTCATTCGAGCTCACTTCTTCACTGGAGATTGAAAACACACTCAAAAAATTCAAACCTTCCTCCCATCCATCAGACCCAATACCTACAAATCTCCTCATCGCCATTCCAAACACCATCTCAAAACCAATTGCAGAAATTATCAACACATCCCTTTCTCAAGGTTTAGTTCCTAACCAGTTAAAATTGGCAATACTGAAACCATTACTAAAGAAACCAAATGCTTGCCCATCAGACCCAGCTAATTTTAGACCCATCGCAAACTTACCACTTATCGCCAAACTGATGGAAAAAATTGTCAACAAGCAACTGTCAGATTATTTGGAAGATCATAACATTCTATCCCCAGCTCAATATGGATTCCGAAAATGCCTAAACACCGAATCGCTCTTACTATCTCTCACTGACACAATCCTCGTTAATCTGGAGAATAAACAATCTTACCTGCTCATTCTTCTGGATCTTTCCGCTGCATTTGATACGGTAAAACACTCTACTCTAATAGACCAACTAGCAAACATAGGGATCAAAGGCACAGCCCTTAGATGGTTCCATTCCTTCTTAAGCAACAAATTCTACAAAGTAAGGATAAACAACAAAGAATCGCATCCAATCCTGACAGAACAAGGAGTCCCACAAGGATCATCACTTTCACCCACCCTCTTCAATATCTACCTCCTCCCTCTCTGCCATCTACTCTCAAACCTTAAGCTTACCCATTACCTCTATGCAGACGACATACAAATACTCCTTCCGATCACAGAATCCCTTCAAAAAACCATCACGTACTGGAACGAATGCCTACAGCCCAACAAAAACCTACTCTCAAGCCTCAACTTAGTATTGAATGCTAATAAAACCGAAATGCTCATTGTCTCCCAGGATCCACACACAATCTCTTCCAGCCTCTCTCTACCAAACACAAACAACTCATTCTCATCTGACGTCAGAGACCTTGGAGCATGGCTTGATAATCATCTAAACCTAAAAAAGTTTGTAAACAATACCACAAAGGACTGCTTTTACAAACTGCAAGTCCTCAAAAAACTTAAACCCCTCCTTCACTTCTCCGACTTCAGGCTAGTACTGCAATCCATCATTCTTTCTAAGCTCGACTACAGCAACTCCCTGCTTCTAGGTATACCCGCCAACACTATCAAACCATTACAGATGGTTCAGAATTCAGCGGCTAGAATTCTAACTAGCACTAATAAAAAAGATCATATCACCCCAATCCTTCGGAACTTACATTGGCTCCCCATTAAACAAAGGATACTCTATAAGGTACTCACTATCATACACAAAGCGACAAACAAACTAGCCCCCATCACATTAAGCTCTGAACTCCAACCGCACACTTCCTCCAGACCAAGCAGAAGCGCATACAGAGGAACACTGCATGCTCCGCAATTAAAATCATCATTGAGCAAACGAGCGCTATCCTCAGCAGGCCCACACCAGTGGAATACGCTTCCCCCAGATCTTAGACTAGAACCCAGCCATCAAGAATTCAAAAAAGACTGAAGACTTTTCTCTTCCAACAAGCTTTCCCAGACGCTTAATCTTACTGTGACTGACAGACTTCCTAATTACTAGGTATCCCTTATTATGGACACTGTATCAAATACTACTATTAAGAATCTGCAACTGGACAATTATCTTGGAGCTCAAAAATTCACTTTATTTCATATATTTATTTGGCATTGCTTATTTTTATATTTATTGCTACGTTAAATAGTTATACTTCTTATATATAAAATATTATATTTCTTTATTTATTTCCAGTTAAACTATTATCACTTTATTTAGTATTATGTTAAATTGTCAACCAGTTATACTGTTCCATATGTTCTACGGTTCCATGTAAAGCTCCGCTCTCTGTTGAGCAGTTCTTCGTTTTATGTAAACCGGAGTGATTTGTAGTCCCTACAAGAACTTTGGTATATAAAAATTAAAAATAAATAAATAAATAAATTACGGGAATCCCAATAGGGTCATTTCATATGAAAATTTCTCTTTTCGCTGACGACAATCTTTTAACTCTCACTAACCCCACAACATCAATTAGGGAGATCACTGAGGACCTTCAAGCCTTTAGTGATGTTTCTGATTTTAAAATAAACATGGACAAAACAGATTATTGAATGTCTCTGCCGACCAAGATGTCATTAGGAATTTGGCGAAACACTATCCTTTTAAGGTTACTCACAAGTCTCTTAAATATTTGGGGGTTCATCTTGGTGCTGATGTGAATGAGTTGTTTCGCCTTAATTATATACCGCTACTGCAAAATATCCGAAGGGACTTCCAAAAACGGGACAGAGAGCAGTATTCATGGCTGGGCCGAGTAGCCATAGTAAAAATGAATGTTTTGCCCAGATTTCTTTATTTTTTTCATACCATTCCCATTACTATCTCTACTGCTATATTGCACTCCTGGCAAAAAATTGTATTTGATTTTATCTGGCGCAAGCGCCCACCCCGGGTATCTAGACGATTGTTATTTCAACCCCAGGATAGGGGAGGACTGGGTGTTCCCAATTTGGAGTGGTTTTATGTGGCAGCCCAATTAGCTGCTATCCCCGACATGCACAGGAGGACTTCCCCTAAACAATGGGCTACCTTTAAAGGGACGGTATTTGGGGGCATGCCCTTGACTGCACTGGTGTGGCAACCGCGCCATACTTGGGTGGTGAATGGGATGAGGACTGCAGCTTTGGATACTACATTGAGATTGTGGGATAAATGGAAGAAGAAATTGGTTGGGGATCGGGGGTATTATTATTCTACAGGTTTATATCATCATTCACAATTTCCTGCAGGACGTCAAAATAGAGTATTTCAAGCCTGGAAAGCGAAAGGTATTCACCATATTGAATATTTACTCAAAGGTGGATCATTAATGAGCTGGCGGGACATTCAAACTCTCTATAAATTGCCATCAGCAGACTTTCTAGCGGGGAGTCAAGTTTTACATTTTCTTCACACACCACTGATATAACATCCTCTCTTCAACAGGTAAAATCCTTGTTTGAAACCTATTGTGCTGATATTGATAAAACTCGTGGATAATTTCTAAAATCTATGCTCTTCTGCTTGAAAAGCCGGATGTACTCTTCCCGCATACTCGTCACTGGGAGACGGATTTGGGATTGCGATTGACCAAAAAGGACTGGTCGCAAATTTACCTGCAGGCTCGTAAGTGCTCTGTCTCTGCATCCTTTCAGGAAAATTGTTATAAAATGGTCACACGTTGGTATTTCACCCCACAAGCCTTACATCGCAGATATCCTCAACTCGACACTCAATGCTGGAGAGCATGTGGACAGTTTGGAACCTTTTTTCATGTATGATGGACTTGTGCTAAAATACAGGGATTATGGGTTGAAGTAGCACAGTGGACTGAAGGCCTTTTAGGAGTACGTAACACCCTGGATGCTGGTTTTATGCTCCTTCACCACCTTCTATGAATAAGACACATGCTCTCTTCTGTCAACAAGTCTTTATTGCAACTAGATTGGCAATTGCCAGTTATTGGAAACAACCATTGGTACCATCTCTTGGCATGGTGCAACACAGGGTACAACTCTCCTGCAAGATGGCCGCTATAACTGTAGAACTCCATGCGACCACATCCAAATTTCGGGAGGTTTGGGCACTTTATCTGCAATGGGAAAAGCAACAGGCGATGTAAGCACTAGGAACTACACGCTGAACTTTAATTGCTATTTCTTTTGTGATACGAGATTCTTTTTGAAAAACTTTCTGTTCCCATTACTATTGGTTGGGCTCTTTTGTATTTAGGGCCCTGCTCCCTGGTCTCTTTGTATGCTTCAGGCATCGACCCTGAGTTATAATTTCAGAGCTCATGGATATGGGAAGGGGAGGGGAGGGGGAAGTTTTTTTTTTTTTACTTGCTGTATCATTTTCAGCTTTTGTATTTTATGTCACTTGCATTTTGGGTGATAAATAAAATAAAAAATTATACGTTTTAAAAAAACACTAGAACAAAGGGGAAAGCCAACAGTCGCTCAGCAGTGCATGGTTTGGAGGGAGGTATCTTCAAAGGATACTAATGATGCATTAGAATTAGGGCATCCCAACAGTGAGAGTCCAATAATAAGAAAAGTAGTCCAAGTGCCTGTAACTAAAAACTCACCAGAGCTAAAAAATTTTTTTGAAATTATCCCTATCTATTTAAAAGCAGAATGAAAATACAAACAAAAACACACTTTGAAATGTTTTTATGCTAATGCCAGAACTCTAAGAAGTAAGATGGGAGAATTAGAATGTATAGCAGTGAATGATGACATAGACTTAATTGGCATCTCAGACGCATGGTAGAAGGAGGATAACCAATGGGACAGTGCTATACTGGGGTACAAATTGTATAAAAATGACAGAGAGGAGCATCCAGGAGGTAATGTGGCGCTTTATGTCCAGGATGGCATAGAGTCCAACAGGATAAACATCCTGCATGAGACTAAATGCACAATCAAATCTTTATGGGTAGAAATCCCTTGTGTGTTGGGGAAGAGTATAGTGATAGAAGTACACTACCATCCACCTGGTCAAGATGGTGAGACAGACAGTAAAATGCTAAGAGAAATTAAGGAAGCTAACCAAATTGGTAGTGCAGTAATAATGGGAGATTTCAATTACCCAAATCAAAACAGTGCAGATTATGGAATTTTGTGTCCTGATCAAAGGAGGATTCCAAACGTTTTATGTGAAGACAACTTGTAATTTTTATTGCGGCAACTCCACTGCATAATATTATCACGGCAAATAATTTTCAAGGTGCCCCAACACGGTCCCGTGTTTCGCCGGTGGCTGCATCGGGGGGACCAACAAGGAATTCATTTAATCTGTAATTAAAAAATGGTTAAAAATCAGGACAATAACAATGGACTAACGCCGATGTGCAACTTAAAACAGTAAACAATGAACATACCTTGGTACGAAATATTCAAAAAATGGCAGGGAGTGCATTTTCCCTCAGTGCGACCAGGTATTTTAAAGCAGAATTTAGGCGCCCAACTACAGGTGAGATGATCACCTTTCTCGAGGGAGCCAATCAGCGGTTCCCAAGATGCTTAGCGCCCCGCAGGTACACAGACGGGCAACAAATGACAGTCTAATCAGTGAACAGAGCTACGAGAACAAGTGCCATTCAATCTCGCGATTCAAACCTTTGGGGAAGACTGTGTCCAAAGTAAAAATCCATTTTTGCTCTTGTCTGCCCAAATGTTCTAAATAATTACCCCCCCGGAATGGCTTTGGAACTACCTCAATGACAGCGAACCATAAGTCAGCGATATTATGAGACAAACTTATCCAGTGAGAGACCAAGGGTTCTTGGTCACGAGATGTACGGATATTTGAACAATGTTCAAAAATTCTGGTTTTAATTTTCCGGGAGGTTTTGCCAACGTATAACATGGGGCAGGGACATTTGATCACGTAAATGACAACCTGTGACGTACAATCAGAATTAGATTTTAAATAAAAAAAAATTTTGAGTGATAGGATGTTGAATAAATGAAAGGGACTCAATTGGTGGCAAGCAGTACAGTGACCACAAGGCTGATGTAGGCATTCTCCAGAAGGGGTCGCATCAACCCGACCTTGAAATGCATGCACCAGTCTATCCCTTAGATTGCGCCCTCTGCGGAAAGTAAACCGCAGGGAACCCTGAAACAACTGATGTAGGGATAGAGAATTCCAATGTGCGCGAATAATTTTAATGACTTCCCGACTCAAAGGAGAGAAGGGAAGAATACAGTTGTTAGAAGGCTCAGATGAAGAAGACTGGGGTAGAGGGCGCAATCTAAGGGATAGACTGGTGCATGTATTTCAAGGTCGGGTTGATGCGACCCCTTCTGGAGAATGCCTACATCAGCCTTGTGGTCACTGTACTGCTTGCCACCAATTGAGTCCCTTTCATTTATTCAACATCCTATCTCTAAATTCAATAACACCTGGGAGCCATACATCGCATGGAGACCTCTCACCTTCACGACACCAGTATAAGACTTTGTACCATGCTCCACCTTCTTAAGACTTTCTTTTTTCCTTTAACGGAGCGGGTGGATGGGATGGTGCACCGCCGAATCGGAGTAGATGGACTATGATTGGCATAAGGGGGGGGGGAGGGGAATTGGGGACTACGTTACTAATGTTGCTTGTTTTTCTTATGCTAATTATCTAGTATTTTCCACTTAGGCATATGCCATAGGTGACTGTTTTGCCTCACTTTATGCTGTACTTTTATATTTGATTCTAACAGCAATAAAAATTGTCAATTAAAAAAAAAAATAAATAAAAAAAATAAATAAATTAATAAACACTGGTTACTTTAACATAAACTGAAGTGCTATAACATAAACTAATGTGCACACCAAAGTGGGGGGGTCATGTGAGTAAGCTTGTCAATCAAAAAAGTAAATAAATAAACACAGGTTACTATCATCTATATTAATGTGCTCATAGAATGTGTATACTATATATGTATAGAGAAGCATAATAGCAGATTAATTGAGCAGTTAGAAAAATACAGACCATTCAATTCTAACATTTAACCCATGAGGAGCTATGGTATCAAGTACATGAATCCACCTTGGTTCATGTTGGACTAGAATATGGGAAAAGTCACTACCATGAGAAGATGGAGAGCATACTTCAAGTATACAGAAACAAAGGTGTACCAAAGGGTGTTGTCATCTTGCTAGTCTTTTAGTAGATGGGAGTTTTTGCATTTAAGCCTGATACAGGAGCATTGTTCGTAGATGTGAGTATGGATACTAGGGATGTGCAGAGCAAAAGTTTATGTTCATAAGTCCATAAGTCGAAAGGGGGGGTCATTTGCGGTCAATATGGACATATGGAGAATTCCATAAGTTGAGTCTATGTCCATATGTGCAAATAAAAATTTAAACCCCTCACCCTCCTTAATCCCCACCCCCCCCCCCCCCCCCCCAAGACTTACCAAAACTCCCTGGTGGTCCAGCGGGGTCAGGACGTCATTTCTGAACTCCTTTGCAAGGAGCACGTGACGTCGGCGCCGCGTCACTCCGACGTGGCGCCGACGTCATGTGCTCCTCGCAAAGGAGTTCAGAAATGGCATCCTGACTCCTCGCTGGATCACCAGGGAGTTGTGGTAAGTCTTTGGGGGGGGATTAAGGAAGGTGAGGGGTTTAAATTTTTATTTTGGATCAACAATCGCGATTTCCAACGTATTCAACATAGCTATGTTGAATAAGTTGGAAATCCGATCGTTTTCGCCTCATCACTTTTTTAAGTTAAAAAAAAAAGTAGCGTTTTACATTTAAGTTCAAAACGAATGCACACCCCTAATGGATACATTGCGTTGTTTTGTCAACATATACATGGGGCAAGGGCATAAAATGGCATATACCATACCCTTTGTGGAGCAGTTTGAGGAGACCCAGAGGGAAAAGTTTCTAACAGTTAAAGGATTTTTAAAAGCTGAGAAAGTTAGGCAAAAGGCACAGGTTTTACAGTGGCAGCAGGGCATATGGCCAACTTGGGCAGGTGAAGAGGTAGAGGTTAACTGAAATTTAGACCTTACTAAAAAGTTGCATAAGTTGTGGCCATGATGAAAAGCAAAACAAAGGTGTTTTTGAAAAACCAGATGATGACCCAAGTTGGGCCAGTGATGAAAAATAATAATTATTTACTCTTTCGGATAGTAGAAAGACTAGGGGGCACTCCATGAAGTTAGCATGGGGCACATTTAAAACTAATCGGAGAAAGTTCTTTTTTACTCAACGCACAATTAAACTCTGGAATTTGTTGCCAGAGGATGTGGTTACTGCAGTTAGTATAGCTGTGTTTAAAAAAGGATTGGATAAGTTCTTGGAGGAGAAGTCCATTACCTGCTATTAAGTTCACTTAGGGGCGGATTTTCAGAGCCCTGCTCGCGTAAATCCGCCCAAAACCGGGCGGATTTACGCGAGCAGGGCCCTGCGCGCCGGGAAGCCTATTTTACATAGGCCTCCCGGCGCGCGCAGAGCCCCGGGACTCGCGTAAGTCCCGGGGTTCTCGGAGGGGGGCGTGTCGGGGGCGTGTCGGGGGCGGGCCCGGTCGTCGCGGCGTTTCGGGGGCGTGTCGGCAGCGTTTTGGGGGCGGGTACGGGGGCATGGCTACGGCCCGGGGGCGTGGCCGCGCCCTCCGTACCCGCCCCCAGGTCGCGGCCCGGCGCGCAGGAGACCCGCTGGCGCGCGGGGATTTACGCCTCCCTCCGGGAGGCGTAAATCCCCCGACAAAGGTAAGGGGGGGGGTTTAGACAGGGCCGGGCGGGTGGGTTAGGTAGGGGAAGGGAGGGGAAGGTGAGGGGAGGGCAAAGGAAAGTTCCCTCCGAGGCCGCTCCGATTTTGGAGCGGCCTTGGAGGGAACGGGGTAGGCTGCGCGGCTCGGCGCGCGCCGGCTATACAAAATTCATAGCCTTGCGCGCGCCGATCCAGGATTTTAGTGGATACGCGCGGCTCCGCCTGGAGCGCAAACAAAAGTAGGCTGTTCGCGCTCGTTTTAAAATCCGCCCCTTAGAGAATAGCCACTGCCATTAGCAATGGTAACATGGAATAGACATAGGGGCGGATTTTCAGAGCCTTGCTCGCGTAAATCCGCCCAAAACCGGGCGGATTTACGCGAGCAGGGCCCTGCGCGCCGGGAAGCCTATTTTACATAGGCCTCCCAGCGCGCGCAGAGCCCGGGACTCGCGTAAGTCCCGGGGTTCTCGGAGGGGGCGTGTCGGGGGCGTGTCGGGGGCGGGCCCGGTCGTCGCCGCGTTTCGGGGGCGTGTCGGCAGTGTTTTGGGGGCGGGTATGGGGGCGTGGCTACGGCCCGGGGGCGTGGCCGCGCCCTCCGTACCCGCCCCCAGGTCGCGGCCCGGCGCGCAGGAGGCCCTCTGGCGCGCGGGGATTTACGCCTCCCTCCGGGAGGCGTAAATCCCCCGACAAAGGTAAGGGGGGGGTTTAGACAGGGCCAGGCGGGTGGGTTAGGTAGGGGAAGGGAGGGGAAGGTGAGGGGAGGGCAAAGGAAAGTTCCCTCCGAGGCCGCTCCGATTTCGGAGCGGCCTTGGAGGGAACGGGGTAGGCTGCGCGGCTCGGCGCGCGCCGGCTATACAAAATTCATAGCCTTGCACGCGCCGATCCAGGATTTTAGTGGATACGCGCGGCTCCGCGCGTATCTACTAAAATCCAGCGTACTTTTGTTTGCGCCTGGAGCGCAAACAAAAGTAGGCTATTCGCGCACCTTTTAAAATCCGCCCCTTAGTTTTTGGGTACTTGCCAGGTTCTTATGGCCTGGATTGGCCACCTTTGGAAACAGGATGCTGGGCTTGATGGACCCTTGGTCTGACCCAGTATGGCATTTTCTTATGTTCTTATGTTCTTATAATGGAGCAAATAAAAGCGCTAGCTGAAGACAATGGCAAAACACAAGCTATGATCAAATATCAGGACTCACAAACACATATAATAGAAAAGTTTATACATAGCAAATCTTAATTGGCACTACCGGCCCAAAATTGAATGGCTTAAATTTCCTTACATTTAATCATTGATCTAGTCTGTTAACTTCACAGTTTACTTTTCTTATTATTATTTTTTATGCAAGAAAAGTGACTTATCTTCCTTGCTATTCAGCACGACAGCATCATGGCTAGGTGAACCCTGACATGGTCCTTGTTTCAAAACTGATATTCAGCATTAGGTGGTATTTGCTGAATCCTTTTCAGTGCAAACAATAAAATCAGCTTGTAAAGCCAAAGCCATGCTTCGTCAGAATCATATTTCTAGAAAACACAAGACCAATAAAAAATAGATAATCTGTTCAAATTATGTACAAACAACTAGTATATAGATTGGGAGACCTGTCGACCTGCTTCTGTCAGCATCTCCACATCTTGGCACCAAAATTCAACCTGGAAACACACTCACTATATATGGCAACTAATCAAGTGCATCATGACCGAGAAATATAAAATGATAAACAAAACAGATTATAGAAAGGAATTTCAGTCTAACTCCAAATTAAGTCCATTAGGAGTCATGGTCTCTGTAATTTAGTCAAGACTGCCAATCACCCCCCCCCCCCCAGGGGGTAGGGCTACTACTTTGAGGGTTTCTTATTTCAGGTCTTTAAATTGGTGTCCTAAATCCATATAGTGTTGCCTTTCTTAACTGAATGTACACGATTTGTGCTCATTCGACAAACAGCTCCACACCCTCTAACCCCACCATCAATCCAGGCCAGGATTCCCTCTCCCATTGTGGCACTACCAGAATACAGTTAGACATTCCTCCTCGCCAAGACTATAACAAGACTCCCCCACCCTACACACACACACACACACACACACACACACAAGATTGAAGTAAACCTGGAAGGCATCAAGTGACTCTCTCAAGATTGTGACCTACCACCTTGACCCTTCCCTCCCTCATCCCCCACCCATCTAGAATATAGTCTTACTTTTCCAGAGGATCCCCATCTTTCAAGGGTAGCCTGACAGAAGAGATGTGAGAGCCCTCCTACCGACACTGCAGAACTCTACTGAATCACACGGCCTAGTGGCACTTCATCACATATCACATAACACTACATGATATGTGAAGTCCACTAGGTGGTATCAGTACTGCAGAGCCAGTAGGAGGGTTTTTGAATCCCTTCTGCCATGCTACTCATGAAGATGAGGACCTTTTGGAGAAGTAAGACTATATTCTGGAGGAGTCGAAGGATCATGATATGGTGGGGTCATGGTTTTTAGGGTGCTGCAGTCTTTAAAGGCTCAGATGCATTCTAGGGATGCCATTATGTATGTGTGTGTGTGAGTGTGTATGGTAGTTGGAGTTTTCCAGTCTGTATCAAGGTAGTAGATGTTGGGAGTGATAGCCTAGTTCAGGTGTATCAAGCTGTTTGGGGTGGTAATAGATTGGTGAGGTTCTTTGATGTTTGGGGGAGCATCTGCTTTGTTGGATTGGTACTCTTGATGGAAGAGCTGAGAGGAGGAAATTTCCCATGCTAACTGGCCTTTTGCTTTGGGCAAGATAACACACGGGATTTCAATATGTAGTGTGAACGCATTGTACTTTTAGGATTAGCAAACACAGGGCCTCATTTTCTAAAGTATCTCAGGCCTGCGATACTTTAGGGAATGAGGGGCGGGTGGCCGAAACGGGGGGCAGGCCTGTACTAGCCGGCAGCGATTGCACCATCGCGGTGCGATCGCTGATGGTTTCGCACCCAATAGTGCCACCATAGAAGGTGTAGCTATTGGGCGCGAACTCGGACGCGAAAAGGGCCTTACGTTTTTGTCGTCCACGGCGTCTTCGCGGAGTCGGCCCCGGTGACACCCTGACTCTTCCTCTTCCGAGGCTGACTCCGCCCCCATTTTGGTATCGCACGCTATAAGGGACTTTTTGCATGTGAAACGTCCCTTATCACGTGCGATCCCTCTGGAAAATGAGGCCCACAGTCTTTATGTATACTGATTAAAAAGGCTGCTTTTAAGTGAATGCACAAAATAAAAAAAAAGAAGTTCTTGGCACATTAAATGCTGTTTTAGTGTGCATGGTATAAACAAAAGTGCTCAAAGATAATGAACATTAAGAGTTTGTGACTGACCGTATCGAGAATATTGTGAAGAATTGTCTGAGGGTTTCTTCTAAAGATCCCATGAGGCAGATGACAATGGTCATCAAAATACCGGCTTCTGGACCATATTGGGACTTTGTCTTTTATCCATGCTCTGGAATAGCCAGCATATTAAGGGAGGTTGGAGCAGCACATACATTGAGATAAGTTGCTTCATTTGAGTTTTTGAAAATTATTTGAATCCAATGTTTTCTGGGATTTGAATGGTAAATATTACTGGGATTTGAACCGGTAAATATTACTGTTGTTTTATGATGTTTTTGATATGTAAACCGTTGTGATATCCCCTTTGAATGACGGTATACAAACATTTTAAATAAATAAATAAATAAATACTTATGTTCATCTACGTTTCTCTGTGAACTTTTGAATAATAGACATTGTTCACTTCATAGTCTTTTCAGAGTGATTTTTTCCAAAAATAATTTTTTTCTGGTGGATGATTGTATTTTTATGAGCACAATTGTGTGACACTGCCTCTATATTTAAAATATGAGAGTATTGTTTATTTTATCCCACTCTGTAGATGTGGGATATTATTGTGTATTTTAATATTTTTATCTTATGAATACTCAAACTTTTTTAGTGCAAGTTTTTACTGTATAGGACCCATTGCAAGGGCAAGCAAGGTCAAAGCAAAAAGAAATGTATAATAACTGAAGACTGGTCCAGGCACTAAATCTGAAGCACATAATATAAAACTGAGTAACACTTCTACAAGAGTGCTTAGTAACAGACTTTTACTTGCAATTCAGATGCTGTGAGAGTGGAAAGTTCGAAGAATACAGCCACAATGAAGCAACAAGCAACAGCACAGCTTCTCAAGACATGTACCAAAAATAATTTTCCCTCCTTCCCTCTGCTTTCACTATCACATTAATTTTCAAAAGAGTCACACATATTAATGTAGCATACTATTGTAGCAATATTTTAAAAAGGTTCCAGGGGTGATCCGGGTAACTATAGACCAGCGAGCCTGACTTCAGTGCCGGGAAAAATAGTGGAAACTATTCTCAAGTTCAAAATCGTAGAGCATATAGAAAGACATGATTTAATGGGACACAGTCAACATGGATTTACCCAAGGGAAGTCTTGCCTAACAAATCTGCTTCATTTTTTTGAAGGGGTTAATAAACATGTGGATAAAGGTGAACCGGTAGATGTAGTGTATTTGGATTTTCAGAAGGCGTTTGACAAAGTCCCTCATGAGAGGCTTCTACGTAAACTAAAAAGTCATGGGATAGGAGGCGATGTCCTTTCGTGGATTACAAGCTGGTTAAAAGACACGAAACAGAGAGTAGGATTAAATGGTCAATTTTCTCAGTAGAAAAGGATAAACAGTGGAGTGCCTCGGGGATCTGTACTTGGACTGGTGTTTTTCAATATATATATATAAATGACCTGGAAAGGAATGCGACGAGTGAGGTTATCAAGTTTGCGGATGATACAAAATTATTCAGAGTAGTTAAATCTCAAGCAGACTGTGATATATTACAGGAGGACCTTGCAAAAGTGGAAGATTGGGCATCCAAATGGCAGATGAAATTTAATGTGGACAAGTGCAAGGTGTTGCATATAGGGAAAAATAGCCCTTGCTGTAGTTACACGATGTTAGGTTCCATATTAGGAGCTACCACCCAGGAAAGAGATCTAGGCATCATAGTGGATAATACTTTAAAATCATCGGCTCAGTATGCTGCAGCAGTCAAAAAAGCAAATAGAATGTTAAGAATTATTAGGAAGGGAATGGTTAATAGGATGGAAAATGTCATAATGCCTCTGTATCGCTCCATGGTGAGACCACACCTTGAATACTGTGTACAATTCTGGTCGCCGCATCTCAAAAAAGATATAGTTGCGATGGAGAAGGTACAGAGAAGGGCAACCAAAATGATAAAGGGGATGGAACAGCTCCCCTATGAGGAAAGGCTGAAGAGGTTAGGGCTGTTCAGCTTGGAGAAGAGACGGCTGAGGGGGGATATGATAGAGGTCCTTAAGATCATGAGAGGGCTTGAACGAGTAGATGTGACTCGGTTATTTACACTTTCGAATAATAGAAGGACTAGGGGGCATTCCATGAAGTTAGCAAGTAGCACATTTAAGACTAATTAGAGAAAATTCTTTTTCACTCAACGCACAATAAAGCTCTGGAATTTGTTGCCAGAGGATGTGGTTAGTGCAGTTAGTGTAGCTGGGTTCAAAAAAGGTTTGGATAAGTTCTTGGAGGAGAAGTCCATTAATGGCTATTAATCAATTTTACTTAGGGAATTGCCACTGCCATTAATTGCATCAGTAGCACAGGTCCTTCTTAGTGTTTGGGTAATTGCCAGGTTCTTGTGGCCTGGTTTTCGCCTCCGTTGGAAACAGGATGCTGGGCTTGATAGACCCTTGGTCTGACCCAGCATGGCAATTTCTTATGTTCTTATGTTCTTAAAGTTCAAAAGCCCATTTACTTGAGTTAAGTTATGCGTGGGCGTAGATTTGTTCAAGCAACCTGGCTCGAACAAATCTACACTTGATTTTATAACATGCGTGCACTGCCGTGCGCATGTTATAAAATCCATGGTCGGCATGTGCAGGGGGGTGCACAATTGTGCAACCTGCGCACGCCGAGCCCAGCAACCGGCCTCCGTTCCCTTCGAGGCCGCTCCGAAATCGGAGGGAACTTTTTTCTGCCCCCCCCCCCAATCTTCCCCCACCTTCCCCTCCCTTCCCCTACCTAACCCACCCCCAGCCCTAACTAAATCTCCTCCTACCTTTGTTCAGAAAGTTACACCTGCCTGGGGACTGGTTCTGAGGCCTCGTCCATGCCCCTGGAACGCCCCCGGGCCGGCACCATGCCCACGGCCCCGCCCTGGAACACCCCCGAAAGCTGCTCCGCCCCATCATGCCCCCCAACACGCCCCCCAAGCAAAGCCCCGGGACTTACATGCGTCCCGGGGCTTTGCGCACGCCGGCGGCCTATGTAACATAGGCGCGCCGGCACGCAAGTTCCCTGCGCGCAAATCCGGCTGGAATTACGCGCGCATTGCTTTTAAAATCTGCCCCTTAATGAATTTAAACCTATTGGCAATTCAATGACATATTCTTTAGCAATTTTCAAAAGCCCATTTACATGCATAAAATTCAGTTTTAAGCATGTAAATCCTTTTGAAGATTATCCTCTTAGACAGCTCGTCCTATTCTTCATGTCAAAATCATTTCTGGAAAAAAAGAATCTATTTGTTATTAAACCTTTCAAAATGCCTTAAACGTGCTACAAATGTTCTCAAAGAAGCATTCTTGATATGAGACTGAAAGAAAAATCATAAGGACGTATTTCTTCATAGAAAAGGTGGTGGATTTATGGAACAGTCTCCCAGTTGACATTTTTTGGGAGAGAAGGGGCACAGACACTACTGGAATTCAAAAAGGCATGGGACAGGAGCAGAGAGTCCTTTGCAGTGGGAGAAGTGAAGGTAAATCAGAAAGAATAGAGGGACTGTGCTGTTAGGATAAAGGAAGAAAGAAACATTTCTATCATAGGCTACAGTCTGGAATATTACAGCTCCCCGACTATCCACATATCCAAAGAAAAAGATTTTAGCAGTCCTGAATTTTCTATATGTTTCGTTCCCTGTTTCAGACATATAGCAGAACCTCTGGCTCCCTCACTTGCTTGACTACATGTGCCTGCTACTTAATGAAGTACTTAAAAACCTTTTAGACTAGTTAAGAAAGTGTGAGCTAATGCCAACTATTGGGCCAAGACTCTATAATTAATTATAATGGCTTTAAGCTGACATAAAAAAAAAAAAAAACCTGTTCCTTATCCATGTTAGTACCAATAAACTTTGCTGCCCTGCACCGTTGGCTTTGTATTACAAATAAACCCATTCTACCTGCACACTCACCTGAATAATGCGGTGTGAGTTAACATGAGAGAGTCAGCATGTGGAACTTGCATTTCTGCATTGCTAATGTGACCCCCGCTCCTCTTCAAGATGCCTGGCTGCAGGATCATTAGTTAACTTCAAAGAAGCATCTGACAACCTCCTACAATGCTCCAAGAAAGCGGAGAGGATCAATTAGCACGCAAACAGTTCTGGAGAGGCACAGTCTGCTCCTCTTCAGTCAATAAAGCCTTTGCCAAAAAAAAATCATAAACAAATCATCAGTGCTTACTTTAAGTTTAGATCATAATCAACACATGAAAAATAATCATGCTTTTGATTATATTGAAAACATATTTTTTTCTTGTTTTTTAAACTAACATTCCACTTACGTTGAAGAAAGAATGTAGCACGAGACCCAAAGTAATAACCCAGCTGTTCAAAATGTAAAAGATTGTCTTAACCTATTGGGATAGATTTTCTGAAACTTAGTCAGGAAGCACGTGAGTAAAACTGGTGGTTATGCAGGGTAAAAGGCTTCATCCACCTCAGTACTTTGAGTTGCATTAAAAAGGGGTGCCCCACAGGCCATAGTTTGCTCAGAGAGAAAACAAGGCACACAAATTTCATTTTACAAAAGGTACACAAGTAGTCAACGTGAATAGTAAATGCTCCAACTGGAGACACCTTAAAGTAAGTGCATGATTTTTATCCATACTGCCACCCAATTTCGAATCACCAACCTTGCAGGCAGTTTTTGTTTGAAGTTTCGGTTTGTTTGTACGCACTGAATAGTACAATGGGGTGGTGCCTGTTCTGGGCCTGATTTTTTAAAGGATTTATATACAGAAACACTGGTATCTGCATGTAAATTGCATTTGAAAATTTGGGGGCCTATTTGCACAAAAGTACCATTAAGCACGATTTTGTGCCTACTTTTACCCACATAGTAAGTAGGAGCAGGACACGATTTAAATCCTATACATACTTTTGATTTTTCAAAAATATGCATATGAATACACACACACAAAGTTATACCTGCTCAGGAGCATTGATAACTTTGGGGCTGATGCAATACAGTGCGCTCAGCTGACCGCACTGTTTAATCCACAGTTGGATACAGGTTGCGTAGGTACAACCAAATCTGTTGCGCTTCCCGGCCGCATTGGCTCCACGACCAGGCCTGCTCACCTGGCGTGACCCTCTACCAGCGCTGCCTCGAGTTCCTGCTCTGCCCAACCTCGACCGCGTCCTCCATGGGCATCTCTAGCTCCCTCATGGCCTTCGGCATTGCAGCGCTCCTCGCGCCGGGGCTCAGCGTCCTCCTCAGCGTTGGCCCTGTCACCGTAGCGCTCGCATGGAGCCCAACATGATTTAAAGGGCTAAGCGCAGGAAGACTTCAGGCGGCACCCGATTCTGATGTCACTACTGCTAGGTACTTATACCACAGCCCGGCCCCTAGCTCAGGGCCTTGGCAATCGGGTCGTACACTTCGGTGTCTCTAGTTTGTCTCCCTGAATTCCAGTGTCTTGCTCCTGTGTCTCCTGTTCCAGTCTCTCTGTTCCAGCGTCCATCGTTCCAGCTACTCCAGTGTCTCCTATTCCACCGTCTCCAGTGTCTCCTGTCCTAGTGTCTCCAGTGTCTCCTGCTCCAGCGTCTCCTGCTCCTTCGTCTCTCCATTCCTGGTAGTACCCTTCGGACTGATCTCACGGTACTGACCTTCGCCTGTTCTCCGACTACTCTCTTGTTTGCTGCCTGACCTGACCTCTGCCTGGAACTCTGACTACTCTCTTGATTGTCGCCTGCCCTGACTTCTGCCTGGAACTCTGACTACACATTGACCTTCTGCTTGACCTGACCACACCCGGATTGACCACTGTTACCTACCCTGCCTGACTGACTATTCTAACTCAATACTCTGGCCTTGATCCTCGCCATACACTCGGACATTCTCTTTCAGCCTCCTGCGACCTCTGGTCTTCCCTGCCTGAACACCGACCATGCACCCTTGTTCGTGGTGGGCACTCCCTTGAACTTTCTCTCTCGGAGACCCTGCAAGGCCCACCTAAGACCAGGTGGCCCGCTTGACCAAGGGCTCAACCTGAGGGAACCCAGGGTTGCTATTGGTGAAGCTCCAGCTAGCCTCTGTCTCCTCCTGTGCTCTGCCTCCTGGTGGCAGGCACTCTCTGGCAGAAAATACTGGCAGAAAATACTGCTTTTCTGTACTTCCTCCGACTTGGCGATATTAAGTTGGAGGAACAAAGTTGGAGGAACAAAAGAAAGTTAGGAAAAAATAAATCTCCCTCCTTGACAGTGAGCCGTGTCTAACCTGCCCTAAGCTCCCTCTCCTTGATGGGGATGTGCGCCAGTTAGGAAAACAGATGCTGATCAATTCAGCATCTTTTTTCCTAACCCCCGGATGTATGCGAATTAGGAAAACAGAAGCTGATTAATTCAGCGTCCGTTTTCTTAACCAGCAGACAGCCTCCAACAGTAGACCTCTCTCGGGTGCACGCTATCAAGGAGGCACTAGGGGCAGGCAATCGTCCCTAGCGCCTACTTGATAGTGCGAGCCTTAATTTAAATATTGCATTGCGCCCCCAGGAGATGTGTTTGGGGGGCGTGTTAGGAAAGCAGGCGCTGAACACTCAATGCCCGCTTTCAGTGCACTTTTTTTGCATCGACTCCTTTGTGTGCATATTGCCGCCACCATATATTTAATGGTGGGGGTGGAAGGGAAATAGAACCAAAAGGTTACTAAGATCCAAGAGTAACAGATAAGTATGAGAAAAAAAAAAGTGCGGAACTTGCTGGGCAGATTGGATGGGCCGTTTGGTCTTCTTCTGCCGTCATTTCTATGTTATGTTTCTATGTTATATGTCGGCACTGGTTCTGCACATAATCACAATTTTTCAAAGCAGATTTATGAGCATGATGCTCTTTGAAAATGGCGGAATTATCAATGCAAATGGAAGTAGGCATGTTATCAAAACAGGGGTTTCCTAGCATGAGTATTTCTGTTTTGCAGAGCTTTAGTCTGAGTTTATTGTGCAGTAGCCATTTTTTGACAGTGGTTAATAAGACTTCAAGAAATATCAAAGTATTGTCCATGTGTGTTTGGTGGGGAAGTAAAATTGGATATCATCTGCGTATTTTCTGTAGGTTGCATCTAGGGTGGAGAGTAGCTGGCAGATTGGAGTAAGATAGATGTTGAATAAGGCAGTCGATAATGCAAATTCTTGAGGAGCACCTGTGTTCAGAGGGGAAGGTTTTGAAGAGACTTGGTTAACAAAGATTTGTTGAACTCTGTTGTTTTTTTTTTTTTTAATTTTTAATTTTTCAAATTTTCAAAGTCACAGCAAGTTTTAAGCTTACTTACAGAAAAGAAAATGCAATAATCTAAACATCAAACCAATTACTGCAACAATACTTAATAACATCTCATCAATTTAATACATTATTGCATTTCATCATATGAAATATATGGCTTGGGGACAGAATTTTAAGGAAGTTCAAAAACAATAATCTAACATGCAGTAATAGCTTTACGTAGTTAAAGGTACTATTTTTTTTTTTTCTGTTCCATATTAGGGCTTAACTATGGAGGGAACTATTACCCTCCTTGCGTTCAGAAAGGATTTTAACTGTTCAGGATATTGGAAAGCATATATATCTTTCCCAGATCTAATAATACACTTACACGGATACTTCAGTACATAGGAAAAACCCAAAGCTAGGACTTGAGATCTCATTACAAGAAATTCACGTCTCCTGGTTTGGGTTATAGGAGCGTAATCAGGAAATACACGAATATTTGCCCCCCGAAACTGGTTCTGAATATTCTTGAAGTACCTTTTCATTATATCATTTAAATCTTTTTCTACAATGAAGGATACCATTAGAGCAGGGGTCGGGAACCCATGGCTCGCGAGCCAGATATGGCTCTTTTGAGGGCTGCATCTGGCTCGCAGACAAGTGTCGCCATACTTCGCGGTTCCCCGCTGACCCAGCTGCTCCCCGGTCCTCCGCCGCCCGGGCTTAAAATGCTGTCAGCCCGGGCGGAACGCGGCAGGACAGCTGGAGTCAGCAGCACCGGCGTGCTCTCTTCTCCTCCCCCCCCCCCCCCCCCCGCGGCCCGGAAGAGGAAGTGGAGAGCATCGGGTGCCTGCGCGGGAAGAAGAGACCACACTAGCGTGGTCTCTTCTTCCGCGCAGGTACCCGATGCTCACCACTTCCTCTTCCGGGCCGCGGGGGGGAGGAGAAGAGAGCACGCCGACTGGAGTCATCCGGGTGCCTGCGCGGGAGTCATCGGGTGTCAGCCGGGTGCCAGCGCTGGAGTCATCGCGCAGGCACCCGATGCTCTCCACTTCCTCTTCCGGGCCGCGGGAAGAAGAGAGCACGCCGGTGCTCTCTTCTTCCCGCGGCCCGGAAGAGGAAGTGGAGAGCATCGGGTGCCTGCGCGGGAAGAAGACTGCAGCGCGGCTCGGAGGAAAATGAAAATCTTCAAACCGCGGCCGATGGGACTCCGCCTTCGCCTCCGCGAGGGCTGAAAATGAAGGAGGTTAGCGTTGGGAGGTGGCTGCTGCTGCCGCGAGTTCCCGGGGGGGGGGGGGAGAGTGAATGAGCGAGCAAGCATGTGTGTTTGAGATCCTGTGTGTGTGAGTGAGAGATTGCATGTATGTGAATGATTGATTGAGAGCCTGTATATGTGAAAGAGAGTATGTCTGTGATTGAGATCCTGCCTGTGAGAGAGAGAGCATGAATGTAAGTTTACCATTGGGAACCTGTATGTGTAAGTTTGTAATTGAAAACCTGTTTGTTTGAAAGAGTATGTGTGTATGATTGAGATCCTTTGTGTGTGAGAGAGATCATGTGTATGTATGATTAAGAGCCTGTGTGTATAAGTAAGAGAGAGATCATGTGTGTCTGTGTCTGATTGACAGCTGGCTTAGGTGATGGAGCATGTGAGTATGTGATTGAGAGCCTGTGTTTAAATGAGAGAGAGAGACCATGTGTGTCTGTGTGTGATTAAGAGCTGATTTAGGTGAGGGAGCATGTGAGTATGTGATTGAGAGCCTGTGTGTAAATGAGAGAAAGAGAGGACATGTTTGTAAGCATGTGAATGAGAGTCTGTGTGTTAGAGAAAAAGACAGCATGTATTTATGTGATTGAAAGCCTGTGTGTGTGTAAGCGTGAAAAGATAGACAGCATGTGTGTAAATGTGTAATTAAGAGCCTATATAAGTGAGAGAGAAAAAACATTTGTATATGTGAGTGACTGAGAGCATGTGTGTATAGGTGTGTCATTGAGAGCCAGTGTGAGAGAGAGCGCTGGTATGTGACTGAGAGAGGAGAAAGTTCCAAGCAAACCACCCCACCTCCTGCTAATTCAGAACAATCTCAGGACACCTGGATATCAAACGTTCCCAGGTATGCAGAGCAAAAAAAATTTTGTATCCTTATTATTTTTCATTACTTTATTATTTTTCATTACTGGATCTTTGTGTCTGCTATTTTGAAATATTTTGTTGGTATCTGGAAATGTTTTATATGAGTTTTTAATTATTGGATATTCCACTCATCAGCTGTTTCGAAATATGTTCTTTTTGTTAGTACAGTTTTACTGCTGATGATTTTATATTTCTTGATTTGTTTTATAAGGATGTGTGATGTTTCTTTTTTCCTTTGTTACACTGCATACAGAGACTCTGGCTTGTTGCAGTTTCCAATTCAGTTTTTTCTGCATGCTTCTTGTTATGCGTTTTGGTCTCTTTATTCTATGTTAGGTGAGGGACAGCACGTGATTCAGGTGAGGTTTTCTGCTGGCGTGTAGTTTCTGTGTAGGACTCTATAGCAGCCTGACTTGGTCCGTTTTCCTAATAGGAGATGTATTGGTGTCTTAAGGCCTGGTGTAATATTTTCAGAGACTTATTGTACTTTAAAAGTGTGATCTTACATAAAATGCACACATTTACTTGTGTTTAGTTTTAAACATATTGTATGGCTCTCATGGAATTACATTTTAAAATATGTGGCGTTTATGGCTCTCTCAGCCAAAAAGGTTCCTGACCCCTGCATTAGAGTAACCGTTTCATAATATTCCATTGTTGAATCCTCTAGGAATCTAGTTAGATTCCCTTCATTAGTTTGCAAAACATTTTTATTTTTATTAGATGTTGGTATATAATATAACTTATTCACTTGGGGGATTTCTCCCTCAGGAAATTTCAAATTTTCAACAAGGTACTTTTTCAATGTTATATACGGAAGTTCCCCAACAATTTTTGGAAAGTTGAGAAATCTCAGGTTTAAATGTCTAGAGTAATTTTCCATGTATTCCAACCTTCTAGAAATCGTAGTAACATCTTTTATAATCTTTACATTGCGGTCCTGATTTTTCTTTACTTCAACCTCCATCAGAGCCAGCTTAGGTTTAATTTCTTCTATCTGGGTTTCACATGATATTACTTTCTGCTCAACAGTTTCCAAATTGTCCTGAAAGTTACCAATCACATTCAATAACGCCGCCATAATATCCCATATTGCTTCTAAGGTGATTTTCTCTGGCTTAGACGGCATTTGAAAACGGGGTCTTGCTACAAACTCACCCGCCCTCAATACTGGTGATATTCCGGCCAGGCTACTCTCCCTCTCCAATGCAGGAGCAACGCCTCTCGATGTTCCATCGTCCTCGCTCCGGATCGGGGTAGAAACGGGAGGCATATCCTCAGCTTCTGCCCCTACAATTCCGGGGACCTCTCGTTCTTGCTCCGGCGTTTCTTCCTCTGCCGCCCTCTGACCTCCCTGCGCCGAGCTCAACAATGGCACGTCATGTGCCTGCGTCTCGGCGGCCTCCGGGCGTGTGGGGGGGGAAGCAATCTCGGGTTTACGAGGAACTGGGGGGCTGAGAGTCACTTCTCCAAGAGAGACCAACGCTTCCTCGGTAGGTCCCTCAGCGGAGTTCGCTCCCCCAATTTCAAGTACCTTCGCCGACGCATAGGTTGTAATCAAACGCTGTGCTGCCATAAGCTCCTTGTCTGAGGGATAGGTACGGAGCTTACCCTTTCTTTTCGTGGGCATTTTTGCAAGAAAAAAGAATTCAAAAACAGCGGAGCTCAGCGTACTAGCGTCTGCCTACGCCGCCATCTTGCCCCCAGCTTGTTGAACTCTGTTGTTTAAGTAGGATTGGAACCAAGTGAATACTGTACCAGAAATTCCTAGATAGTTGAGATGGGAAAGGAGGGTTTGATGGTTTATAGTATCGAAGGCAGCTGAAAGATCGAGAAGTCCTTTATGATTCCTCTGTTTGCAGTGTTATGTTTTACTGTGGGTGGCAATGTTCACAGGTTCTCCATGTTCAGACTCATTATTACCAGCTGACAATGGGGCAGGTTGCCCTGAGCATTTACACCCACCATAAGCTTCATTTTCCCCCAGCAGATATCCCTTTTCCTCTCTAGTCCCTAGCACAAACCTCTCCCCCCCCTCCCGCAGCACAATTCCCCAGGCAGATTTCTCACCCCACTCATACAAATGATGCCCCACGTTAATAAACCCCAACCGAAATTCAAAAAACTTCTGAGGCACCACCAGGTACACCCAGACCCTCCCCTTACCTGAACAAACAAGTTCCATAGGGCAGAACCCGATGCCCAGTCACAGGGTAAAGGGAGAAGGTGTATCTGGCAAGAGGGCTCAGTTCTTTGATATTGGGGTGTGAGGCTTGCTAGAATGGCAGGGAGAGATTTGCTTGCAGAGGTTTATGCTGGAGAAAATGGAAGTTTGTACATCACCTTAAACTCTTCATTTGATTTCAAACTATGTTGTACTGCTTCCACTGTCCTGCACAGTTACTACCTTGATCTAGTCATTCCTTTCAACTACTCACTCTCAGGCTTCTCCGCCTCTGTTCTTCTCGTTTCTGACCATCATCTGATAGCTTTTACTCTTAACCACCCTCTCCAGCAGTCTTGCCTAATCACCACTTTTAGGGAAATCCAGGCTATTGGCCACAGCATCTTTTCTAATAATGTCTCATCTTTCCTCTCCTGTTCAGCCTTGTCTGGTTCTGTTGAGGAGGCAGTTACTATATTCTGCTTCACTTTAGACACTTGCTTCACCCCTTCACTGTCCTGTGAGGCATGCCAAACCCCAATCTTGGCTCACCTCCAGAGTTCACTTTCCTATGTTCCTGTACCTGCTCTGCAGCATTTCTAACTGAAGTCTTCTTCCGTGCTGACTTCATTTATTTCAAATGCTTGCTTGCCTCCTTCTGGATTGCTATTGCACTTGCCAAATAAAATTATTATGTCGATGTGATAAACACACTTTCCTCCAACCCCCAGCATCTCTTTGCCATGCTCACCTCCCTCCTGAAACTGCTTCCACGTCCCATTCCCTCTCCATTTTGTTCTCAACCCACTATGGCTGCCCTTTTTTCCATGAAAAGACTGATGCAATTAATCATCAAATCTCCTCTAGACTGCCACCTTCTCTCACACTTTATTCACCTCCCTGTGGCCCCCACCACTCTTTTTTCCTTTTCTGGAATCACAGAGGAGAAAACCTCCATCTTCTCTCCTCTTCTAAACTCACTACTTGTTCCTCTGACCCCATTCCCACCCAACTCCTCAGTTCTATGTTGTTTGCAGTCATTCCTTCCATCTGTCACATCCTCAATTAATCACTTACCATTGTGATTGTTACCTCTTCCTTCAAATATGCTCTGATCACACCACTTCTCAAAAAACCTTCACTGGACCCTACCTGCCCTACTATCGTACCATCTCCCTTCTCTCTTTTGCATCCAAACTGCCTGAACATGTCTTTCATCTCCACTGCCTTGACTTTCTTTCATCTCGAGGTGTTCTGAATCTGCTCCAGTTTGACTTTCACCCATTCCACCCTCTATATTTGACAGAAACTGCTCTTGCCAAAATATCCACCGACTTCTTTGTGGCCATGGCCAAGATCCTTCACTCAATCCTTTTCCTGCATCTTTTGACACCGTTGAAGACAATCTATTCCTTGACATACTGTACTCAATTAAATTTCAGGACTCTGCTCTACCTAGGTTTCCTTCTTACCTCACCCATCGTACTTTTACTATATCCTCTGGTTGTTCTTCCTTTACTGCTATTCTGCTTTCGGTTTGTGTGCCTCAAGGCTTGGTCCTGGACCCTTTTCTCTTTTCTATCTACACTTTTCCCCTTCAGCACTCTAATCTCCTCCCACAGTTTTTAGTGCCATTTTGATGCTGATGATTCCCAGATCTACCTCTCTATTGCAGAAATTTCATGACAAATCTAGTCCCAAATTTCAGCCTATTTGCCTGACATTACGACCTGGATATCCTGTCACCACCTTAAACCTAACATGGCCAAAATAAAACGTCTTGTTTTCTCCCAAAAATGTGCTTCCCCTCATCCCTCTTTCTGTCTCTGAGGATGGCACTCTCATCCTCCCGGTCATTTCAGCCTGTAATCTTGGGATCACTTTTGATGCCTCTCTAACCTTCCCTAAGCACATTCACAACAGTGCTAGAGTGTGCTGTTTCTTCCTCTGTTTCATCATTTAAATCCATCCCTTCCTTTCTGAGCATGTTACCAAAATGCTCATCCATGCTCTTGTTACCTCCTTCTTAGACTACTTCAGTCTGATCTTTATGGGCCTTCTGCTGAACCATTTTTCTCCACTGCAATCTCTTCAAAATTCAGCTGCACAAGTTATCTTTTAATATTGCTATGACGATGTAAACCCTCACCTCAAGTCACTATGTTGGCTCCCTGTCTGCTTCTGCATATAGTTCAAGCTTCTCTTACTTGCCTATAAATGTATTCACTCTGCAACTCCTCATTATCTATCTTCTCTTTTTTTCTCCTTACGTCCTACCTCATGAACTCCATTCGTCTGGGAAGCTGCTATTATCTATGCCCTTCTCCTCCATCACCAATCCCTGACCACGCTTTCTGCCTCTTGTGCCTCATACCTGGAATAAACTTCCTGAGTTGCTACATATTATCTTTTCGTATTGTTTTTAAAATTCTAAGTACTTCTCAACAATAAATACACTTCCCACAGACCCTTGTTTTCCATGTATGTTTGTCTTGACTAGATTATAAACTCCAAGGAGCAGGGATTGTCTCTTAAATGTGTCTATACAGCACTGTGTAAATGTAGTAGTGCTTTAAAAATGATAATTAGTAATAATAGTAAGGGTTCTACGGGGGGGGGGGGGGGAGGTGGGTTTGTGCTGGAGGGATTCTGTTAGAGGTTTGGAGAGTTTGTCCTGAGAGGTTCTTCTATGGGCAAAGAAAGTTTGTACTGGGCAGAGGGGTTAACACCTAGGGCCAGCTTCCCCATTAGTTGAGAAGGCAAGCTGTGCCAGATTACCCAATAAATACTGTAGACATGCCTAGGTGCCTCCTAAGGCCCTAAGAGAACCTTAATCCACCCCTGGACATAAAAACATTGTCAGGCATTTCTGAGGCTTAATATCAATTGTAAAGTTTATCACAATCTGTGTTAATCCATTTTTATATTTATGAACTGCTTTGCATGCATTTGCATGCAATGTTGCTCAATATTTGCTGCTGTTTGAAAGGAAAATGTGAGTATTATCTGTGACAAAGTCAGTTTCAGTTTAACACACTTTACTAAAGATTTTTTGTATTTCTTCCTCTGTCTTTTTTCTGTTCTCTGTATTTTGACATTAGCTGCAACTTGTTTTCACCCTATGGGATAGCACAGGCTTGTATGTCATTTTCTGTTGCTACTCAGAGCTTTATGTCCTGGACAGTCAAAACTACAATTAGAGTAAACTATATTCATTTTCCTTCCTTTGTAATACAATTGAATGGCATGGATTTATTACTCCGTACATAAAGTTTTGCCATGAATCATTCTGTTTATGGAATGCATGTAGAGCTTCCATGCCCTGCAATTAACTTTCAGTGCCATCCATTCTATTTTCTTTCAATTTGGGGCTGGGGCATGGAGGTTTCTCCTGTTCATTTGGCTTTACAGTTGAGTTGGACCCAGATCTCACAGGGCACCATAAACCTTCATTAACAGCCACCCAGGATTTTCCCCATTTTAAGTTCCTCTCGCCTTTCCCCTCTTATTAGTCGGCCATTGCAACGATAGCCCACTTTAGGAGGGGATCACAGATCACAGCACCCTCTTGAACTCAGTTTGCATGTACCCTAAAGTTTAGTTTATTTCAGTTTATTTCCTTATCTTACTGTAATATCATTAATATATCAATGCATTTTACATAAAAAATGAATAGGTTAATAAATATAGTAAAAAAGAGAAATAACAGAAAATAATAGCTAAAACTCATAAAAAATAGACAATAAACCCACTTGTGAGCATCACTCTTGTGTGATGGCTGTAATTGCCTCCCTCCAGAGAGTGTGACTGTTGCCTCTGCAGAATCTAAATGACATCCATTCTAAGGGGGGGGTCTACGTACTGAAGTGCATCAGCATGAGCACACGCATTTAACATCTGTAATTGCCCACATAGACAACACACAGGTACGCCATCAGTATTGCTGTCATGTAATACTTTGACAGCAGCCCTGTTAGTGTATGTTACCAACACTGCTGTCAATGCATATTAGCATTATCTGGCTGATTTGTCTGGATAAGTTAAACCCACTCTGGAAAGCCCCCAACATATCCAGCTAAGTTGTTAGCCTGCTAATGACTTAGCCAGAAAACTCAGGCTAGTCAAACAGGCAGGAAATGTAAAACCCGGGGGTTTGTCCAGCTAAGTACTTTTTGAATATGAAGCTCTTAATTATATGATTTTTATGCATCTCTTGATTTTATTTATTTATTTTTTTTCACATTCTACCCCCCAAAATCACTGTGACATGATTTCTGAAACATATTTGTACTATACATGTGTATATAGGTAAACCTTTCTGGGGGTACGTAGAGTATTTGATGCTGGTTTTCAGAGCCTGACATCAGCCTCTGTGGATTCAAAAATCACAAGAATGGTTGAGAAGATAATGCAGTGGACCTGGCCCACGAGCAAAGGCTGTATTTTCTCATACTAGACAGGGAAAAGCCACACAATCCTCCCTTTTCCTTCTGTGAACCTCTGACTGCACCCCTATTGTCAGCTCCTTACCCTCCCATATTCTGCCAGCTCATACCATGAACCTGCAACCCTGGGGTTCAGTAAGTAAAGTCTGAGTCCAAAAGTATCTTTCAAAAACAGAAACTTCTAATTTTTATGGGGTTACCAGCAGCCGATGAGATAATAATAATAAAAATATCACCAAAAATATGAATCACAAAAATCAACAACAGAGATAAGAGGCATAGCAAAAGCAAACATACCTTTACATTTCCTCTTCCTCTATTACAGGCTTCAGATCTAAATCATGTGCTTAAACATTCTAAGTGTCTAAGTCATTCTTTAAACAAGTTGTTATCAATACTGACATCCCTTCACCGGAGGATTCTCTCTCAGCAGTACAGCCCAGAAATTTCCTTGAAACTCCCACAAAGACATTGCTATCTATGCATCTCCCTAGGCTGCCACAGGGATTTACCTAGGATTCTAGACAGGTTACTCCTTCCTCCAGGGTGTCATGACCCTGCTAGGCTAGAAAAAATGAGCAGATCTACCAGAAACCCCTGCTATATCCCAGATGTAATGTCTCAATCACCCAAGTCTATAATCAATCACATTACTCCCACATCGAGCAACAGCTTATATTGAAACAGAGCACACTCCCCTAGAGGTCCTTTTTCAGACTATTAATTAAAGAGGCAGCTATAAAAACTATTATTCTTTTAGTCATAGCCAAAATCACAGCCTACCCAAAAGTGAAGGTTAAGTGACAAAAATGTAGATTAAGTAAAGGGCAAATTTCTAGTGGCATAGGACCCGGTTTAGATCCTGGGCTATACACATGAAAAACAGTTTAATATTTAAAAGTATGGGGCCCAAAACTGAAAGATGGCAATTCAAGTAATTTAGCCAAATATGAGGTATCTAGCTAAGTTACAAGGGATATTCAGCAGCATGGCTACTTAATTATTTAGTTACACCCAGATAAGTTAAACCTGCTCATTGGAAAGTACCATATAACTTACCCGCATAACTAATCCGGCTAAGGCTGAATATCACTACTTAGCTGGATAACTGACTTATCCTGTTATCTCGGGGTCACTGATTTTCAGCGGACCACTTGATAACAGGGTAAGTCCTGCTTATTCAGCTATCGAGCGCTGAACGCACTTTCAATATTAGGTACATGATGTCTAATTTTGTGTTTTACAGGATTGTTCTAGCAGGGGGGTCATCATGTTTGCTAAGTTCAGTTATCAGAATCTCGAGGGGGAGGGGTGCAAGGCTGAAGGTTCACCTTTGGTGCTTAATACCCTTCCAAAGGCCCTGCCTGTCCATTATGTTTGACTCCTAGGATTCTTTAATATTCATCTCTCCCACACAGATGGAAAAGAAGCATACCCAGCATAGAATCAAAAGCATTTTTCTTTCTTATGTGTGAACAGGAATTGTGTGCATATATAACTGTTATAAAATCGACTGGGGCTCTGTCTTGCAACAGGCATACTACTGCAGGGAATATTGAACTGCACCAATCGCTTAGGAACAACATAGAATGTAAGGATATACAGTTGGGTGAATTTTGTGAGGCTATGGGCTTCACCAACCCCCCCCCCCCCCCAATCTCATTTAGACTTCGGTGCCCATAATGTACACTCCTGATCTTTACCAAATAACACAGAGGAATACATATTCCCCTATACATACATGTACAGTGTGGGTCTGATTTTCAAAGGCATTTACACACTAGAGATGTGCTTCCAATAAAAAATACATTTGCAAAATGTGATGAATAAGGCAAATTTGTTTAATTCGGGGGCCCCCGAATGAAGCAAACCTTATTTATTGCATTCATTTTAAATGAATGCATCAGGCCTAAGGCATACACTGAGGCCCAAAGCATGGCCGTAGCCTACGCCACAGTGTGAGGCTGGCACCTCAACCTAGGCCCAGGCCAATGCCAGAGCCTCGGCCAAGCCCCCTCCCCCCCCCCCCCCAAACAAACTTACCTGATCTGTGAGGTATCCATGGAAGCAGCTAGGCCAGGTCCTGATGCCAAAGCCTCGACCCAGATCCAAGCCTGACACCGAGGTCCAGACTGGAGATCAGATCCTGACACCTGTGCTCTGGCCTAGGTCATGGCGTCAGCCTTGCGTAGGCTGAGATCGAGGTCATAGCGACTAACTACAGCCTTGGCCTATGCAAGACCGAGGCTTCGGTCTGAGCATAAGCCTCACCAGCGGATCCCCACCGGTCCAGGTAAGTGAGGGCTAGGGAGGATCCTGGCCAGGGTGGTTAGGTGGCCCGTTTTCATTTTCTTGGCTGTTTTGTTAAATGTTTATTTGTTGGGGGGGGGGGGTTAATGAATGAAACAAATGAAATATTCAATGAATCTAAATTTGTGGGGAAAAAAGCCTCCCGAAAATGAACCGGAAAATGAAAACGATTTTATTTTCACCTGCAAACCCTTATTATATACTAAAAACTGGGCTTTACATGTATAATTGCACTTTACCCATGTAAGTGGGCTTTTGAAAATTGCTACAATGTATGCCATTGAATTTTTACAATAGTATGTTACAATTACATGTGTACCTCCTTTGAAATTTCACCGTTAGTGTTGTAACTCTAGTAGACATTTGTTTGCATCCTTTCATAAAGGGCCTACATAGGATTTTGCCAAACTGTTATATTTCACTCAAGGTAGATAATATTATCAATAGACAATTCAACAATAATATATTAATATAATATATTATTATTAATAATAATAATAATAATAATAATAATAAAACCATGGACAGTAACTTTAAAATGAGCGTGTGGGCACCCATAATTGCACGCTGGAATTTTAAATCATATGACTACCATGCGTATGTGTGCTCCTAATTTTAGGCAGTTACTTAAGTAAACTTATTTTGTCTACCTTCCTTAGGACTTTTTTGGCTTTAATGTGTGCAAGTAAGCTGATTTTAAAACATGCTCGCATGAAGGACATTCCCAGTTTCACCAATTAGTCCACCAGTTTTCCTAGTCCATCTCAAAGTCAACCAGACCCTTCTGGTTCTTCAACTTGCACTCCCCCTAGTTGACCCAGACCTCTCACCCAGTCATTTTAGGCCTAAGCAGATTTATGCAGACTTACACCTTATTGAGTCAGAAGTAAACATATGCAGCTAACAGCCCGCCATGCGCTGTGGCCACCAGATTTAAAATTCAGATTTACGCATGTAAATTTTGGCCCTGCCCCAAAACACTTCCTGACATGCCCCAAATCCACCCTTTTTTTTTTTAACTTGCACATGCTCATATATGCGTATTTTTTTGCAGGGTTTAAATTATGCGTTGCTCATGCACAGCCCATATACTTATGTATACGGACCTTATAATGCGAGCAACACTTTTAAAATTCACCCCAAATAATATACATGAGAGTGCTGACTCCGCCCCCAACTCTAATTTTCTGATTCGTTGTTGAGCTTTAGATAAATGAGGCAAACAACAAATGAAACAAAAAAGTAACCAAAACAGAAATGAAAACATTTTCAGTGCATGCCTATGTTAAGAGGCGTTTTGGTAAATATGCCTCTTAGCTGGTAAGCCCCGAAAATCATGGCTAACCATTGTAAGTCCTCAAAACAAATAAAAACTATTAAGCAGTCCCCCTCTCAATCCCCCTCTAACCTGACATATAAAAAAGCACTGGGCCGCTCCAACTCGCTCTCCCTACCTCCCGTTAGAAATTAAATATCCCATGTGCATTTCTCTCCCCCTCCTAAAACCCCCTCCCTCCCCCCCCCCCCCTCCCAGAATCCCCAAGGTACCTCCTAAGCCAATCCAGGAGGAGGACACCGATTTCCCTCCTCTCAGTTGGGTGTCCAGCCTTGCTCTGACAATGACACTTCATTGCTGATATTGTTAATGGCTTAACTTTCTTCCCCACTCCCTAGGGCACCTACACGTGTTAACTGGCTAGATTTGTGCACCTTGCACATTTAGCCAAATAAAGCACATCAGTCAGAGGGGTCCAGTATGAAATGGGCCTGGTTTCACTGAACAACCCCCACAGAAGTTAGCTGGTTAAACTTTTTGAAAATCTACTCCTAAATGATTTGAGCCAAATGAATCGTGAAATAAGGGAGATAAAGCAGTTCAAAATATGATATCCAGGTTATAAGATTAGAAATAAAAGACAGCAAATCAGAACAAGGAGTCCAGGGCTTGCATTTATGGACAGCCAAGACTGTATTTCTCCATCCTGAAAATATGAAGCTAGTTCAAATTGCTTGTGGCACTTTTTACTCTTTCTGAAAAATCTTTTTTTATTTGATCCAGGACCCTTTGTACAGATATATTAGTACATGTAATAAAATATATCTTTTGGATCAATAGACAGTAAAATATTATCTATTTTGCTTTCATCAAATAAGGAACTCATATGTCTACAAATCCTTCTATTTTGTAGATGAAGAAAAGAGATAACTGTATTGTGCCAAATCTGCTCCTTAGAAACCAACCACAAGTCTGATTTGCCTGCTATGGACAATGTTCATGACATGGATTTCCATACAGGTGCTCAAATAAACAGTTAAATGTGTATATTTAGGTTGCTGTGGAAACCAATCCTATGGACTGTTCTCGAGTATCAGATATGAGAACTTGTGATGTACATGGTCAAGCCTTTATTCTTCCATATTTTATTTACATTTGGATTGGATGAAAGATCTTGTACATATAAAGCTATGCCAAACATTTGCGCAGCAGAAAAGCAGATAATAAAACCATAGCTGTATGTGTTTGGAACTCATGTGTACTGTATGCTTTTCAAGAAAAGTGTGTTGGTAGGTAAGTAATTATTTGGTCAAGGGATATTTATTCTTTGTCCTTGAGTAACTAAAAGTAAAGTCAACAGTATCAAGTCATGCCAACCATCTTCCAGTAAATATATAGTTGCAGTTTAAACTGTAGCTATAACAGTGATGTAACACTTTAGCGTTGAACATTTATCAGGGCTGTTCTTTTTTTTTTTTTTTTATTCATCTTTATTGGATCATTGGATAAGACAATAAACAACCGTTAGAAAAGAAGAACCAGTAACAATGGTCATTGAGGGCTGTTCTTGAGTGGTTGAAGATGCTCCTCAAATGCAATAACTATGCATAAGCCTACTGTACGAACATGTTATTGCATGACTACAGTAATGTGCTACATTGTAAGTATCTGATGCCACAGTATGGAGGCTAAGGGTAATAGCAATATAGCTGCAAGAACATGAGAGGTAGCCTGAAAATTTGTCAAGACTACATAACCTACTACAACCTGAAAATGTGCAGAATTAGCAAAATGTTGCCATATTTACAGAGAAAAGCACCGAGGCAATTTTTAAGCAAGTCATTTACCTATTTTTACAACAGCTGCTATTATGCAATATTTCTCTCTGTTTTATTTATTTATTTTATTTTATTTTATTTATGAACTTTTAATATACCGACATTCGTAGAACACATCACGCCGGTTTACAATTAACTCAAAGAAAGAGGAAAATTACATTTAAAGGGGGGTAGGGCGAGGGGAGCAGAGGTAAAAATGAATTTGGATGAATGAAGTCATAGTCATATGGGTTATAATTTACATTAGTGCAACAGTATTATCAGACCTTACCTGCTATGAATCCTGCTATAGGACTCTGACAATACTGTCTTGCACATTGAGACATCAGGAATTAAAGTTCTTAAGGACAAGATCATAAAGGAATCTGGTTATTTAAACATTTTGGGGACAGTACACTATAGTACTATTATTAGCATGCACACTCTCTTGGTTTAGTATTCATTTTCAATTTAGTATAGATGAAGATCCACACTAATTGGTTTATATATTAAAATTTACACAAAAAAGTTTTAGCATACACATTACTGAAAATGTAATATTCATGCTAAAATGCCCTTTAATTGACTGCACAATTAAATTTCTGCATGTATGCACAAATTAATTACCTCCATAACATGTACATTGTATTAGCATGTACATTAATACAAAAACTGTTTCGGCTGAACACTAAATAGCATGAGAACATTAAATAATGCAGCCATGCTAACCTGAGCATGCTCAGTTCTCTTTTTCTCTTGATGCCACATCCTTCCTTCAAAAGTACATAAAGGAAGTCTGACATATGATGCTGCTAGTCAGTACTGAGCAGAGAAGCAGGAGAACTAATAGCCCCTAGGAGAAGAGACCAGCAAAAAACAGACACCAATAAAATGAACTAATCAATACACATCTCATATTTCAGGTCTGGCTAACAGAAAGGGAAAATA
Organism: Rhinatrema bivittatum; assembly: GCF_901001135.1. Classification (NCBI taxonomy): domain Eukaryota; kingdom Metazoa; phylum Chordata; class Amphibia; order Gymnophiona; family Rhinatrematidae; genus Rhinatrema; species Rhinatrema bivittatum. The sequence continues at coordinate 112,547,308 of NC_042617.1, read as the reverse complement.
CTGAAAATACTGAAGAGCTGGAGGAGGGATCTCAGCTGATGCATGACCATGCCAATATATGTTGTACTTCACACAACCTAGGAACAACACAATTCTTTAGATAACTGAAAGGTTCTCTTTGTCAAAGACTACATCAAATATAATCTGTATAATAATATAGTTAAAAAAAGCCTACACAAAAAAAGGCCAGGCAGCCAAGGAGAAAATCTGAAAATGAATCAGAGCACACAGAAGATGGGCATGCCTCTCCAGTTCATTTCACACCACTGGAGCAATTCCTTGCTGTAAAATTAGGTGTGGACGTCACTGATGACCTCACTGAGTCCACAGAGGCAATTTTGTCTACACAGCAGAGAAGAACTCATGAGTTACCTGCATTATAAAATCACCAATTAGAAACATATTTCAAGAGTCTGCTAACTTTCCTCACAAGATTGTCTAACAGGCCGAGATTTCTCAGTCGAGGCTGGAAAAGGTTACAGCCCTTGTGTGTACAGGAGCATTAAACTGGATTGGGTGTCTAGTGGAAGCAGGACAATTTGAGAGAGTTTGGGGCAACCCTAGGCCAAGATCTTAGCAGACATTTGGAGAGTTGCTAAGGCCCTCAAATCTTTTGAGGATGCAGAGGTACAAGGTAGGGGTCTTGCTTAAATAAGCCTGACTTTTTTTTCTTTTCACATAATAAAAAGCTTCCCATTGTTACAGAACTTATTAACAAGGAAGTCGATATTTAGCGCTACTTAACCAGATAATTAGCAACTTATCCTGCTAATTGGCAACCGCTGAATATCTGTCTATGTTCAGCAGCCACCACTTAGCCGGATATCTTGGGGGCAAGCAATGGATGGATTGGGGCAGGCTACTTATTCAGTTATCTTACTTGGATAAATGCCAGTATTCAGACTTATCCAATTAAATTAACCAGATAAGTTTAGACTTGCCATACAGCAGGTATAAAATAGCCAGATTTAGCTTAGCCAACTAAGTAACAATTTGTACACAGTGATTCATCAACACAGCCATGCTGCTGAATATCCCATTTAAATTAGCTTGAATAAGTCTTATCCAACTAAACTAAATAAACATTTAGTTTTGAATAATGGGCCCAAGAAATAGTCTCAGAACAAACAAGACTCATAAAGCACAATGTGGCAGATTTTCAAAGGGTTACGCTCGTAACATACGTGCATAACCCCTGAAAAGCTGCCCCTGCGCATGCCAAGCCTATCTTGCATAGGCTCGGCAGTGCGCGCAAGCCCCGGGACGCGAGTATGTCCTGGGGCTTTAAAAAAGAAGCGGGAAGGGGGCGGGTCCGGGGGCATGGTGGAGGTTCGAGAGAGGTCCAGGAGGCGATCCCGAATCCTCCAGCACAGCGGCCTGTGCCATGGGCTGGAGAGCCAGTGCGCGCAAGTTGTGCAAGTTACACCCTCTTCTACAGGGCCGGCTGTACCCTGCTGAACCTGTGAGATGCAGAGGGCGAGGGGCGCCGCTACGGAGACCTGCCTCTCTCCAAACCTCCCTCCCAGTGTACTGTGGCTTCTCACTGCTGTCCCTTTGCGTGCTGGTCCGTCCGTCCCTACTCCCTACCCCCTTCCCTGGCGGTGGAGGGACGGGCTCAAGCTGTTGTCGGCCCAACTTTTCACTGCTGTCCCTGTGCATGACGGCCGGCCATCCCAGCTCCCTCCCCCCTTCCCCAGCGTTGGAGGAACGGGCTCAAGCTGTTGTCGGCCCAACTTTTCACTGCTGAACCTGTGCGTGACGGCTGACCATTCCAACTCCCTCCCCCCTTCCCCAGCGTCGGAGGGACGGGCTCAAGCTGTTGCTGGCCCGACGTGCTCTCTCACCCACAGTAGAGAACGGCTCTGAACGACGTGCTCTCTCGCCCTCGCATGCGCGGCACATCGGGCAGAGCTCTCTGTTCCGTGCATGCACAGTAGAACTGCTCTCTACTGCGCATTTGCGGGTCATCGGTAAGAGCCCATTTATATTGTAGATATTGCAACATCCAGGCATACATAGTAAGAACATAAGAACATAAGAACATAAGAAAATGCCATACTGGGTCAGACCAAGGGTCCATCAAGCCCAGCATCCTGTTTCCAACAGTGGCCAATCCAGGCCATAAGAACCTGGCAAGTACCCAAAAACTAAGTCTATTCCATGTAACCATTGCTAATGGCAGTGGCTATTCTCTAAGTGAACTTAATAGCAGGTAATGGACTTCTCCTCCAAGAACTTATCCAATCCTTTTTTAAACACAGCTATACTAACTAGGGATGTGAATCGTTTTTTGACGATTTAAAATATCGTCCGATATATTTTAAATCGTCAAAAATCGTTAGGGCCACGATACAATAACAATTCCCCCGATTTATCGTCAAAAAATCGTAAATTGGGGGAAGGGGGAGGGGAAGGGGGAGGGCGGGAAAACCGGCACACTAAAACACCCTAAAACCCACCCCCGACCCTTTAAATTAAATCCCCCACCCTCCTGAACCCCCCCAAAATGCCTTAAATTACCTGGGGGTCCAGCGGGGGTCCGGAATGGCCTCCTGAAATCGAATCGTGTTGTTTTCAGCCGGCGCCATTTTGCGCCGCCATTTTGCAAAATGGCGCCGGCCATAGACCAACACGATTCGACTGCAGGAGGTCGTTCCGGACACCCGCTGGACTTTTGGCAAGTCTTGTGGGGGTCGGGAGGCCCCCCCAAGCTGGCCAAAAGTCCCTGGGGGTCCAGCGGGGGTCCGGGAGCGATCTCCTGCCGCGAATCGTTTTTCCGTATGGAAAATGGCGCCGGCAGGAGATCGACTGCAGGAGGTCGTTCCGGACCCCCGCTGGACTTTTGGCAAGTCTTGTGGGGGTCAGGAGCCCCCCCCCCCAAGCTGGCCAAAAGTCCCTGGGGGTCTGGGAGCGATCTGCTGCCGCCAATCGATTTTTGCGATTCGCGGCAGGAGATCGCTCCCGGACCCCCGCTGGACCCCCAGGGACTTTTGGCCAGCTTGGGGGGGCCTCCTGACCCCAACAAGACTTGCCAAAAGTCCAGCAGGGGTCCGGAATGACCTCCTGCAGTCGAATCGTGTTGGTCTATGGCCGGCGCCATTTTGCACCGCCATTTTGCAAAATGGTGGCGCAAAATGGCGCCGGCTGAAGACAACACGATTCGATTTCAGGAGGCCGTTCCGGACCCCTGCTGGACCCCCAGGTAATTTAAGGCATTTTGGGGGGGGGGGTTCGGGAGGGTGGGGGATTTAATTTAAAGGGTCGGGGTGGGTTTTACGGGGTTTTAGTGTGCCAGCTCATGATTTTAACGATTTTCACGATACTTTAAACACCCAAACGGCAACAATACGATTCCCTCCCCCTCCCAGCCGAAATCGATCGTTAAGACGATCGAGGACACGATTCACATCTCTAATACTAACCACTAACCACATTCTCTGGCAACAAATTCCAGAGTTTAATTGTGCGTTGAGTAAAAAAGAACTTTCTCCGATTAGTTTTAAATGTGCCCCATGCTAACTTCATGGAGTGCCCCCTAGTCTTTCTACTATCCGAAAGAGTAAATAACCGATTCACATCTACCCGTTCTAGACCTCTCATGATTTTAAACACCTCTATCATATCCCCCCTCAGTCGTCTCTTCTCCAAGCTGAAAAGTCCTAACCTCTTTAGTCTTTCCTCATAGGGGAGTTGTTCCATTCCCCTTATCATTTTGGTAGCCCTTCTCTGTACCTTCCCCATCGCAATTATATCTTTTTTCAGATGCGGCGACCAGAATTGTACACAGTAGTACTGATGTTGGTCCTCATGATACCAAGCTTTATGCTTTTGCAGATGATCTTTTAGTACATGTTCTGCAACCAGAAGAATCTTTGGTTGAGCTGGTGGGTGAATTTGAAAGGTATGGAGCGCTAGCAGGCTTTAAGCTTAATTTAGAAAAGACTGAAGCTTTTCCCATAGGTAATTGGTGATAACATAGATGGTCAGGTCCCTTCCCTGTGAAATGGGCTGAGAAAATGTTGAAATACTTGGGGATATTATTGCCTCAAGAGTTAAATACTATTTATGAAATTGAATTTACAAAGATTAATAGATACAACTATACAAAAGTTAAGAGCCTGGACACCACTGAATATTTCCCTTCTAGACAGAATTCATCTCTTCAAGATGGTTATCCTACCAAAATGGTTGTATGTTTTTGGGCTTCTTCTGACTTGGTTAAGTAAATTATCTTTAGCAACGTACCTAAAAGAACTGAGGACATATTTATGGAGTGGGAAGAGAAACCTATGAAACCTCCAGGGAAGGCAGGCCTTGGTGTACCCAATTTAAAATTATACACCATGGCAGTTAATCTGTGCCACATTGGAGACTGGCTCCAAGGAACTAGCTTTTATATGCTGTTTCCCTTTGAGGAGGGTGTGATATCTCCTTCTTCTTTGCCATTCATCCTACATCTCACTAATAGACAATTACCCATGTACCTGCAACATCTTTGTTTGATTTCCCCTCTACTAAGAACATGGTGCTAGCTTACTCGCAAATTACAGCTAAATAGGTCATATTCTACCTGTTTGCCCTTAGAAGGCAATGGGAAATTTCTGCCAGGAATGCAAAGAGGGGCTTTCAGAAGATGGAAAAGTAAAGGGTTGAAAGTTATTGGACAAATGCACAGAGCTACAGGAATCTTTTACTTGACATGGGAAAATTTGTTTTATGCATCTTCAGGCTTTGCTTTTGCCTCGTTTAGAGCTGGCTAAGGGGAACTGGTCAATATTACAAGAATGGTTTGACATTGAGGACACTGGGAGATCCATTTTATCCTCACTTTACAAAGCATTAAATCCTACTGAGGATAGATGGGAATTCACATTTTTGAGGAATAAATGTGTTGAAGATTTACATATACAATTGCCAATGGAAACATTTGTGGCTTGTTTTGCGAGTATACACAAATTGACAAGCAATGTATCATTAAGGGAAACTCAGTACAAATTTTTAAATAGAGATTTAATTCACAGCATCAGGCCTTTCTGGCACATTTATCACAATCAGATGTCTGTCTCAAATGTACTAATTCTGTGGGTACAATTAGACACTCCTTATGGTCGTGCACTAAAGTTCAAAGCTTTTGGAGATGCGTATATATGGAAGAAACTCTGACACACTCTTTGGTTTGTGATGCAGCATCAGCACTGTTTGGAGATATACGCTCAACAATGTATTGTACTTTCCTTCAGAGGTCTTGGATACGTAAGATATTATTATTGGCCAGACTCACAATCTTGCATTTCTGGTGTCAACTAGCAATTCCATCGATCACCTTTTGGAGGAATAAAGTACAAAATCTTTTAATTATAGAACAGATTTCATGTAAAGCAATGAAACCTAGATGGACGAAAATGATTTTGGACTTAGGGCTTCCCTATGTATCTAAGCTCCCACACATAACTCGCAGTTAGATTCTAAATGACTTCTAGTGTATCTATTCTCATTGTGTACATGCTGCTGATGCTAATCAGACAAAGTTATGTGGACTAGGGTAGATATTGGGGGTAGGGATAGGGGTAATATCATGAAGAGTGAAAGAAGATATTGTTTTATCCTTGTTACTGGTTCATACTGTAATTGTTACGATTACATTTTATTTGTGAAAACTGTATAAAATAGATTTGAACAAAAAAAAGACATTTATGAATCACTCTTCCCAATTAAGATTTGCTCAATGCAATGTACAATCAATATCAATCAGTCAATCAGTAGACAATGGCTAAGTTTCTAGAGGCTGGTACTTGCTTAAATTTTTGTGTTAAGTTTTTTCTCTCCTTGATTCCTGTTATTCTACCTGTTTCTTGTTTTTAATTAATAATTAATAAGTATTTAGAGGTATCTTATTTGCATAGTTGACATTTGAATTTTTATTTATTACGAATGATTGTATTTTTCTCTAACTGCATTTTTATTTTATTTTATTTTATCTATTTTATTTTAATCATTTCTAAACATTTAAGGATTATGAAATACAGTGGTTTTATTTTAATTATAATTTTTTATTTTTATTTATTATCATTATTGTAAACCATTTTGGTCAATTTGCTTTGTTAAAACGGTATATAAAATACTTTAAATAACTAAATAAATATCATAATATGCATATTGGAAATAATATACATACACAGTTCCAAGAGTATTTATTTATTTGTTTATTTATAGTCATTTCTTACCCACCCAAATACCAGACATCTGTTCTGGGTGGTTTACAATATAACATACTCATTTTAAAACCAAAGACATACAGCATAGACAATTAAAACCCTCAGTAAACTCACCCAAAAGTCTCATGGAACAAATTTGCCTTCACCTGCTTATGAAAGGACCTATAGTCCTGGAATTGAAAAATTTCCACAGGAAGCCCATTCCACAATAAAGTAGCAATCCAGAAAAAAGTTCTGTTCCTAGTCTCCTGCAGTCCAGCTTTGGTATCTCCAGGAACTGATAACAAAAAAGCTCCCTCCGAATGCCACATCCAGATTGGCAAATATCACGACACTTGTGCCTTTAGATAGTCTAGCCCCTCTCTATGAATTGCACAGTACATCAAAGATAAAATATTGAATGTAATTCTTTGATTGACAGAGAGCCAAAGTGGGGACTCTGTCAACAAGCGAGCAGCTGTATTCAACACCAATTGCAATGCCCTCACCTGGCATTTAGGTAAACATATATGTATAGGACACTGCAAAAGTTCAGGGTGGAAAAAACAAAACCTGAATCACCACCCTGAAATACTTCTTATTTAAGATTTATTTCAAGTGTTTCAATTTACAAAGTTTGAAAAAATACAGCTTCTACAAATGCACTTAGCTGTTCTCTGAAAGAAAAGACCAAATCCACTAATCCCCCAAGGTTCTTAACTGAGGATAAGACTGGAATTGTCAAATCATCAAAATGTACATGCGCTGAAACACTCTTTCTAGGACCCCTGAAAATATGGAGAATCTCTGTCTTCACAGAATTCAGCAATAAATGGTTTGAGCACATCCACTCATTCACTTTTTTTAAAACACTCAGGACCTGTATAAAAGTAGCATCAACCACCTCCACAACAGGCAACACAAGTTGAATGTCATCAGCATAACTCATGAAGAAAACCCCAAGGCCCTATAACAAGTGGCAGAGGGGAAATATATAAATTGAATAGGGAAGTGAGAGTTATTACCTCTCAAGTTTCAAAAAATCCAAAGAGGAGGTTCAAGAAAAGAAACAGATATAAACTGTAGCCAAATCTTAGATAACTTATCATTACAAAACTTAGAAAAAACATTGCAATCAATCCTGATTGCACAGTCCTTATCAAGCATTGGCCCAGTTAAATACATTACTACATCAAACAAAGGCCTGGATTTATCAAAAGGCACTTAATACCACATGCGATAGAAAAAGGGGCATGTTTTATGGTAATTTATTACAATGAACTAAGTTACTGCAAATTGCAATAACTTTGAGATAAGTGTGGTATTTCCTACATACAACCACGAGAGAGAGAGAGAGAGATGTTGATGTTACCCAGGTAGAGAGTCCATCAAACTAGGTTGAGAAAACATTGTACAAATATCATCTTTGAGTGAGTTTCCTCACTCTGAGGGTCATCAAATATTCACAAGAGAGCACTGTTCTGTTCGTACATCTCACTTTGAATGTCAAAGTGGCCCTAACCCCTACACTAGAGATGTGAATCGTGTCCTCGATCGTCTTAACGATCGATTTCGGCTCGGAGGGGGAGGGAATCGTATTGTTGCCGTTTGGGTGTTTAAAGTATCGTGAAAATCGTTAAAATCGTGAGCCTGCACACTAAAACACCCTAAAACCCACCCCCGACCCTTTAAATTAAATCCCCCACCCTCCCGAACCCCCCCAAAATGCCTTAAATTACCTGGGGGTCCAGCGGGGGTCCGGAACGGCCTCCTGAAATCGAATCGTGTTGTCTTCAGCCAGCGCCATTTTGCGCCGCCATTTTGCAAAATGGCGGCGCTAAATGGCGCCGGCCATAGACCAACACGATTCGACTGCAGGAGGTCATTTCGGACCCCCGCTGGACTTTTGGCAAGTCTTGTGGGGGTCAGGAGGCCCCCTCAAGCTGGCCAAAAGTCCCTGGGGGTCCAGCGGGGGTCCGGGAGCGATCTCCTGCCGCGAATCATTTTTCCGTATGGAAAATGGCACCGGCAGGAGATCGACTGCAGGAGGTCGTTCCGGACCCCCGCTGGACTTTTGGCAAGTCTTGTGGGGGTCAGGAGCCCCCCCCCCCAAGCTGGCCAAAAGTCCCTGGGGGTCCGGGAGCGATCTGCTGCCGCGAATCGGGCGGCAGCAGATCACTCCCGGACCCCCAGGGACTTTTGGCCAGCTTGGGGGGGCCTCCTGACCCCCACAAGGCTTGCCAAAAGTCCAGCAGGGGTCCGGAACAACCTCCTGCAGTCGAATCGTGTTGGTCTATGGCCGGCACCATTTTGCGCCGCCATTTTGCAAAATGGCGGCGCAAAATGGCGCCGGCTGAAGACAACACGATTTGATTTCAGGAGGCCATTCCGGACCCCCGCTGGACCCCCAGGTAATTTAAGGCATTTTGGGGGGGGTTCGGGAGGGTGGGGGATTTAATTTAAAGGGTTGGGGGTGGGTTTTAGGGTGTTTTAGTGTGCCGGTTTTCCCGCCCTCCCCCTTCCCCTCCCCCTTCCCCCGATTTACGATTTTTTGACGATAAATCGGGGGAATTGTTATTGTATCGTGGCCCTAACGATTTTTGACGATTTAAAATATATCGGACGATATTTTAAATCGTCAAAAAACGATTCACATCCCTACCCTACACTAATACCTAAACCTCACCTCGAGTTACTAGGTGGGCCTTCCTTAGAGATATAAATACCTATCTAGTGTTGGGTCATTATAGCTCTCTCTCTCTCTTGGGTGGTGCTCTAAGAGCTACTAAAATAAGCATTTGAGAACACATCACATTTTGCGATAAAGGCGTAGCTAAAATTGGCGTTAAAGCCGTGCGATAGGGCTTCGCAAAATGGTAAACCCAGCCCACCCCTAACTCCTCCTCTTTTTCAGTTTTGCATTGCACCATACGATATGGTGCTATCGCATGCGGTAAAGGTGTTTTTGCATGCGTTAAGGGCTTATCGCATGCGTTAACGGCGCTTTTCACATATGATAAGCCCTTAATGCATGCGAAAATGCCTTATAGCATTTTGATAAATGACCCTAAAAGTTTGAGGACAATTTAAGAAATCTTGAAGCTGTCTAGTAAAATATTGCTTAGAATAACTTTCCAGTTCCTGTTTCTATTAGCATCTAGACTTAAAAAATTACTGCTATATACTGTGTTAAATCACCCTAGTTTGATGGTACCCTGTTATAGAGTCCATCAAGCTATGGTGAGAGAACATAGTAGAAATTTCATCTTTGTGAGACTTTCCTCAATACAAATGATGTCAAATCTTCACCAAGGTGTACTGTGCTGTTCGTACATCTCACTCTACATGCAAAACTGGCCCCTAAATCCTAAACTACCACCCACACCTCACCTCGACCTATATATACTGAACCATGTGATACTACCAATGAAAAGTGGTATGGTAATTCTAAACACACCCTTTTTCTTAACACAGGCATTATCAGTGCGTTAATAATACATTTTGATGAATCTAGGGGCAAGATAATTTAGTATTGCACTTCAATCTGGGGTTGAAAATAATTTGTTCTGCTTTTTTGTTTGAGCATGCTCCAACTTTTGTGGGGTCTCTCTGGAGACAGCTCGTGGACTGGGAAGAGTGTGTTTTCCAACATGCAGACCTAGTGGATATAGTTCCCTATAGAACATATGTCATCTCTAGGGAGGTTATGCCAACAAATTCATCTGGATCTCTCTTCAAGTGGGACTATGCACCAAACCATTGATATAATGAGTATTATAGATTTGCAGTAGTCCAATGATGATAAACTTAGTAACAGTTGATTTTAAAAGCATTGCTCACGCAAAAAAACAGCTCCATACGTGCCATATGGGGCCTCGCGCAAGCAACGCCCAATATAAGAAGCCTCAAAGTGCATACATATGCATGTGTGGGTCAAGAAGAATGGGGCAGTTACAGGGCGGGGCATGGGCGTTCCGAAGCTGGGTCAAGAATTTACGTGTGTAAGTCCGCATTTTAAAAAAGCTGACCATGGCACGCTTCGGCTTGTTGTCCACGTAACTTTACCTCTGGTCCTGATGAGCAAATCTGGAGATCTTGAGTTTTAGGGCTTTTAGCCAGGGGTGGTTCTATAATGAGGCAGGGTGAGGCGGCCACTTTAGGTGGAAGAATTTTGAGGCGGCAAAAAAACACCTGTCTCAGAACGCCACTCTGGTGTCTGCTTCACCCTGCCTGCCCCTGCTGCAGCTGCTCACCCAAGCCGGCGGTGGCTACAAAAGAGAAGGGTCACTGCCGTGGGCCACCGCCGCTGGAGGCCAGGCCGGCGGTGTGGAGGAGGGCTACCAATACGGCCTGAGGGACGCCGCCGCCACCGGAGACCAGGGTGGTGGTATGGAGGAAGGACGCCGATGCCGCCAGAGGCCAAGCTGGTGCTCCGGCAGCAGCTAAAGGAAGGAGGGGTGGGGGGGTGGAGCGAGAGGGGGTGGGGCGAGAGAGGCACCATCTTATCCCTTGCCTCAGGTGGCAGATTGCCTTGAGCCGCCCCTGCTTTTAGCACAGTGTGAGGGTTCAAAGTCAAGTTGGGGACTCGCAAGATAATAAACCAGCGGGGTCTTCAAGACCTCAATATGAACTGGACAAATTGGTGGACTACTTGGAAAAACTGTTTTTTCCCTCATGCGAGCATATTTTAAAATGCACCTGCATATGCATGTAAAAGCCACTAAAGCCCTAACTGAAATATGCATGGTAGGGGTGATTGAAATGAGACGCACCAGCACAATTTAAAATTGCAGAGTCTTCTCTGCTTGCCTGCCAGTATGCGCGTTTTATGGATGCACGTGCGTTCCTTTTAAAATTACCCTGTTAATGAGAGCAGTGCCTGAGTTGAATGGTGAAGTACATCAGAATTAATCAGTCAACTCAGGGTACACTTCCAGGACAGTATTGGATGAATGTAAAATCAATTACCTTTTGCTGACGAGCATCGCGCTTCATGTTAAATAAATAAAGGAGATGGTTGCACTTGACTAGAGTGAACCGTGTTTCATTTGAAGGGCGCAAAAGCGTGGAGAGCAATGAAGCAGATGAGAAGTGAACCCCTGGGGCCTGCCCCCTGCCTCAGACATCCTGCAAGCTCCAAGGAAGAAAGGGAAATGAGGGTTGCATGGGCTATTCAAAATTGCCCCCACAATGTAATTCATCAGCTAAACATTTAAGATGCCTGGTAACTCCTTCCTTGTTATTTAGTATTATCAAAAGGAAGACAATTGGTAAAGCAGTTTAAACAAAGGTTCATTTTACTGCACAAGCAGCACTTCAGCAAGTGGAACAGTTCACAGAAAACAAAAATCCAAACTTTTGTTAAGCTCCTGACATTCATAGGCCATTTTAGTTAACTGAATTTCAATGAACAATCTAGAGGTCAGGCCTTTTGGTTTTCTTTTCTCTGTTTTGTGATTTTGTTTCAAAGAGATTTTTTTTTTTGCTTTTGAGTTAAAGGAAAAGAAGGAAAAGAATGTATAAACCTGAGCCCTAGGAATCCAAAGGTCTTGCAGTGACCTGTGATTGTAGGCTCCGGCATTTTGATGTTTAAACCTCGCATGATGGATTCCAGGACAATGCATGAAACTCCCCATTTTTTGTTGGGTTTTTTTTTTTCTGGCACCTGCACCTGCCGAGAAAGAAATGTTCGGCAGCTGAAGGCTTTTTACCTCGAGAGTGGCACAGGCAGCAGATTATGTAAACAACCTGTCTCCCTGAAAAGAGGCGCCTTGACAGGTCCCATGTAGTCCAACAACAATGGTGACTCCTTGCATTTCACAAGTCACGCTCTAATGGTTTCATCTGAAACCCTATGTGTAATAGTCACCTTTTCAGGTTATGATATCTCTGGATAGGATTCAATAACAGACATTCACTTTCAATTGAAGTATTGGAGCATAGCCAGACATTCCTAACAATACAGCATGCCTCCAAAGAAAATTGAATTTACCCTGTTATTTTTAAATTCTAACATTGTTCCTAGGTTACTAGATTTTTTTTTCTTCTGTTATAGACGCTGGTCTTTTTTTTTTTTTTTTTAAAGCTTTTAAAAATAAAACAAGTGACTTAAATAGTAGCAGTGGCGAACGTGTTACTGACCTTTGCCATTTAAACAAGAGTAAATCCTGTATAATGGAACTACTGCTGCTGGTGCAGTTGGACACAATTCTTGACTTTTCTTTTACACTTCCAGCTTTCTATTACTTTCCAAGGTATGTCTTATTTTGAACAGCTCAGGCAGTAAAAACCCAGATAACCTGCCCAAGGGCTAGCTGCAGTCTTCATGCATGGGCTGTCATTCATCTCACCAAGTTTTATTTAGAAAGAGTAATAATTGTCTTCATCATTTCCTTTTGATCATTAGAGTGGATTAATGCGGGTGTTAAACTGGTGGAAGCAGTCATTATCTTTAGAAAATTCGCTTAATCATCTTCTTGATCTTTCTTCATGTTCTTTACCTGTTATTTCCTTTTGGCTCCCAATCAATTCCAGTCTTTAGAGAAGTGGATTAAAAAAAAAAAATGAAAACGCCTAGGAGGAAGAGTTCATATGCCTGTCACCCATCAGCATGTTGTTGTTTTTTTCCCTTTTGATCTACTCTCACCTCCACCATAGAATCTGGCTGGTGGAAACCCTCTTCTGTCATAAGTTGTCACATTGAGGATCCATGTTATTGTTATTATTTCTATTCTCTTCTACTTCTTGTTACCCCCCTCCCAGTTTTGATTTCCCTGTTAAAATGTAATTTCCTAGCTTAACCCGTTTGCTGTAAACCGGCATGATGTACACAACTAATGCCGGTATATAAAAATGTTTAAATAAATAAATATATATATTTTCCTTCTACCAGGTAATAAACGACAACACAAAGGAAGCAAATAGTATTTATATTTGTAAGTTTCAGTCCCACATCTGTATCTCAATATTTGCATAGAACCTGAGCTGTTATACAGGAAAGAAACGTGGCATGGAAATGAAGGGTTACATTTTTAGTGCGTGCTGAGCGCTTAACCAAGCCAGTCAGATTTTGGCCAGAGAAGGTTAGGCGAATTTTCAACTCCAAAAATTTGCCTCAATCTAGGCAACCAATATTTGGCCATCTAGATTTTGGCCTGACTTTTCAATGCCAGAGTCAGGGAGCTAAACTTAGCTAACTAGTATTGAAAATATGTACTAGACAGCTAAGCCATTTCTGCTTTCCCCCCAACACACAGACACACCGTATGCATCCCAGGAACACTCCCAAATATTTTTTCAGCATGATAAATTTTCACTGGTCAAACACCTCATCTGTGTATCTCTGAAATTTTGGCAGAATATATGTCATAGTGCCCTTGCCCAGTGAAAATGTTCTGCTTTACGAGGGCAATATTCAAAGCCATTTCCATCAGTAAAGCAGCATTTCATCCATGGAAATAGGTTCTTTGAAAATTGCATTATTTCACCTGCATTGTTTGGAGGCGGCAACAATATGCATAGTTTTACATTTGAAAAACTGTGCACATTGTTTTGCATGGACAAAGCAGGCACCAAACTTTATGGATACTTTTTTTTTCTCGGGGTAATAATTAAAGCAAAATTACCCACATAGTTTTGCTTTGATTATTGGTTCAAATCTGACCCTCCCCCAGATAAAAACTAGCTGCCAAGTTTGCACTGATATGGGCACTTTGAATAAAGCCTTCTTTGCTTTTACTGTAAGAGATTGTACAGTATAATTCTTACTAAGACTTCCAATTAAGTCATTTTTCTCCCCAACAATTCTAATTCTGCATATTAAACAGTAGAATAGTGGAAAAGTAGCCTAGAGGTTAGAGCAGCAGGCTGAAATCCTGCTTCTCACTAGTGCTTCTTGTGACCTTTAGCAAGTCACTTCACCTTTCATTGCCCCAGGTACCAATTTAGACTGGGGCAGGGACCTACCCAACTGTACCTGAGTTTATAACTTGCCTTGAGCATGGGTTTGGAAAGTTGAGTAATTAAATCCTATCCAGTACATCACCATATATTTGAGATACTAAGTATTATTTCAAGATATTGGCTAAAACAAAAGTGGAGTCCCGAGATAATTATTATTTAGTAATTCTGCATATTATTGGTAACAGCAGTTATTATTTCCATGCATTATTTATTAAGAAAGAGGGGAAAAATACAAAGATAAAACCCAGCTAGGGCATTTGCTATGAATATTTTAAAATGTATCCATCAATTTTGTCAATGAAAGGACCAATCGGAGAGCAGTAAGGGAGTAGCAATGCCAGTATTACGATCCTGCTCTTGAAGACCATCCCACGAGTAGGCTCTCGCCTCTGCACCGTGCCGGTCCAATGTCTTCTTGCGGCTTAGGCTGTCCCAGGCCGCCGTTGACTCTTTGTGGCAAGAGCTGCTGCCCAGACGCCTCTTTGCAGCGGAGTGCCGTCGCTGTCCTTCATCTTCGTGGCCCTGGAGCCGCTCTTCATGCGGCAGGGGAAGCCACCATCGTTGCTCCTCTTCATGGCCCTGATGCTGCGACTGCCTGCTCCTGCTGCCCCGGGCCCTGTATAGGCACGCACGCGTGGCTCAGTTCAATATTTAAAGGGCTAGTAACGGGAAAAGCACGCAGCCCCAACTGATGACGTCTTCAGCCTGCACCTAGTCCAGCCCTATAAAAGAGCCCTCTTCCATTTCCTTGAGGCCTTTGAATTGGGTCTCACAGTTGTCTGTGCTTTTCTTCTGGTCAAGGTCCTCCGTGGTCTTCATATGTCTAGATGGCTCTTCGTTTGATGTTCCAGATGTTCCTGGTCTCCTTCGTCTGTTGTTCGTGGTCCTGTTCTTCATTGGAGCTCCTTCGTTGTCTGTTCCTGATGTTCCATGTTCCGTGTTCCTGAAGTTCCTGATGTTCCTGATGTTCCATGTTCCAGTCCTGGTCCTGATGTCCTTGTCTCCGGTTCTTCATCCTGCTTCCAGGTTTCCTGCTTGTCCACCTTGCCATCGTCATGGTCCATGACCAGCCCATGAGGAGCTGTGTAGGTCACTTCATGCACAAGGCCTGTCTTCACATCTGCAGTGCAAGTCTCCGGAAAGCCCTGTTTTTAATGCTGAGGTCTGTTCCTGAATCCGAGTTTCGAGTCTTGAATCCTGAGTCTTGAATCCTGTTCCCAGTCTTTGGAGTAATTTGTGCCTGCTTCCATCCATGCCCAAGACTCAAGCCAGAACCTGCTCCGCTTAGCATGGTCCGCAACCAACCATGGACAACTGTGTAGGGTGCCCCTCGGTGCAGGCCTCTACTGAATCTTCAACATGTTTACGGTTCCACGTCTTCACTTTCTCGCCTGAAGTCTGTTTCGCTTTCGGCATGGTCCACGACCAGCCATGGGCGGCTGTGTAGGGCATGCTGCAGTGCAGTACTCACCCTGTACTAGTGCCTGAACCCTGAATCCTCGCCTGAGTCTTCCAAGTTCCATGAAACCTTGTCCAAGTCTTTCAAGTATCCTGAAACCTCATCTGAGTCTTCCAAGTTCCACGTATCTTCGTCTGAGTCTTCCAAGTTCCTGAGTTCCATGTCTCATCTTGTTCCTGCCCTCAGCCTCGTCTGGCCTCACGCACTCGTCATTCCCAAGTGGCGGGTCCGAAAGGGCTACCGAGTAGCTGGAGGGCTACTCTTGAGACCAGCATTACGTTGCTGGGTCTCACCGGTGCATGCAAGTCCAGTGGAGGGCTGAGCCTGCCTTGTTCCAGTTCCTGATGTTCCAAGTCTTGATCCTGGTTCAGCCTTGTTCCAGCTCCAGCCCGTGCCTGAACACTCTCACCTCCCACAGTGTGTGTCTTGGTGTTCCTCCCTGAGCCGCGCCATGGCCGAAGGGCTCACAATCTCTCTGAGCAAGTGACCGCACCTCCGCGCTTGCATCAGCAGGAGGGATCTTCTCCTGCAGGGACTACCGGGAGGGGAAAGGAGATTGGCTTGGAGTTCCAACACGTTTTTTTTTCTGGAGGAGCATAATGGTATTAGCTATTACCCTACAATTTGCATGCTCCTGAACTAACGGCCGAATTTTAAATCAGCCACGCTCGCAAATTCCAACAATTATGTGTGTGGCTGGACCCTGCGCGCACCGCACACATTTTCAAAAGGGCCCATCCACACGTGTAACTGCTGATATGCGTACAATTGCTGGGCCTTTATAAAGGGGCAGGCCAGGGACGTGGTCTGGATGGGATGGGACAGCATCATTGTACCTGTCTCAATGATTGGTGTGCCGGCAGCCAGCCGGCATGCGCAACTTACTTCAGCTTCAGCCCTGAAGTAAGTTCAAAAACAAAAAAAAAGGATAGATAGGAAGGGTTTAGGGTGTGGGGAGGAGAGGGGAAGAGGGAGGCAATTTAGGTAGGGGGTAGGGAAGTTCTCTCCCAGTCCGCTCATTAATTGGAGCAGACTGGGAGGGAACAGGGGAAGGTCCAATTTTGTCGCCGCACGAAATTTACTAAAATCCCCCCGTGTGTGCCATCCACACATGGCCCATGGATTTTATAAAATGTGCGTGCCAGCTTGTGCATGTTATAAAGTCTGTGCTTCCATGTACATGCGCCGGGAACCGCGTGCACTTGGATGTGCGCACGCACCTTTTAAAATCTATCCCTTAGCTAACGGCAGGTTTTTAGTGTGGATTTTTCCTGTTCTAAAGCCCTTTTTACATACTAGGGCTATGTTAGCACCGAAAAACATGTGCTACAACACAAGTAAAAACCCACGGTAGGCTTAATGCTGCTAATTACATCGGGGACCCCCGTATGAGATGATTCAAAAAGAAGATAGGGAAGAAAAGAGATTATTCTCTATAGTGTAAGAAGCTGTTAAGAAACCTCATGGAATGAGACTCAGAGAATGAGACTCTCAGATAGTTAAGAATAATTTGGTAAACTGCAAATTTGTTTAAAACAGAAGTGAAAGTTATTTCTGTTCAGTGGTCTGGTTTGACTCCAACCTGTAGAGGATATAAATGCAATGAGCAGAGCTGGAACTCTGAAAGGGATTTACAAAGTCAAACACACCAAATGCTTACTATAATAGGAAAAAAATATCAGTATCAGTGAGGATTAATATCTCTGCAGTGAATTCAGATTATGTGTGAAAGAGGATTTTCAACAGTACCAGAGAACCTCTTTATATATCCAAATGACAGTAGAAGCATTAACATCTATGCATTTTACATAAGTTACTATTCACGCACTTCTGGAGCTTCTACAGAGCCTAAAGTGCTCCACATGGTTCATGTTTATATTATAACAAATAACCAATGGCAGCAAGACTTGGGGTTTGGTACTAATTTTTTCTAAGTGGGACCAGATGGTGACCCAGGGAGATGCTGGACACAGACTCGAACTTTAATAAGCTAATTTAAACAGTTTAAAAAAGAAACAAGTAAAAGAGTAAATGAATGAAACTTTAAATTCTACTATACAGGAATAAAATTAATCCCATTGAGCCTACTGGTACAGTATAAGAATGGACTGGAATAAATAAAGCTGATTTTCAACCGGTGCTAGCCAGCTGGTTTTTGGCTGAAAAATCATCCTTAATCTGGCCAATTAGATTTAGGGCTGCCATTTGTGTGGTTCAACACAATGAGCCAGATCTAGCTAGCTGGCACTGAAAAGCAGACCTGCTCGTTCAACTAAGTCGGTATCCTTCCCCAGAAATGCCTTTGGAGCAGCCATTTTTAGGCCAGCCAAATTTAGCCAGCTAGCAAATCAAGCCAGAGAAGTTTGGCTGCTCTGCAGGGCGATACTTTCACCCCACTGGATCGAGCTGGATAAGCCTTTACCTAGCTGGCTAGATCCCACAAAGCCCGACATAGTGAATTTACAAAAGCATCCTTTTGTGTGCCTGAGGGTACGATTTACTATGACTTTTTTTGCCATTGGCTATCTATGGGGAAAAGAAGCTTAGTAAATCAAGCCCTTAATTTGATACATGCCCAAATTTAGCTGCATGGCTAAATAAGCAAGGCAGTGGTGCATGTATGTGTCAATACAGACACATATTGTAGGTGAAATTTTCAAAAGGTTCTACTCTAAACTCTCTTGTAGTTGTTTTAAAGGGTGCAAGTAGAGAGGAGTTTTTCCTCAGATTGTTTATTTTTAGTGGGGGGAGAGAGAGAGAGAGAGAGACTAGCTATAAGGCCCTTCTTGTAGTTAGGTATTTATACCTCTCTAGGAGGCCCACCTAGTAACTCAAGTTGAGGTTTAGGTAGTAGTGTAGGGGTTAGGAGCCACTTTGACATGCAGAGTGAGACGTACGAACAGAACAATACACTCTTGTGACCTTTGGAGTGAGGAAACTCACTCAAAGATGAGATTTGTGCAATGTTCTCTCAACCTAGCTTGATGGACTCTCAACCTGGGTAACATCAAACTAGGTTGAGAGATTACTGCACAAGTTTTTCTGGCTAACTTAACTCTATCCCATATTGCCCACAAAATACCTCCAATTTATCCAGCTAAGTTTTATCTGGCAAATTACTCAGCTAGATAACCTGGAGGTAGTCAGTCAGTGGGGATTTTCAGATCCCACCATTTGTATGGCTAAGTTCAAACTTAGCAGGACAAATGTGCTAAGTATGGACCTCTATATACATTTGTATATTGTGTTTTATTATTTTTTTTCTGTAATCATATTTTTCAATTATAAAAATATAGGATTTACCATATTGGGTCAAACCAAAGCTTCATCAAGCCCAATACCTTGTTCCTAATTGTGGTTAATCAAGGTCACAAGTACCTGGCAGGATCCCAAAAGATCAATAGATTGCATGCTGTTTATCCCAGCAATAAGTAGTAAATTTCCCCCATTCCACCTTAATAGCAATTTATGGACTTTTCTTCCAGGAACTTGTCTAACCTTTTTTAAACCCAACTACACTAACAGCTTTCACTCCATCCACCGGTAACAAATTCCAGAGTTTAGTTATATTTTGAGTTATATTTAATTTAATTTAATTCTTTTCTTTCCCATTCTTTTGCATAGAAACTAGAACAGCCTACAAAATCCATAATAATGCAGCACAAGGAACATCTTACTAGATAAACGAAGCTTGACCGATGTGCCGCAAATGCGCAGTAGAGACCAGCTCTACCGCGCATGTGCGGGCGAGCACGTCGGTCTGAGCCAGCGTCAGAAAGAAAAAAATGGTGGCGTCCAGTGGCAGCAGCGGGCGGCGGCGGCGGTACCAGCAGTGGGCGGCGACGGCGGTAGCGAGCGGCGGCGGTAGCGAGCGGCGGCGACGGCGGTAGCGGGCGGCGGCGGTAGCGGGCGGTAGCGAGCGGTGGCGACGGCGGTAGCGGGCGGCGGCAGCGGGCGGCGGTAGCAGCCAGGAGAGAGGGAGGGACGGACTGAGTGGGAGGGAGGGACGGAGAGAGAGAGTGGGAGGGAGGGACTGAGTGGGAGGGAGGGATTGAGTGAGGGGAGGGGACTGAGGGGGAGGGACTGGGGGGGAGGGACTGAGTGAGAGGGAGGGAGTGGGACTGAGTGAGAGGGAGAGGGGGGACTGAGTGAGAGGGAGTGGGACTGAGGGAGGGAGTGGGACTGGGAGAGAGAGGGAGGGAGTGGGACTGAGGGAGAGTGAGTGGGACTGAGTGAGTGAAAGGGAGGGAGAGAGGGGGGAGGGAGTGACTGAGTGAGAGGGAGGGACTGAGTGGGAGGGAGGGATTGAGTGAGGGGGAGGGACTGGGGGGGAGGGACTGAGTGAGAGGGAGGGGGGGCTGAGTGAGAGGGAGTGAGTGGGACTGAGGGAGGGAGTGGGACTGAGGGAGAGAGAGGGAGGGAGGGAGTGGGACTGAGGGAGAGGACGGAGGGAGTGGGACTGAGTGAGAGTGAGTGGGACTGAGTGAGTGAGAGGGAGGGAGAGAGGGGGGAGGGAGGGACTGAGTGAGAGGAGAGGGAGGGTGGGGAGGAGTGGGTGAGGGAGGGAGGGAGGTAGGGGGTGGTGAAGAGTGAGGGGAGAGAGAATGAGGGGGAGGTGAGAGACAGAGGGATGTAGCCCGTTTTAACGGGCTTAACGGCTTGTATAACATAACAGTCACACATTTGAATGCAAAGGAACCTACACATTACCCTTCACCCCACCCCTGCACTCTCTTCCCCTCAATAAAAATATCCCCTTGGCTCTCTCTTTCTCATACTAATGACAATTTACACACTACCTGCAATAACTCCTTAAGCAGCTGTGATGGAGATGTACATTGATTGACACAAATAAGCTTAAAAAAAAGGGAAAGGAATGGCAATAAGGAGAGAAAGAAAAAACTCAGAGCAGAGAAAATGGAGAAGAAAAACACTACAACTCTCATGGTGCCTAGCAACTGGTGAGATGAATGGAGCTCTGGGGTAAGACACTTGAGAGATGGGCAAGCAGAGGTTCCAGCCCCACAAATACAGGAGGAAGGAAGAAAGTATAGTTTTCTCCCTTTGAGCAGCTACAAAGGAGGAGGCAGAGGGAAGACTATGACCAGCTTCAAAATGAGGACATTCAGAAGCAGGGGGTGTATTAAGGTAGGCCCATGGGAAACAAAGGAAGGATTTATTTGTTAGAGGTACTCCTACCAGATTTAAAAGCAGCAAGGACATGGCTGAGTCAGGTCTCCAGAAGATGATGTAGATAAGCCCAAGGAGTGGGAGGTGCCGGCAATCACAGGTGGTTGAGTCAAAAAAGCACAATAGTTCCTGGTATTGAATGTAGGCACTACCCTGAGGAGCGGGGAAGCACTGACAGTCCCAAGTGTAGAAGGTAGGCACTGCCCTGAGGAGCGGGGAAGTGCAGAGATAGAACTCCCAAGTGGTGAAGGCGTTCCCAGAAGCAGTCCCGAGGAGTGGGGAGCCAACAGGATAGGACTTCTGGAAAGTGCAGGGCCAGCCCGAGGAGCGGGGGAAGCCAGGAGACCAAGTCTCCTTAGAGAGCACACACTGGCCCCCGAGGAACAGGTACCAGGCAGGATCCTGAGTCCAAGAAGGGTCTGGTAGCATCACCACAGGTCCAACAGAGACAGGAGCTCGAAGAATAGCGATGGAACTCGTTGCCAAGTTGGCTAGCTGGGGGAGAAGGTGGAGCTTAAGAACCCTGATCTAATGACATCATCAATTAGGGACGCCCCTGAGGTTCCTGCCATAGAAGCTTCAAAAGAGGGCCCGATGGATTGCACGTGCACCTAGGAAGGCCCAGAGTCGGCGCGGGTGGTGGCGGCATCCCAACCGCCATGAGGAATCATGGGGTATGCGGCAGCAGAGATTAGCCACCACTGCGAGCAGTCCCGGAGAGGGAAACAGGATGGTGCAGGACGTAAGTATACGCGGTCGCAGCTGTCTATGACTGACGGACATAACACATTCAAAGGTATTATTGCCAGACACATTAGAGTTTGAACAACAAGCTAGACTGAATTGTGTCATCTCTATGCTCAAGTTCTACAGAATTAGATCCAAGGATCCTACAAAAACAAACAGGAAGAAAGAGCTTATCCTGTATTCTGGAGGATTTGTTCCAACTAGAGGAAGATGATCACACAGCAGCAAATAACTACATTTTCAATTTGTGTCTAAACAACATCAAATCTTTTAATTGGCACAAATGTTGGGGTAACTGTTTCCAGGAGAATTTGAATTGGCCCAGAAAAGGACTGGTTTTGGGTAGATGTTAATCCCACAGGTGTTCTAAGCTATCAAAATAACACTTAATACTGGCAGCTAAAATATATATCTTTATTTAGATAAAGATTTGGATATCCCAGGAGAGTGCGAGATTACCAACAAGGCAATTCAAAAGCAGTCACTGAGAGCATTGTTGACACAATAGATTAAATGGGTCACTCCTACAATTTACACACCAATGAGCTAGTTTGTTTGTATAACATTTTTCTAATTGGTTGACATTATAATTTTACCTCATATATGTTAATAGGGCAGGGATTCTTGTAAATCATGTGATTTCTTATAACTTGAGTCCAGAAAGCAAAACAAAAGTCAATTTTGAACTTTAACATACTTTCTGACTTTTATTATACATTCTAATATTTCAGCATATTCTGGCATGTCAGCAACCTTGAATAGTTTTTACATGTCTGATCCATGCAATTTCACAGTGTAGTAATTATTTTCTACTTAACTAGCCTAGCCTCATAGGAAAATAATCTTTAAAAGCACCCGCCTTTGTCATATTTAGTATGACATCATAATAACTTTGATTTAAATGATAAATATAAAAAGATCTACTGGAACTAAGATCTAAGTCTTGGGTCATAGGAAATATTGACATTAAAAATCATTTGCAGATTTGAAGCTTTGAATTCAAATCTAGGGTAACATCCCATAACATCTCTATAATAAATTTCAGATGGAGTTTACAAAAGCAATGTTCTCAATTTCACTGATGTATATCAGATGACGTAAAGGATAGAGGATCCAGTGGTGACACAGTTCATGTATCAGATATAGCTCATTTCTTCACAATTACATCAGAAGTTTCAAATAATCACAACAATTCCAGAACTGATGAACATTCTCTCCCTCCAATATACAAATCTCTTTATCGCATTCTTCATAGAGAGTACAAACGATGGGTGGTTGAATTTATCAGAACATAATGAAATATTCCCTCAAATTCAAACCAAACATTTGTTGGGTCTGGGCCGCAACTTTGTTCCTGGGTCCAGGCCCAGATGTTGGGTCTAGGCCTGGAAGTGTAAGCGAAACATAAACTTATGCTTCCGGTGCTGTCTCTCTTACAGCAGTGCTGGAGGCATCAGGAGTGGGGGGAAGGTCCCTTGCTCCCTACAATGGCTGAACAGATAACTGGGGGAGATGGAAAAGGTTGGGGAAAGGGTAGAAGGGTAGAAGGGGGGGTCACCACGATATTTTGAATCCTTGCGGGTGAGTGGGAGGGAAGGGGGGAGTAGGCTGATATATAATTTTATAATTCACCAGGAGAGGGTCTTTCCATATTTTACGTTTTTTAGCAATGAGCGAAACATGGACCAATAGGGCCTTTATAAGTTATTTTGGGAGAGAGGGAGGGGATTGGGCCATTGGCCCATTTATGTATTTTGATTTTTCTTTAATGTTAATGCTATTTAGCCAGAAATCTTTTAAAGCTATCCAGTTAAGTAGCACATTATCCGGCAACACAAGTCCGGATAAGTCTAGACTTGCTCAGTAGCAGGTCTAAAGTTATATAGCTAACCTAACTGGATATATCTGATATTCAGCTAGGTTATCCAGATAACTCAACCCCTCCCAGAAACACCCCTAAAAATGCTCCTTTTTTTATCTGGCTAAATTACAGCCAGATAACTACTTATAACTTAGCTGGATAAGTGGCTGAATATGCCACATTTTCCATTTAGAAGGATAACTTGTGAGTTTTTATCCATTTAAATGGCTTTTGAATATCTACCTCCACAAGAACATTTTTAGGTAACTATTCAATTATTGCTGCTGACTATAGGAGGGAAGACTCAAGACAGAAATAAGAAGGATAAATTCCCTTATAACCACACAACACAAAATGACTAACACTGTAAACATTTATCCAACAACTAGTCAAAGTAGTAATAGTTTTGAATGCTGAATGAATCTCGAGAATCAAGTTCAAAGGTCTCCCCAAGCAAAAAAAAAATATGTGTGCATTTTTGAATCATTGAGTGGAGGCCATGGTCCATAATTGTTCAGATAATGAGTTCCAAAACAAGGGGCCAGTAACAGAGAAAGTTCAGTTGCGGGTTTAATCAAGATGGGCCAAGTGAAGAGAGTGCATTTCCAACACACCTCAATGACCAGATCTTAGGGTTTGTGAAGGGTTATAGATATATACAATTGAGCTATTCTAGGATGAAAAGGCATTATTTAGAAACTTAAAAATAAGCTTAGCTAATTTGAGCTTAATTTTCCATCAGCTTGGGAGTAGCGAGTGAACAGAAAATGGGTGTAATATGGTCTAGCATCCTAGAACCAATCAGCTTTTGGGATCCCTTATGTCCCGCAGGCAATCCTGTTCCCTGCAGCATGAAACCATGCTTGGTTTTCTAGGGACTGCACCAAGAAGGTCAGTGCTCTGCAGTCCCTGAAAGCGACCCCCACTGAAGAGGGGGGTTATAAATGTAATACAGTATTCTAGTCTGGAGTTAACCACTGCATACATAACCTGATGAAAATCTACCTGATAATTGCAGGATTTGCCAAAGTTGACACATATATAAAAAGTAGGGATGTGAATCATTTTTGAACGATTAAAATTATCGTCAGATAATTTTAAAATCGTCCTAAATTGTTAGAGTGCACGATACAATACAAATGCCCCCAATTTATCGTCAGGGGCATTTGTATTGTATCGTTAAATAGGGCACGGGAATTATTTTGGGGGAGGGCAGGAAAACTGGCACACCAAAACAACCCCTAAACCCACCCTGACCCTTTAAAACCAATTCCTTACCCTCCCCACCCTCCCAAACCCCCCCAAAATGTTAAGTTACCTGGTGGTCCAGTGGGGGGGGGGTCCCGGTGCGATCTCCCACTCTCGGGCCATCGGCGCCATTTTGGCTGCCACTAATTAAAATGGCGCCGATGGCCTGATAAAAAAACAACCCACCCGACCCTTTAAATCAACCCCCCTTAGCCTCCCCCACCCTCCTGACCCTTTTTTTTAGGGAGGCCCGCGCCGCTAAAAAAAAAACCCACCCGACCCTTTAAATCGACCCCCCCAAAACCTTTTAAAATTACCTGGTGGTCCAGGGGGGCCTCGGGGGACCTCGGGGAGAGATCCAGGGGGGCCTCAGGGAAATGAGAGATCCAGGGGGGCCTCGGGGAAAGATTTCCCGTTCCCAGGCATCAGCTGTTCTAAAAAAAAAATGGCGCCAATGCCCCTTTGCCCTTACCATGTGACAGGATATCCGTGCCATTGGCCGGCCCCTGTCACATGGTAGGAGCACTGGATGGCCGGCGCCATCTTTACTCATCAGCCCCTATTATAGAGTATAGTATAATAGGGCTGATGAGTAAAGATGGCGCCGGCCATCCAGTGCTCCTACCATGTGACAGGGGCCGGCCAATGGCACGGATACCCTGTCACATGGTAAGGGCAAAGGGGCATCGGTGCCATTTTTGTTTTAGAACAGCTGATGCCTGGGAACGGGAAATCTTTCCCCGAGGCCCCCCTGGATCTCTCCTCTCCCCGAGGCCCCCCTGGATCTCTCCCTGAGGCCCCCCGAGGCCCCCCTGGACCACCAGGTAATTTTAAAAAGTTTTGGGGGGGGTCGGGAGGGGGGGTCGATTTAAAAGGTCGGGTGGGTTGTTTTTTTTAGCGACGCGGGCCTCCCTAAAAAAAAAATTAGCGATGTGAATTGGAATCGGAAACGATTCCAATTCACATATCTTAACGATCAGATTTCCCCCCCCCCCCCCCCCCCCAGCCAAATCTGATCATTAAGACGATCTGGCACACAATTCACATCTCTAATAAAAAGCACATTTTGATCACTGAAGAAATTTGTGCCTCAAAAATGAGGCGGGTATTAAGAATAAGCCCAAAGCTAGGCACCTTGTTGTTTACTTCAATAGCCACATCATTTATATTAATAATTGATGCTGCTCCTCCTTTCCACCCTCCCAACCCATAGGGCCTCCAATTTGGAGAGATTTAGTATCAGTGTGTACTCACTCAGCCTATAGGCACAAACTGAGACAGTTCAATGCCTCCTGATGACCATGTTCAAAACATACATCCACAAGATGAGACAGCAGATGCCAGCAGCAGCAGTGATCTTTGCTAAGGGTTCCAAATTCAGGTTGAAGAGAAGATGCAATAAAAGAGAGCCTTGGAGGATTCCATAAGAGAGGAAATAGCACCCCCAATGACTGATTGCTCCAATGCACATATTTTGCTCCTTCCAAGAAGAAAGGATTGAAACCAGTTTAAAAACTGTCCTGAAATGCCTTTAACAACCAGACACTGTAGCAGCAACTTCAAATCCACAGAGTCAAAGGCCAGTAGCACCATAACAGCTTTGCTGAAACCCTAACCAAAGCCAGATGGAGGTCATCAACCATTGCTGCCAGAAGAGCTTCAGTATTAAAATTACATTTGAATCGCAGCTGGTACAGATTCAATATAACGTTATCATTGACAAACTCCTGCACCTGAGTAAGCACAGCCCTTTCAATTAGTCAAATATGGGATACTAGATACCGACTGGTAGCTGTCCAGATTTTCTTTGAGTAAATTGAGTTTTTTATAGGAGAGGCCTCACTACAGCAATTCTAAGCACCTGGAGCACAGTACCCTCTCAAAGGAAGGTATTCACAATCATACCAATTGCACTTACATGAGCTTCCTTATAACCCTGTATTGTTCTTGATGGACAAGGATACTTGAAGTATTCAATTGAACCAATAGCAGTAGGTTAGCAACTTCCTGTACCTTATTCCAGGAGTTTCCTGAAACATGAAACAACAGTTTAATGGTGTAGCAGAGGATTCCATAAGAAATAGGTTTCTTATTTTACATTGAAACTTCGTAACATCTGTAACAACATAAATTTTGAAGGAACAGTAGGCAACGAGATAGATTATGATAAGAGAGGATCAACTATGATTTAACTGTATAACACTTATTGAGTAACATGCAAAATGATAATTTAAATGTAAAAACAGAATAACACAGTGTAGGACAGTCAATTGGGGTGAAAGGTTCTTCGGGAGATATGGTCAGCGATATAGTTTAAACTGAGGGGGGATCAACATTGGTTTACTGAGTAACAAAGTGTTTATTAATTTAACTGTATAATTTGACAGAATGGCATAGTGTTGAATAAACAGAGAGGGGAGGAAGATTCTTCTTAGAGCTAATTGGCTGACCAATAGCACCCTGCTTCATGCACCCCACAAACATTCCCCCTATGCATAATCTTCGGCATCGGCACCTTTCCCTCTCCCCCAAACACCAAAACATCCCTCTATGTGCTGGTGAGGGTCCTGCCACTGTAAGCTTAAGGCTGTGACAAAGTCCCACCTACAACCCATGAACTGTAGCACCGTGGGGAGGTGGAAGGGTTGCTTCCTCCTCTGGCAAATGTGCTGTACGTCCTGCCCTAGCCCATATTGCTTCTGAGCCCTTGCCGCTTCTCCCCTTCTTATTAGCTTCTGCCTTAGTTTTAAATCAGCTAGGGAGCCCTATTGGCCACCTGCTCCCCATCCTTCCCCCCCCCCCCCCCCCCCCCCCCCCCGAGCTGGCTGTAGCGGGTCTGCCAAGTTATGAGGCCCCCTGCCTCCATCGGCTGGGCCTCCTCTGTTAAGTTACCTGCATGATTCCCATACTATTTGATGACCTAACCAAACACCACAAAACATCTGTTTTCTTTGGCTCTCCGCACTATACTTACCTGCAAACAGATTCTCTCTCATAGTTCTCCTCTCTTTTTCATTTTGCAGCCTTCTTTTCCTTCCTTTGAATGGATGCTGCTTACAGCATACAAATTTGTTATGCCTTCTTTGGATGGATTAACCTCGTTATTTCTCTCAGAGGTTAATCCATCCAAAGAAGGTATAAAAAGTATGTATGCTGTAAGCAGCATCCATTCAAAGGAAGGAAAAGAAGGCTGCAAAATGAAAAAGAGAGGAGAACTATGAGAGAGAATGTGTTTAACAGAAGAAAGCAGCAGACAGTTCTGGAAAAGAGAATCCCTAGGCAGGGTTCACAATAAGCTCCATGTTCATCAAAGGAATGATGCAGTAGCATGGCTAGTTTTGGAGCATGTGTGCATGATATGTGTGTGTGTGTGTGTGTGTGTGTGTGTATGTGTGTGTGTGTAGGTAAAAGAGAAAGAAAGAGACACATTCAGCGGCCTACTACTATCAGATCTGTAATGACAATACTTATAGCTTGTTAGAGCAAAAGCAAGACCGTATGTAAGTATATGTAATAGTATATGAAATAGTATATGTAATTACTTGCAATAGATTGCAGAGAGGCACAGATCCAATTCTGCTACAGGAGATAGAACCCCCAGACCTTCTTTTTAATTCCTTCAGTTCCTGGGGACATATATAGCCTGGTGGTTGTAGTGCCAGGAAACAAATATTGTGGCCAGGATCCTCCATCTTCCTGCCAATGAATATAAGCATCCTTCCTGTGGCAGGATATCTAGTCAGCATGCTATCTTAGCCATGTGCTTCACAGGCACAGGAACCAGAAATAGAATGTGTAGACAATCCTTGGGAATACATGTCCTCTACATATGTATTTGTGGATAAAGATCATGAGATTTTGCAAAGAGGGCACTTTCACTGCACCTGTTTCAAAATCTATGCTTAATTTTAGGTGCCCACAAGTACATGGGTATCTGCCTATTTGGGAGCACTACTGAAGACTGATCTGTGTATTCCAATTATAGAACAGTGCTTGGAATTCTAAGAACAAAATACATTTTTTAAATTGAAATGGCACTTTCTAGATTTTTTTTTTAAAGCTGTTCAAATCTTCGTTTTCCTCTATAAAATGTATCTCATCTGTATGAATGTTTAAATAAATGTGTAGTGTGTCTACTTAAATAAAATGTTTTTAAAAATTACATTTTTATGTAATGGTCAAAGAATCCAGCTATATGGTTTCAGAGCCTACCTGTATTCTGTAGAGCATTGGGGATGTTTGCCACAGGTCAGTTTAGTATAAGAGAATGGGAAAATAATCCTTCTGTTCGAATTCTAACTATGATCAGTGCATCAGAAGACAATGCTCAAGACCGAGATGAGAAGGGTCACTTGGAGTTGAAAAGTGAAGTTCAGATGAAATCTTATCCTGTCCCTTGTCATGTTACATTTCTTCAAGCAGGAGCTTCAATTTTCTGGTCAGAAAATCTCCCCAAGCCTGGTCCAATTAAACTCAGAAGACTAACTGTGTTTATATTTTAGGATAACTGTTCCATATTTGAGTTCATCTAAGAATTCATATAAGGAAAATAAGCATAACAAATTGGGTCTTTGAAGTAACATATATATAACCTTTCTGTAAGTGCTTTCATAGGGAAAAATGAACAGCATAAAATAAAAAAGAATGGGTGGAGAAATACATAATATAATTGGTTCAAGGGATGAATAATAGAGTTTTAACCTCAAAGAATCAGCAGGCACTGCATTGAACCACAAACTGTACCTTGCTTCCTTCTATAGAGCATGTTTGATCTACTCAGATTCAGGTGGAAAAATGCTTGCAAGGCCTCAGAATTACCAAAGAACTGGTCTTCGGAAGGGCATTTCATATCCTCAAACCTGCAACCTCATTTTCTAAGGGAAAAGCCCCATGGAATCTCCCTTTGAACATGTTCTCAGTGGGGACAAAGGACATATAAGTACCAGTCGAGTTTGTGACTGCAAATACACTGCCAAAAAGTATCTGCAAAAAGTAAAAAATAAATGTCATGTGTATATTTTGCTGAGAGAGCCCCGGTCTTGACCTTTTTCTCCACAGGGTAAAGCACATGTGCAGAGCAAGGCGCACATATTTCTCCCTACACAAGGGAAGGGAGCAATTTTGAAAATGGCTTTCTCCATGAGTAAAAGATACAAGGAAGATATTAGTTGAAAAAAAATCCCCTAGAGTTATGGACAATATATAAATCCATGGGAATCAATCAATATGAAAGCACTTTTATTATACATGTGTCAAAACATTTTTTAAACATAAATTATTAAAAATAATTTAACAAAAAGCAATACCAAAAATCACAAATGTTCCCTGACTAGCTGCCCTGAAGTGCAAGGATCTTTAAATACAAAAGCTAAACATTGAAAAACTATCACACTCATACCTTACATCCACACAAATCTACCTAAAACACTCCCACATGTGCCATCACAGATAAAAATGTATCACAAGTACAAAGCCACTCATAAATAAAAGTTCAATTACAACATACAGAAGTTCCAAAGTGTACCCTGACAGAGGCCACTGTTTCACTGTGCATCAGTTTTTTCAGGGGCTTTTCTAACCAATGGTGTTTATATGCATAGTTGTAATCTTCAAAAATACATTAAGCTACCATTGGAGAAGCATTGGAGAAGCATTTGGATACCTTTAAAATGAGGTTAAAAACAACAAGATCCAAAAGTTTAAGCGAGATGAGCTGGATTATAGTAAAGTTTTTGTTTATCCATGGACGCATAAAAACTTTCCCAGACATGCAAGAAAGATTACAACTTTTTCCTCCTCATCAGAAGGCTCCTCAGATAAGAACCTTTCTGATGTAGGATCAAAGAAAAAATCTATATCTTTTGTTGATCCAACTGAAGACCTCTCCATCGTTTTCAGAGAGGAGGGTAGAATCCTCCATCGCAAGGGAGATTGCCACAACTCCTCACAAATATTAGTGCATACTGCATAATTCAGCCTCTGTATTTAATTTGTTGAGCAGGGTGCTCTCACAAGATGCAATTATTATTCTGAATAAAGGTCTCTCTTTTATAACCATCAACATCTTATAATCTTTTTTCAACTCAGACTGATTTATTTAGATTATTTAGGAAAATCAAGATAGCATTATTTTCAAAGACTCTCCAACTTCGTTTGACAAGAAGGGTTTATTCTGTAAGTCTTGATGGATACCCCCTGACCCTCCAGATCCACATATCACAGTTTTTGAAGATTTGGTCCTTAAAGACATAGAAAAAAATGGAGAAAACTAAATTCTTTCTCAAACACAACCTTTCCATTGTGGAAAAATGAGCAATTGATTCCCTCCACAATGATTCTTCAGTCATTATTAAACTAGCAGATAAAGGGGGAGGGATTGTTGTTATGGATAGACACCAATATTTGGCAGAAGCCTCCAGTCAGCTTAGCAATACACAATTTTATAGACCCCTCCAAAAAGACCCCACTTCAGAGATTCAACAGCCTATTCACCCACTTTGTTCATGGGCATTAGAACAAAAAATTATCAATGAAAAAACTTTTAATTTCCTCTATGAAGCATTTCCAGTCATTTCGGCTTTTTATCTGGTTCTGAAAATATATAAATCTCTTCAGTTCCTTCCAGGGCACCCAATTGTATCAAGTATAAGATCTTGTATTGAACCACTATCAAAGTATATTGATAGTTTCTTACAATCATCTGTTTTGCAGATACAATCATATATCAAAGACTCGTCCCGTTTTATCCAAATTTTACAGAACATTCCTACAATTTTACCAGGATGATTATTGGTTACAGCAGATATTAGTTCCCTCTATACCAACATCCCTCAACAGGCAGCACTTAACATTGTTGAAACACCACTAATAGAGGCTGATCTTGTGGTTAAACATATCAAATTTATTAAAAATTTGGCAGAAATTGCCCTCAAGCAAATTATTTTTTATTTGACAGATATTCCAACAAATGTAGATTGTAGCTATGGGGTCTTCAATGGCCCCAGCTATTGTCTGCCTGTAGTTGCAGCTTTTAAAAAGCATTATGTATACCAACCCCCATTTTGGCAGAAGATTATTTTATGGAAATGCTATATTGTTGACATTTTTCTAATATGGTCTAGTGCGGTGGAGAAATTGCAGGAATTTATTCAATGGCTAAACCTTCAGAATTTGAATTTAAAGTTCTCTGTCATTTACAGTAGCTTACAAATTCCCTTTCTAGATCTACTAGTGAAAGTGGAACATGATACAATCACCACTACCATTTATAGGAAACCAACAGATAAAAATAGTAAAATACATTACTTCATCATTCTAGTTTCCACCCTAGAATCCTTAAGCAAAACATACAGTTGGTCAGTTTCTGCACTTAAGAAGAGTTTGTTCTTCCACCTATAAGTACCGAAGGCAAGCTGAAAAATTATCTGAGTGTTTTCTTGATTGGGGTTACACGGATAAATGCATACGGCAAGATTACAAAAGAGCACCTTATGCAAACCGAAATAATCTGTTGATTAATACTGAACACACTCCATTGGAATGTATTATTTGTTCAATTCCTTTTACCAATAGAGCTGCTATGATAAAACCCATTATTTGTAAACACTGGTATTTATTAGCAAGTCTTGGTCCTTTCAATGAACCATCCATTTTTGCATTTTAAAAAAAAAAAAACCTCAGATAGACAGATTTTGCAAGGTAGCCATTCTGCATGTCGGCACTGTGCCATTTGTCCCCACACATTGAACATCTTGAGCTTTAATCACTCCAATTTGTCAAAATCATATGTGATGCCAGAAAAATTTACTTGTCAAACAAGACAAGTTATCTCTGCTATAACCTGTTCCTGACAATTGATTTACATAGGGCAAACTCAGGGGGCCATTTTTCAAAGCGATCGCACGTGAAACGTCCCTTTTTGCATGCGATCACTAAAAAGGGGCGGCGTCAAGATCGGAACAGGAGAAGTCGGGGCGGCACCAGGGTGGATGCCGCGAGGACATCGCGGACAGTGAAAAGGTAAGAACCCTTTTCGCTGCCCATTTCGTGAACAATAGCACCACCTTTTATGATGGTGCTATTGGGTGCGAAAGCCGGCAGCGATCGCACCGCAGAGGTGCGAACACTGCCGGCTTTCACAGGCCTACCCCCACCCCCCTGTACAGCACAATTCACGACGCCACGGTATCTTAGAAAATCTAGGCCAAAGAGACAAATACGTGCACGTATTATTGAACATAAAAGTTGCATTCGTACTTCTAAATTACACGCACCCTTAGTGAAACACTGGCATATGTTGGGACATTCTATAGACAACTTCAAGATTTTTGTAATCTGTAAAATCAGATTACATAGGGGAGGAGATATTTCAAGAATCCTCAAACAAAGAGAACAACATTTTATCATTCAGTGGCACACACTCCACCCGAAGGGTCTCAACCAGGAAATCGAATGGGCTTCATGTCTAAGATAATGATAATACCTTGTAACACATGTGCAGTATAGGGTTCCTGAATTGCTTTAATAGGCTCTGCCCATGTATGGCATTTTCAGAGCATGGTGGACCATGGCATCGGCAATTTGCTTTTTGTCCTGTTGAAAAAAGATAAAAGAAGAAAAGGAAAAAAGGTCTGCTCAGGTAACAATACATATAGGGGTAGATTTTAAAAGCAGTGCGCGCGGTGTACATGTGCGCGCACTGCCTGGCGCACACACATGTACGCCCTAGGGTGAAGTAAGTTGCGCGCACCGGCCAACTGCCGGTGCACGATCCCCGGCCCAGCGGAGGCCTCTGGCCACGCCCTTGGACCGCCCCACAGAGGTGAAAAGAGAAAGAGTAAAAGGACTTGAGGGAGAAAGAGGAGTAAAATCTAGACAGAGAGGGAGACAAAGGAAATGGGAGAAAAAAAAAGATGAAATAGAAAGATCAGCATCAAAGATATTTATAGGGGAAGAAGGGATGGTACAGTGATGTGATAGTGTTGTTCACACAGTTTGCAGTGGATGAGCAGTGCCACCTTATTGGGCCTCTCTGTGTACAGACCTTCTACTATCAGCATATCACTGCTGTGGGAGTGGGCATGATGTGTGGAAATATAACTTCGACTTGTCCTTTTGTTGCATCTTCCACTCACCAGGTCAGCCAGGGCTGGGGATGCTGGGAAGGCAGTGTTGTTTATACCTTCCAATGTGGAAGACATCTAATGGTTGAATTAAGGATTAAGGGCCCATGAT
Source organism: Rhinatrema bivittatum (assembly GCF_901001135.1). Taxonomy (NCBI): domain Eukaryota; kingdom Metazoa; phylum Chordata; class Amphibia; order Gymnophiona; family Rhinatrematidae; genus Rhinatrema; species Rhinatrema bivittatum. The sequence continues at coordinate 112,513,413 of NC_042617.1, read as the reverse complement.
TACAGGGTTCTGGGAGGAGCCCTGATGCATGGCCCCCACACCAGCATCAAAGACTGGACTAAACACAAGTTGGCAAGTAACATGAAAAAGGGGAAGAAAAATCCCTGGGAATTTGCGAATGAAAGCTCCAGCTTGTACTAGACCCCAGTCCTTGTTCTGACAGAGCTGGAGCAGAAGAAAACAGCCTGATCAAAAAAATAAAAAAAATTGACTGGGATCAAAGTTATCACGAACTGAACAAATTTACAGGGAACAATTTACTCCACCATGCTAAATTCATATTGATTAGCAATAATGGGGGAAATTAGATGTTCTTGTCAGTAATGCTATTTGATTTAACATTTACATTTGCTGTTAATACTGAAGGAGAGACCTGTTAGATGCAAAAGAAAATCAGCTCAGTGTTTTAACAGATCTGTTTCTTTGACAGATGTGTAAGAGGCAATATAACCCAATATAACACTCTGGAAAATGAACCACATAGTAGGAAGACACTCACATATATAAATGCAAGAGACACATCATAAATTTACCAGAGCTACAACTTTAAGTGCATTTGGTGAATTTATAATGTAAGTGCCTTGGTAAATCTGGATGGCATGCAGTCATTTTCACTTTATATATGTAATGTGAGTGCCTCCTTGCTGTCTAGTTCATTTTTCATAGTGTTATACTCAGATTACATTGTCTTTAGAGAATGTGCCACACTTCACATGTTTTACTTTATAATGAAGGACACAGTCTCTCTCATTTCTTTATATAACCACCCCTTCATGGGGGTGCCACATTCGTCAGCTGCAGGGTTAGGAAAAGACCTTTCTGCAGCCTCAGAACAGGGTTCTTCCGCTGCGGAATAGCACAAAAGCTGTGGGGCTCAAGGAAAGGCACACATCTAACAGGAAAAAGACATTATCCAAAGATAGAATTTGTTTAAGTTCAAAAGACAAAGTCCAGTGAGCACAGAATACAAAGGATCAAAAAATGTCAATAGTCCAAGTCCAGAATTTAACCTAAACAAAAATCTGCTTCTCACTTTCAATCACCAAGGACTTCACAAAGGTTACCCACAGTTCTCTTCACTTCAAAGTTGAACACTTTTCAAGGGCTTTCCTAGTCCAACCCCATGCAAGGCCCCTTACTCCTAAGGGACCCCAAATGCAGCACTGGATATTCCTCTCTTCCTGCAAAACGTTGTGGGCTTCCTAACGCAGACAAAGTATCCCAGTTGACCGAGGGATCCTCTTCCTCCATGAAAACGTTTCTGGGCTTTTTCTACTCTTCTAACTCTCGGATCTTCTCAATGCAGAATTCTTCTGGACACCCAGCAAGCCTTCAAGACTCAGCCTCAGTCTGCTGACGTCTGACTCATGAGAGTCTCAGCCTACCACTTTTATCAACTGCTCTAACTGCTCCAACCAACTACTCCAATCGACTCTACTGGTACTCAGTGCTTGTGGAAGCTCCTTAAGAGCCCTTCTCCCAAACCCATCCCCTTTAGGGGAAAGAACTGTCTTTCTTACCATCACTCTAAGCATACCTATCAGAATCTCCCATTAACTCAAAAGTTCTACATTTTATCACTCGCTTCTTTCTAATGGATCCTAGACAGGGGTCATATTTATAAAGTCCAATTGCTCCATCACTTTATAGTAGTACCATTACCATATACTGACAGATGGTCTATTAAGCTGATTTCTGCCCTCAGTTGATTAGTTTTCTATCTGATACATTGGAGGCCCAATTTTCAAGGTATTTTGATGATAAAGGGGGCAATTTTCAAATGTTCTGCTTAGCTGTAAAGCATAGCTATAAAGCATGTGACTGCTTTTAGTGTGCTTAGCTTATGCTAATTTTAAAAGAGAAACTATTCAGGTAGTGCACAAACTGAAAGTGCCAAGTGCTTTACAATTACGCTTTTACAGCTATGGGAGAAATTTGAAAATCGCCCCCTTTATGGGCAAAATACCCAGATAGTTTCTCTTTGAAAGTTAGCACAAAATCAGTGCAATAAAAGGGCCAACTTACTTGGCACCTGCTAGTTTGTGTGTGAAGCTAAGAGGGATAAAATAGCACATGCATTTTTGAAAATGTCATATATGAGTAATATTTTCTCCCTGATTTAAACCTGCTTTTGGAATACCTTCTAGCAATCCAACTACAAGTACATATACAGTGGTTAACCATTGGAAGTGAGAAGTAATAATGAGCTAGACTGATGTTCTTGTATGCTCAACCACCCCAGATGGTAGAGCACAAAGGAGAAAAACAAGAAAAACTGTTCTGAATAAAGAGTGGTATTTTACTGTCAGTCATGTTCAGTGGTTGGTAGCTGGTATATATCTTAATCAGTGAGATATATCTTTAACAGAAATATCTGAGTATACTAGAAGAGCCATTTTCTCTTTTTATAATGTCATCTATTATATTACTATGTTATTATATAAAACCTGTGTCTATGTCTAGCCAGCCAGAGGAAGACAATTTTCAGATAAGGAGCTAGGACTATTAATCCCTTTTTTTCCTCTGGTTTTGGTTTCTTAACTCAGCGGTTTCCTCCTGCTCCTTTATACTTTCAGCTCAGACAAATCAGGGTGGGGATCCTGGTACAATGACTTTACTCACAATGACCCAAGACCTTTCCCCCAGTTCCTCCCCATTCATGCAACTTAATTTTTCTGGTCGTTGCAGCAACAGTACTGGACCAGGGGACATTGCCCCAAGGCTTCTTCCACCATTATATTGATGATTTATTTTTCTTTTGGTCAAATGGGGTGGGGGGGGGGAACATTACAGATGATTGATTGAAAGGTGGATTAATTCCTTGGATTTAAATTTAAGTTTTCATTTCAATATAATAATACCAGTTTGCCATTTTTAGATGTCACAATACATAAAAGAGGGTCTAGTATTACCATATCAAAAACCAACAGTCAGGAACACACAGTTACATTTTTGGAAGTTTCCAACCCATCCGGATTAAAGAAAATATCCCAAGCAGTCAATTTCTGAGATATCTTCGTTTATGTACTTCTATTTCTATGTACAAACATTGCTCTCAGGAGTTAACTCAGAGATTTATAGATCGTGGATATACACATCATTGCGTTAGATGGGCATACAAACGAGGGCTGTATGCAAATAGATATAATCTACTAATCAAAAATCAGAAAGAGCCTATATCTCGTGCAGTTTTTACCATACCATATTCAGCGCGTATGGCAACAGTCAAACACATTGTGTTGAAACATTGGCTGGTCTTGGGGGCTTTAACTCCATTTTTAGAAAAAACAATTTTCACAGTGAAGAGAGGGTGAAATGTAAAGAATAGATTATTTAGAAGTGATGATCTATTAATTACACAAGGAGGGGAAAAAGGACAGGTTAGGTACAATGAGTGCTCAGTCTGTGACAATGTTTTGTCTATTCGGCAATTTTCTCATACAAGTTTGTCTGATCCATATATATTGCCGGGACTTTTTTCATCTAAATCAAGGTGTGTTGAATAGTGAATCCAGTGGTAACAGGGGGCAGGGGGTGAAGGGGGGGCAGGCCTGCGAAAGCTGGCAGCAATCGCACCACCGCAGTGTTATCACTGCCAGCTTTCACACCCAATAGTAGAGATGTGAATCGGAACCAGAATCGGTTCCGATTTCAGTTCTGATTCACATCTCTATAGATGTGAATCGGAACCAGAATCAGATCCGATTTCAGTTCTGATTCACATCTCTACCCAATAGCGCCACCATGAAAGGTGGTGTTATTGGGCGCACTACTGGCAGTGATAACATGGCTTACCTTATCACCGCCAGCAAAGATACCGCGAAGTCCACCCAGATGCTTCCCCGACTCTTCCCCTTCCAGCCCTGACTCCGCCCCTAGCAAGCTATCGCACACGAAAAGTCCCTTTTCGCATGTGATGGGCTTAGAAAATGACCCCTTAAGACAGAAGTTAGATACAGAATTATTGAATACAAGTACAGTGAAAGAGAATGCTCCCTGCATATCTCATTGGCTTTCAGTGTCTCATAAGGTAGAGGATGTGAAATTTTTCATCATCAAATAATTATATGATAAGCGTGGAAGCGATGTGTCTTGTAAATTATGACAATGGGAGCAGCGTTTCATTTATTACTGGCACACTGATGCCAATTGAAATAGAATGGTATGCATTTATGTGATTTAGAAATTCTCTTTTTTGATTGGACCAATAAGTATTTAAAAATACGTACATCTAAAATGGAAGATATGTAGGTGTTATTTTGTGGATACCAGTATTTCCTTTTGTGTTTTTTGTGACATGGTATATGGTTGAGGCAGCATTATCTTTGATCTTTGGAGACCAGTTGTAAGTTAAATTTAAATGATTTTTGGATAAATTTAGTGTTTGGAATTTTTTTAATATATTGTTTGATATGTGTTTAATTTTTTATGTTCACAGATGAGATACAATGAAGGAATAAATATGTTTATTAAGTGAAGTTAAAAATGTTTAGATAGTATATCATCATTGTGCAGATTCTGTTTGTTATTTTTTTAGCCTTTTGGTGCTTTTATACATAGGTTTAGGTGATAAAGTCATGATAAGGAATATTTGGGGTTAATTATGGATTGTTTATTATTTATAGAAAGACCATTCCCTGAGGAAGCCTGTCGGGCAAAATGAGGGTTCCTTGTCGGGGATGTATTTAGTTATAACTGAAGAAACTAATTGCAGGCTAGTAAAACATTGGGAAAATGCATAATCATAATTGGAGAAATTGGCTATATATATACAAAAGTGGAACCTAGTAAAACATCGGGGGAACAGCACAAGCATAATTGGAGAAATTTGCCGATAATTTGTACCAAACTGGGCTATATTTACAAGAGCAGAAGCTAGTAAAACATCAGGGGAACAGCACAATCATAATTAGAGAAATTTGCCGATAATTTGTACAAAATTGGAAGTTTGTTGAAATATTGAGATTTTTGGGTAATTTATGAGATTTGACCCTTTTTGGAGATTTTCTCATTAGGTATTTTTAGGGTTTTAATATGGATGGGTATGAGTGATGTGTGTTGTAGGATGACTAAAATTGGATTTTAGTGTGAGTTTTATATGCAAAAAATTATTGGTGAAATTCGTCATTTTAAAATGATTTCATATAGTATTGTGCACATTTATATCTTTAAATATTGTTAATTAAATTGTATTGTATACGATTCAAAAAAATAGTTTGTATATTTTGCATCTCTCTGGTGAGTTATGAATTTATATAATAAAAATGTACATGTTTTTCATTTTTTGTAAATATTACAGACCCAAAATAAATTATTTTGACCTCACAGAAGAACAAGTCTTTACTAGGTATAGGTTTAATCAATAAACCATCCTAAAACTATGTGGCTTGTTAAAAGAAGATTTGGAGAGTCAGACACACAGATGTCATGCTTTGTCTGTGCACATCAAAGTCACCATTGTCTTGACTTTCTTAACCACAGGCAGTTTCTAGATAACAGTAGGAGATACCACAACAATTATGCCTTGTCACATAGCACTGACATATTTCTACATGCTCTTCTGCACAGAATGAAGGATAATATACATTTCTTCTCTCAAAAGAACTGAAAGAACAAACTATGGGTTAGATTTGATAGCTGGGAGTCTCTAGGCCACTCAGCCTTGTTGCCATGCCCTACAACTTGGGGTTCTTTCTGCCACTCTTAAGATGCTGATGCCATTCTTGGTGCCACTTTGCCTCTTAAACTGCCTTCAAGAGTTCATGCCACTGTTGTTGGTGCCCTCTTTTAGAGCCTTGGGGTATTCTTCCCACTCTTGCTGCTTCTTTGCTTCTCTGATAATGCCTTGGAGAACTCCTGCCACTGCTGGTACCCCTTTGCCCCTTTACGGAGCCTTAGGCTAATAATGCCACTGTTAGCGCCACTTTGCCTCAGTCTAGACACCTTGGAGTTATTTCCCCTTTCTGGTGATTTCTTCCCACAAGTTTCATGAAAATTGAGGAGAAAACCCCAATTCTGGAGCCCAAGATTGGGCAAGCATTGCAGCCTATTGACTTTAATGACAAATGAAACAACAAATTAAACAAAACAAATAACTGATTTTTGTTTGTTTTCAAACTAATGAAATAAATTGAGGTCCCACCAAATAAATGAACAAAACAATAATAGAAGTACTAGGGAGCATTCCATGAAATTAGCAAGTAGCACATTTAAGACTAATCGGAGAAAATTATTTTTCACTCAACGCACAATAAAGCTCTGGAATTTGTTGCCAGAGGATGTGGTTAGTGCAGTTAGTGTAGCTGTGTTCAAAAAATGTTTGGATGAGTTCTTGGAGGAGAAGTCCATTAACTGTTATTAATCAAGTTTACTTAGGGCCAGATTTTCAAAGGGGTACACATGTAAGATATGCGAGTACCCCCCGAAAACCTGGCCCAAACTCCCCCTGCACGCGCCGAGCCTATGTTGAGTAGGCTCGGCGGTGCGCGCAAGCCCCAGGATGCACGTAAGTCCCGGGGCTTTCCTGAGGGGGCATTCCGGGGGGCGTGTTGGGGGGCTTGTCGTGGCCGGCGCGTCATCGCGGGCATTCTGGGGGCGTGGCCGCGGCCTCCAGACCAGACCCTGGACCAGACCCTGACGCGCCGGCAGCCAACCCAACGCGCGCAAGTTACGCCCACTTCGAGCAGGCGTAACTTGTACAACAAAGGTAGGGGGAGGTTTAGATAGGGCCGGGGGGGTGGGGGGAGGCCGAAGGAAGGTTCCCTCCGATTTCAGAGCAGCCTCAGTGGGAACGGAGGCAGGCTGCGTGGCTCGGTGCGCGCAGGCTGCCAATTTTGGGCAGCCTTGCGCACGCCAACCCCAGATTTTAATGGATACGCGCGGCTACGCACGTATCTATTGAAATCCCGCGTACTCTTGTTCGCGCCTGGTGCACGGACAAAAGTACGCGTGTGCGCAAATTTATAAAATCTACCCCTTAGGGAATAGCCACTGCTACTAATTGCATCAGTAGCATGGGATCTTCTTAGTGTTTGGGTAATTGCCAGCTAGTTATGAGCTGGATTGGCCACTGTTGGAAACAGGATGGTGGCTTGGTCTGACCCAGTATGGCAACTTTTTTTTGGAACATTATTTTCTACAGATCACTACTACAGCTCAAAATGACTTGAGCATCATTAAATACATTTTTTTACCATGCCATGTTTTTCGATGTTGTGGCCATTTTGGTCTCACTTAGGGTGACATAATGTGCAAAATGGTTGATGTTTGTGAATTTAATGAGCATACCTACATGAACCAAACATCCTTAGATTATACAATGCCTTAGTCTAGAAAGGTAACCTCTACATAGTTTTTCTTGTCTGCATGACTAAAATAGTGTGTGAGAGATAGTATAAATGCAGGACCCTAGAAGTTTGTTTGAATTTTTATTCCATAAATTATTTTGGCACCATTTTGATGTCATTGTGGTGTCATACTTGGTGCCAACTGATGTCATTTTCAAGAGATATTGGCGGGGCAGGAGGCAAGTGGACATCTGTTCTAATCCTATCATGGTGCAGCCCCCCCATGAAAAGAATAAATGGGTCTAGGAGAAGTCCCTTGTCCATGAAGCTTTTTGAGAAGGGAGTAGAAAGGGGTCGGAGAGGTCAGATGGGCCTGGTGAGGGCCCTTTTATATATTTTTGTTTTAGGAAGAATGTTTTTATTTTTATTGTGATTTGGCAAAGAAACTAAACCAAAATAAACACAGGAACAGTAAATTTCAATGTGGTGAGCGGGCGCACATGTGCACACATTCATCGGCCAGGCCCAGGGTCATGGCCAATTACACGCGTATATGCGTGTATGTTATAAAATAACCTGAACACGTGCACATGTGTGCACAATTTTAAGTGGGCGCACATCTGTGTAAGTAAATGACACTTCTGCATAAGTGGGGGAATTTTAAAAGCCACACGCTCTAATGCCACTGGCCATTTTCCCAATTTGCCCAGTTAAGGGATAAGACTTCTAAAACCCCTGGCTTATTCATTTATTTATTTATTTATTTATTTATTTATTTATTTAATGAGTTTTATATACCGTCATTTCGAAACGTCAAAATAACGCCATCATAATGGTTTACAAAATAAGGTTATAGGAATAAAGGTTGACAAGGGGTATAAAAACATAACATGTTATTTGGCTTAGTTGTAAACAAATTCATGCTTATGATCAAAACGAGTTCATTTAATAGTCTCCCTTCCGCCCTGTTAGCCCCAACCTTTAAAACCCCACTGATCTATCTATATTTTTTTGTTTTACCACTTACACGTCATCCATAGCAGAAGTAAACTTACGCAGCTGGAGACTCCCAGTGCACATATGTATTAATGTGAAAATTTCATGGTTAAATCCCAGAATGTCTCTAAAAAAGAGCACGGTTAGGACCTATAGATCAACAGTGAAAAACAAAAGGCTCCTAAGAATTATTTATAGCACAGCTCGAACCAAATATTTGTTAAATGTGTCAAAAATTGTATCAAAAATTTTTTATAAAATTTTATAAACTCCGCATCAGCAAGCCTGTCGACGTGTTCAATCTCTTGGACATGAACCGTCCGGTCTGCACATCATTTGCGGCTAGGCGGCTATATATTATTGTACCAAGACAATATAATTTTCTCAAGTGTTGTATCATCCAACTCTCACGGCGAGACCCGCCTGTCACATTGGAATTATATTTCTGCGTCTGTCCTAAAACTCCAGTCAAGGATCTAAAGTTGCAATGTGATTATACAGCTATAAGCCTCAAAACTGTTTACAAGAATCCTCTGACTGTGCAAATCAATTGACCTAATGTAATCAACCCGACAGCGGCCGGTGTTTCGCTGCGGAGCTGCAGCTTCATCAGGGGTAATTGTCTGATCTGTCCTGCTTCTTCAAGATGTTTTCGTGAGACCATTGGTTCACTACAAGCAGACAATTACCCCTGATGAAGTTGCAGCTCCGCAGCGAAACACCGGCCGCTGTCGGTAAAAGTATGGGGTAGATTTTAAAAGGAGCGTGCACGCGTCCATGTGCGCTCAGTTCTCGGCACATGCACATGGACGTGCCGATTTTATAACATGCACATGGAATGACTGGGAAGCGTATAGCTATGAGTGTGGGGGGGGGATCGTGAGAGGGGATGAGGGTGTAGGGGGTATAAGGGGAACCTCTCTATGTCTGCAGGAAGTTTTGTTTTTCTGGCTGTCTTCTTATATGCCAAACTGCTTTCTAAGGCCCAGGCTGGGGGGCCTTGGAAGCCCAAATGTGAATAATGTCATTATTATGTGCCCTTCTGGGTTCATGGTATGGCGCAGGTTAAAATCGTCTCACTGAATGTGGATGGGGTTCATTCCCGATTAAGCGGAAGAAATTATTTACGATGTTTAAGCGCATGCGGGCACAGGTGGTATTCCTGCAGATTCCCCTTACCGATTAGGAACATGCTAAATTACGGAGAGACTGTGTGATCCACTGCTACTACTCCTCATTTAGTTCGAGGCAGCATGGGGTCACCATTCTCATTCATAAAAATTTACCCTTTCAGCTGGCACAAACATACCAAGACCTAGAGGGGAGATACATGATTGTTGTAGGTACATTACATGAACAGAAAATGGTACTGTGTAATATTTATGCTCCAAATATCTACTCTCCCCTATTTTTTGCCTCCTTGGTGAGTCGGCTAGCTGAGTTCCCTGACTATCGCTTGGTAGTTGGGGGGACTTTAACATAGTTGTGAATAAGCAGCTAGACATCAGAGCCCCCAAGCCTGTGCAAACTCAGGACAGGAGCAAAGGTGTCAATCTCTTATGTGACAAACTGCAATTAATGGACATTTGGCGGATATTGCACCCCGGAGACTCTGACTTTTTCCAGTCCCCACCAGTCTTACTCCCAGTTGGATTACTTGCTGGTATCGGACCGCTGTTTCCCGAGGGTGACGGAGGCCAGTATTGGTACTATCTCTATCTCTGATCACGCACTGGTGACGGTAACGATACAATGTGGCTCCGGAGCTCACCCTCCATTCTCCTGGTGCATGCGACCCGATCTATATCTGTACAAAGTATTCCATACTTATTTACAAAATAACTGGCTGGAATACTTAAAACGCAATGCGACCCCAGATATGAGCGCAGCGACCGTGTGGGAGGCCGGTAAGGCTGTGATGCGAGTTGCAATAATAGCGTACGTGGCCAGAGCAAATACAAAATGTAACGCTGAAATTTTGAAGTTAACTGCTGTTCTTAAACAGGCCCAGCAGCAACATATGACCTCCCTGACCAGGGAATCTAAGGCGGTGGCTGATAGGGCAAGGGCTGCTCTCAACGGCTTACTTCACCAAAGGATGTCTAAATTGCTCTGTTACTACCAATACCATTTATATAAACAAGGGAACGGGGCTCGCGGAATGATGACCCACCTTATTAGGGCTAGGGGCCAGCAGGCATCTGTAATGGGGATACAAAATAGGTGGTCCATTTGAGTACGCCCACAGATATCGTGCGTAGATTCAGGGAATAGTATATGTCCCTATATGGCTCTAAGCCTATGGACACCAATGTTGGTGAGTCCCTTTTCCAAGGGATCTCGTGGCCCTCGCTGACTGTAGATTAGGTTACTGTATTGAACAGCCCCATCACTGAGGGGGAAGTCTACGCTGTCATCCACAAGCTCAAGGGAAGGCAGTGGGCCAAGATGGGCTAGGCTCCGAATTTTACAAGATACTGAAACACACAGTTCTGTCCCCGATGCAGAAATATCATGCTGACCTTTTGCTCACTGACCGCATTGCCGAAGCCTCCAACCGGTCTGTCATTGTCGTTCTCCCAAAACCTGGAAAAGACCCCTTGGACGTGGGTTCCTATAGACCCATTTCCTTACTAAATGTAGATGTAAAAATCCTGGCAGCTGTCTTTGCGGCCCGGTTAAATGGAATTTTGCCCCTCCTTATCCATAATGGTCAGACGGGGTTTGTCAAAGGGTGGTAGGGTGTGTGTAATATATGGCGATTGCTGGCGGTCTTAAGTTCCCACTCAACAGTGGAGGCTTTGGTTTTGAGTTTGGATGCAGAAACGGCATTTAATTCTTTATCCTGGGACTATATGTTTTGGGCTCTGCGACACTATGGCTTCACAGGGTCAAATCTCCAATGGTTGGAGGCTCTTTATCGTAACCCTAGTGTCTCCATTCTGCTTAACGGGGAGGCTACCGACCCCTTTCCTTTATACTGCAGAGTCCGGCAGGGATGCCCCCTTTCCCCCTTGCTATTTGTGTTAGTCTTGGAACCCCTGGCTCTCCGGCTGAGAAGCGATCCGGGATTCACGGGGATAAGTGTAGATGTCCACCCATTGAAGACTTCTTTATTTGCTGATGATATCATTTTGTTTGTGGAACGACCTCGCACCAGTGTGCCTAATATTATTAACCTTTTTGATCAGTTTTGACTGGTGGCAGGGCTGAAAATCAATTATGGAAAGTCAGAGGCCTTGGCCCTAAACGCTCACCTACCTGGTTCTTGGGACGGCCCGTTTCCTTTTCAGTGGGCCCCTGACAAATTCAAGTATCTGGGCGTATGGATACCCCGCCAGTTGGAAAGGCTCTATGAGCTGAATATTGCCCCATGTCTCCTTCTGCTTCGGGCACAGCTGCAACTCTGGACCCCATTACCACTTTCCCTACTTGGTAGGAGTGCCCTTATCAAAATGGTGCTGGTGCCACGGCTTCTTTATCTGCAGCACATGATTCCCTGTTGGCTGAAAGCTGGGGATCTTCAACAATTGCGCGCTGGTTTATAAAAGTTCCTGTGGAAGGGGAAACGGGTGCAGTTGTCTTATACAGTTTTGGAGCGCTCCCGGGAGCAAGGAGGGCTTCATTTGCCAGATTTCAGACTTTACAATGTGGCATGCCAGTTGCGGTACGTGGGTGAGTGGATTACGGGAACCTACTACTACTGTGCACCAGGGATGTTAAATAAGATGTCTCAACCTAGCTCCCCTTTAAGTATTATTCAGCTGCGCCCGGGGCTGTGAAGTACCATGGCATACCCCAGAATATTTTTACAACCTTGTACACGGGCCTCGCAATGGTTGCGGAGACAGTGGGGCCTGTGGGGCATAGCCTCCCTTTTTCTGCCCTTTCTGTGGAATGCGAGCTTTGTGCTGGGGCGGGACAGTAGGGCTGTCTTCCAGGCTTGGGCTGATAATGGGGTGGTATATATATTTCATTTGCTGGAGCCAGACTCCCATGTCATCCAAGATTTTGCTAATCTGGCCCGCACGTTTCAGCTGCCTACTAAGTATTTTTATGCGTACCTGCAAGCCCAACATTACATCCAATCTCTCTCATGGTCTATAGAGGACTTGACAGCTGAAATGGCGTTTGCTACCAAGGTTTTTGACACTGCCTGCCTCACTAATACGATTACTGGTTGGAAAAAACTGGGGCAATCACTTGGCCGGGCAGGACGACTCCAGCATCTTACGACCTGCTGGACTGCCCTGTCGGCCTCACCGCTTGCCCCGAACTACCTGCAGAGCTGCTTTACGGACCTTTACCAGTTGCTGCCTGACGTGGGTCTCTGAGAGGTCCAATTCAAAATTCTTCATTATATTTGCTGTCTTGATGTTCGCCGGTTTCATATGAAGCTTAGTCAGTCCCCTCTATGAAGTAGGTGTGGCGCGCTGCTGAGGGGAACTTATACCATTGATTGTTGGTGTGCCCACGTGTAGAACTTTTTTGGAAGTCAGTTCTTGAAGTGATTAATAAAAGTACTGGTTGTGTTATTTCTCATGCGGGTCGCCTTTTACTGGCTCATCAACAGACTGATCGGGTTCCCAGTACGCACTCCAGAGCAATGTTTGATTGCCTAGCGGTTATGATGGCCTGCCGCACCATATTGGCTATCTGGACCGATCCCTTGGTGCAGCCTTCAGTTGAAGCATGGTTTGGCAGGATGGCCTCTCTACTACAAATGGAATATATGGACTTCCACTTTGGCAAGAGAAAGCCGGACACAATATAGTGCTTGTTGGAATGACTTTTATGCCCTGTTTCCTCTTGCTCTACAGACTGAGTTCAGTAACACTGGCTATCAGCCCATATGGTTTTAGCTGAGGTTCCAAGGGGGGGATGGGTTAGGAGAGGGACGGGGGGTATGTATGCGGGGTGCATGAGGTGTGAATGGGGATGCTTTGGAGTTGGTTCTGCGGGGTAGGGGTGGTAGGGCCAGGAATGGATGGAGGAAATAAAAAGGAAAACCAGGGAACATGTTCACAGTGGGATAGGTTGCTGGACTGATCGTTTATGTATAATGCTTTTATTGTACGCTGTTTTCTATTTGCATATGTTATTGTTATCCCATGTGTGTGTAACGTCTTCCTGTTAATAAAAATTATTTTGTAAAAAAAGAAAAATAAATGTTGTGCAGCAATGCCCCATCCCCTTTCCCCTTCCTGACCCTCCACCAGCAACTTTACAATCTGAGAACTCTGTGTTCTGCATGACAAAGCCATGGCCTGGGTCTCTCCAGGAATGGCACCAAAATGCAGTGGAGGCCTTGGAAGGCTGTGTAACTTCTGAACATGTCCTGCTTTGCATAAGTGCAAAGCGTGGCCGCAAGAACGTAAGTATATCAGGAAGGGGTAGGAAAGGAAACACATGCCAACTCAGTTAATCTGTTGTATATAGTTGAAGATAAATGACATACAGCATATAAAATTGAAAAGTGTTGCATGATTAATCTGTCTCCAAGTCCTCCTCACACTGAGAATCACTATCATTGGACTCACTGCTCTCCCTCTCAAGACAAATTCATGTTGCTTTGCTATATTATAGATAAAACAGCATGCAAGGAAAATCCTACAGGGTATAATGGAGTTATACAGTAATGTACCACTTTATTGAACACATCATCTAAGATAAGAACATAAGAAATGCCATGCTAGGTCAGAGCAAGGTCCATTGAGTCCAACTGTCTCTGACAGTGGTCAGTTCAGGTCACAAGTACTTGACAGATCCCATGAAGCAGATCTATTTCCTGTTACTCACTTCTAAGGATATCAATAGCTTTCTTTAGTCTTCCTGGGTAATAATGTTTCATGGACTTTTCCTCCAAGAACTTGTCCAAACTTCTTTTAAAACCGGATATGCTAATTGCCTTAACCATATTCTCTGTCAACAGATTCCACGAACTGATTGTGTGTGAGTTTAAAAGTACTTTCTATGATGTCTTTTAAATCTGCTGACTGTACTCGATACCAAGAAAGAAAGGAGGGCAGAAATAATGGTAAAGGGGATAGAACAGCTCCCCTATGATGAGTGGTGTTATGGAGCACGCCCTTCAGGCCGTTAGGAGAGCAGAGGCACAGTCCCATCTGAAGGGAGGATGTGAGCCCTTGGGTCACGGTGCAGCTCAGGGAGGAGCCCCAAGACACACCGCGAGAGGTGAGCAGGTACGAGCACGGGTGGAGCAGGAGCAGGGCTGGACTGAAGACAAGGCGAGGAATATCTGGAACAGGAACAAGGCAGGCTCAGCCCTCCACTAGATGCACACACACCAATGAGACCCAGCAATGTCATGGAGTGTCTCCTTGTTTTAGTATTATTTGAATACGTTTTTAACCCATTCCATCCCACTCATAATTTTATAAACTTGTATCATGTCCCCTCTTGGGTATCTTTTTTCCAAGCTGAAGAGACCTAGCCTGGATAGCCACTTGTTGGGATTTTGCCTGTGGGCCTAGCCGCAGGCAATACCTTACCTCCGGCGGCAGGCAGCTGCCAATACCGTTCTTCGCACGGCCCGGAAGCCGCTGCTGCCGGTGCCTCCGCGATCCTAGCGCCACCACCCGGACAGTTGTTCCTGCTTCTTCACAGAATGAAGCTGCTACTGTTGCTGCCTGCTCTCTTCTTCATGGCAGAGGTGCTTCCGCCAACGCTGCTGTCCTCCTGGCCTTCCATGCGGCAGGGACGCTGCTGATGTCTCTTACTTCCTGGCTACAGCATAGGCGCAGGCGCGTGCCTCTCTTCAATATTTAAAGGGCCAGCAGTGGGAAAAGCCCCGCGGCCCTCATCGATGACATCATCAGCCTTTGCCTGCTTCAGCCCTATAAAAGGGCCCTGCTTCAGTTCCTCAGGGCCTTCGGATCCGGTCTTCACAGCATCTGTGGTCTTCTTCTTCTGGATTTAACTACTCTGAACAATTTTGTATCATCTGCAAATTTGATTACCTCACTCATAGTATTTCTTTCCAGATAATGTATAAATATATTGAAAAGTAAGGGTCCCAATACAGATCCCTGAGGCACTCCACTGCCCACTCCCTTCCACTGAGAAAATTGTCCATTTAATCCTACTCTCTGTTTCCTGTCTTTTAGCCAGTTTGTAATCCATAAAAGGACATCGCCACCTATCCCATGACTTTTTACTTTTCCTAGAAGCCTCTCATGATTAACTGTGTCAAACGCCTTCTGAAAATCCAAGTACACAACATCTACCAGTTCACCTTTATCCACATGTTTATTAACTCCGGCAATCGGTAGACGATCGGTAGACGTCCTGAGCGAAGGCCTGCTCAGTCGGCGCCCGGACCCACCGGGGTAAGGCCTCCAATACCGCTCTTACCTTCGCTGGGCCCGGGCTCAACCACGCGGCTCCCAGCGCCGTCTTCCGGCCGTCCTGCCCGCCGAGAAGCTCCGCCCCCAACGTGCTTCCAGCCAATCACCCGCGGCCCTGAGGCCCCTCAAAGGTGACTGCAGCTCCGGGGATCCCTCTCTTCTTCCTCCTGCGGCGATCGGTAGACGTCCTGAGCGAAGGCCTGCGCAGTCGGCGCCCAGACCCACCGGGGTAAGGCCTCCAACACCGCTCTTACCTTCGCTGGGCCCAGGCTCGACCACGCGGCTCCCAGCGCCGTCTTCCGGCCGTCCTGCCCGCCGAGAAGCTCCGCCCCCAACGTGCTGCCAGCCAATCACCCGCGGCCCTGAGGCCCCTCAAAGGTGACTGCAGCTCCGGGGATCCCTCTCTTCTTCCTCCTGCGGCGATCGGTAGACGTCCTGAGCGAAGGCCTGCGCAGTCGGCGCCCAGACCCACCGGGGTAAGGCCTCCAACACCGCTCTTACCTTCGCTGGGCCCGGGCTCGACCACGCGGCTCCCAGCGCCATCTTCCGGCCGTCCTGCCCGCCGAGAAGCTCCGCCCCCAACGTGCTGCCAGCCAATCACCCGCGGCCCTGAGGCCCCTCAAAGGTGACTGCACCTCCGGCGCCGCGCGCCGAAGGAGCGCGACGAAGGGGCCCGCCCCTTTGTGCAGACCCGAAGGAAGACCACCGCAGACAGACCGCACACCCAACGAACCTACATCCTGCATATTTCAGCAAAACTTCCGCTGTCCTATGGGTACACAGGCTTAAGGAAAAGGCATCCCCTACCCGCCATAAAAGGTAACATTGCCACAAACAGGAAAATCTGTTACAATCAGAATGAAGAACCACACTGCTAGGGAAATCAGTACAGCAGAATCTATTTGAAGTATAATATCACTTGAATTCCTGTGTCGCTGTTTCACCCACCCCGATACAACCTCTACTACTTTCTATTATGCTAATGCCCCCTGTTGATATCGCAAATTCAAAAATGAAGAATCTATGCTGTATCTGATAACTCAAATGTGGATGGATAGTCTATGTTATAACTGATTTCTCAAATATAGATAGATATTCTATGTGATACCTAACATTTCAATTGTAAGAGTGAATAGTCTATGTTAATGTTTTTCATCTCTTCCACCCTCCCTGCAGCAAACAACCCTACCTCCCACATCTATCAACCACCTACTATACTGCAACCCACACATGAATCGGCAACATGGGTTATCAACACATACAACATATTCCCACCATTACACACTACTACACTTCCTATAAAGTGATCCGAGACACCTACCAAAACACACTACACAGATCACTTATACCCGTAATGACCACTCCCTTTACACAACTGTTAGGCTTAATTACCTTCTCTCTCCTACTTCTAAATGCTCAATCTATTGTAAAGAAAACTACCCTACTATATGACATACTTACTGACGAATCCCCTGACATATGTGCCATTACAGAATCCTGGTTAAAGGATACCGACACTGCATTAAACAACCAACTCCCTACAGACCTATATAGCATCTTCTCCATTCCTAGACCCAAAAAGAAAGGGGGTGGACTTCTCCTTGCCGCCAAAAAGAGATTCAACTTCTCTCTCCAATCTACCCTCCCCCCACCCAAATTAGAGATAAGCATCTTTAAATCTAGCTCACTCCAACTCTGCTTAATTTACGCCCCACCTGGCATCCTAGAAAAGAACCCCTCCCCCCTCATAGAATACATCTCTAAACACATAAACATTGTCAACCCAGCCATCATCCTCGGAGACTTCAATCTCCATGTCGACTGTGACCCCCTATCCCCAGCATGCGAAACCATACTAACAGCTATAAACGCCCTTGGATTCAAACAGATTGTGACTGACCCTACACACAAAGCGGGTCATACCCTTGACCTTATATTCACCAATACCTTAATCCAAGCTGAACACCCCCTCTGTACGCCTATCCCCTGGTCAGATCACTACAGTATCGATACTTATTGCACTATACAAAACTCCCCCCAATCCTCACAACCCACAAAAACTATCACATTCCGTAAACAGGCTAAAACTGAAGATATCATAAAGGCCCTATCAGAGGAACTACCTAACCTTGACCTCACAGATGCTCACTCCGCCACCTCTTCATGGTTCCAAATCACCACCAACATAGCAGATAGACTTTGCCCCTCTCAAACCAAAACAATCAACCTAGAAAAGAATAACAAAAAACCATGGTATGTAAATGAACTTAAAACCATGAAACATAACCTTCGTAAACTAGAGAAAACCTGGCGAAGGAACCGTCTCCCTACTACACTATCTCAGTTTCGCTCCCAATTAAATGTCTACCGAAAAGCCACAGAAAAAGCAAAGAAAGATTTCTATGCCACAAGAATCCATCAGATCCAGTTCAACCCACAAGCCCTATTCCAATATGTAAACAGCCTCATTACATCACAAGACAGATGCATCCCCAACAATGACGATGAAACAAAATGTGAGAATCTAGCTTCTTATTTCCTTTCTAAAGTGGAAACCATTATGGCACGCTTTACAGTTCATTCTGGTTCCCCGAACTCACCTGCACCAAAAAACAACGCAATAAAATACACTAATCATAGCACACAATCACACCCACACACAAAAAACCCAAGCTACTCTCTATTGAACTTCGAAAACACATCTGCACTTGAAATCGAAACCACACTCAAAAAAATCAAACCTGCCTATCACCCCTCAGATAACCTGCCCACCAAAATACTGCTCTCAAGCCCTGCTACCACAGCCAAACACATCGCAAACATCCTGAACAAATCCATTTCTCTAGGCCAAGTTCCAAAACAACTCAAGCATGCCATTATCAATCCCATTCTCAAAAAACCTAATCTAGATCCTAATGAACTAGCCAATTATCGCCCAGTATCTAACCTCCCTCTCCTCTCCAAAATACTGGAAAGGATAATTAACAAACAACTTACTGAATACATTGAGGAACACAACATACTCTCCACATCCCAATATGGCTTTCGCAAACACCACAGTACAGAAACGTTACTCATCACCCTCTCAGAAGCCATACTTAAAGCCATGGACAACGGTCAATCCCACATACTTGCACTATTAGATATCTCTGCGGCGTTTGACACAGTCAACCACCTCACACTCATCAAACGTCTCATGGAAATTGGCATTGCTGGCACAGCCTTACTATGGTTCCATTCATACCTCTGTGACAGAAGCTACAGTGTAAAAATTGGTTGTAACAAATCCAACCCTGTCAAGCTATCTCAAGGAGTACCTCAGGGTTCATCCCTCTCTTCTACACTCTTTAATATATACCTCCTCCCCCTCTGCCATCTCCTCTCTAAACTAGGTATCCAGCACTTCATATATGCCGATGACGTGCAGGTACTAATCCCTATCACTGATTCCATTGAAAATGCAATGATGATCTGGAAATCTGCACTATCTGAGATAAATAAGTTGCTCTCCGATAACTTCCTAGCACTCAACACCAACAAAACAGAGATACTCATTCTCTCCCCCCCTAACAACCCCGCAGGCAGTCTCTCCCCTACACTACCCAACTACCCTCCCCCCCCCACCCCCTACCACTGCACTACACAGTTACCCTACCACCCCACAAGCCCGCAACCTTGGTATTATGATAGACAACCAATTCAACCTCAAAAAATTCATTTCAGGGACCATAAAAAGTGGATTCTTCAAACTCCACACCTTGAAGAGAATCAAACCTCTCCTTCACACCTCTGACTTCCGCACAGTTCTGCAAGCTATGATCCTATCCAAACTTGATTACTGTAACGCCATCCTCCTAGGATTACCAAAAAGCACTCTACAACCCCTACAGCTATTACAAAATGCTGCCGCACGTATCCTTACAAACACTCACCGTCATGACCACATCACACCCGTCCTTCAATCATTACACTGGCTCCCCATAGCCTCAAGGATTATATATAAAGTACTTACGCTCATACACAAAGCCATTCATAACCAAGACATGCAATGGTTCCCAGAACATCTCCTGCTCCATACTCCAACAAGACCCACAAGAACACATCACCAGGCCAAACTCCAAATACCCTCTCCTAAACTCATGAAGCATTCCACCTTTAGAGATCGATCCTTCATCATCACAGGAATCGCCCACTGGAACAAAATGCCTTCCCAACTACGCCAGGAACCCTGCCACAAAAACTTTAAACACAACCTTAAAACATGGCTTTTCAAACTAGCATTCCCTGACTAACGAACTATCTCTCACCAAAGATACTTCTTGACCGCCTGACTGATCCCCGACCTCTCCCTTCCTTCCCTACCCCCCACCCCTGTAGGTATACTCCTCCTCCTCCCCTCCCTCCATTACTGTCCCCCCAAATACCGTCACTGCCTTATTTAACTCATTTGTTAAAATTTACATGTACATTTGTATATTATTCCTGTATATAATTCTTGTTTTGTCCCCTGTTAACCCTCTCCCTGTTAATGTTAATATTGTAAAGCTGGTTGCTAAGTTATATTATATTGTGAACCGAGGTGATGTTTTGTTTTAAAACGTGCCTCGGTATATAAGAAACCTCAAATAAATAAATAAATAAATAAATAAAAAAGTGAAGCAGATTTGTGAGGCAAGACTTGCCTTGGGTAAAGCTATGCTGACTTTGTCCATTAAACCATGTTTTTCTATATGTTCTGTGATTTTGATGTTTAGAACACTTTCCACTATTTTTCCTGGCACTGAGGTCAGGCTAACTGGTCTGTAGTTTCCTGATCGCCCCTGGATCCCTTTTTAAATATTGGGGTTACATTAGCTATCCTCCAGTCTTCAGATATGATGCGTACCTGCAAGCCTGACATTACATCCAATCTCTCTTGTAGAATATGGAGGCAATGAATACGCATCAGGCAGCTTTCATCGCAGGCAGGAAGAGAAGGGCTTAGCACTCCCCAGGGCCCTCTTTTATTGTACATTCATACAAAGGCAGATGATGTGTCATTACATGATTGGCTACTTTCCCCATAGCAACAGACGTATCACCACACTATTGGCTTGGCTCAGGGGGGGTGTATGGATCATTTCATTGGCTGCTGAAATCTATACCTCCTGACTTTGTCCTGCCTCTGACTAGGGAACACCCAGCCCTTATTTCAGGCAATCAGGATTAATTATAAGCTAGAGAAATACATGACAGTCAGGTATCCTTTCCTAGGCAGAGAGGCTTAAGCACAAGTGATGCTTTTATTCAGGCAAAGGTCAGGGAGAAGGGAAGTTAGTGTTTAAACCCTGATGAAATGGCTTGCTGGCAAAGCTTATAATTCCCACATCTCACCCTTTCTGTTTTTGTTTAGGCAGCTCAAATAAAGCTTTAGACCCCTACTGAATTCTGTTATGTCTTGGTATGGGCTGGAAATAGGAAAAGGGGGATATGGAGGGAAGAAAGCTGATTCAGCGTGGTGTGCCAGCAGCCGATGAGCTCCTGAATCTCCATATCACCCAGAGCTGGTGCAGCGTGGTGTGCCAACCACTGCAGGGCTCAGGATTCCCTATTAGGCATCTTACAAGACATCTTTGTATCCGGGCTGAGAGCAAGGTTTCAATATGGATATGAGGTTGGGTATGCACTGAATACAGCATCACAGGCAGATAATTAAGACAATTATGGTCATTATAATAGAAATCACCCTTTTGAGACCAGAAATATCAGGGAGCCAGGACCATAGCCAGTCCCATGGAGAAGTTGGTATTCTATCTGAAAGTGGTGCATCAGCAACCATGGTTTCTATCTGCTCTATGGTATGTGTGAGGTTTGCTTTATAGTCTGATATGTACACACAGCAATGAGATCCAATTAATGCACAAACACCACCCTTTAAGGCTAAAATAGTGTCTAAGGTATAGCTGTTCTGTAATGCTACTTCTCTAATCTGAGAAACTTCTGTTGTGAGTAGTTTTAATGCATGGACTGTCTGATTAAATAGGGCAGTAGTCCAGTTAGCTAGGATGTGTAAGTCTCTGTAATTCATATCATTTGGGTTATATAACTACAAAGGGTAAATCACTCGTCCCCGCTATACTTTCTGCACCTGCTTGGGTCTCCCACTGCACATCCTGAAATCTGCCAATTGCACATATATGTGGTATAATTATGTAAGTGTACAGTGATTAATACAAAGGTTTGGTTACAATATGGATATTTTCCCATCCGAAGCCCCTTCCCATCCCCTGTATCATAGTCCCAACAAAGAGCGGCAGTCTCTTGAATACGGCTGCCGATGTGTAGTATGGTATTATTAACTGGAGAGTTAATGAAAACACCTCTCTGTAAAGGATAATTAGTCCATACTGTAAGGTTAAATGGTACAGCATGCATCAGTCATTCTCCGCAGGCATGGGTTGGTATGTGTGTGCAGATCCAACAGTCTGTTCGATTCAACAGGTGTGAAAAGTTCTGTGCATCGAGGATGTACATGTTGTCCTGTCAGAGTCCTTGTTCTGAAATCGCCATAGCTGGAGAAATAAGGCAAAGGAGGAGGATGCAGAACACAATTGTTAATGAGTTGGCATTCAGGCAAGAAAAGGCGGCTAATAAGTTCTCTGGAGTTTTCTCAAGGCCTTGCTTTTCCAAGAGTTGTGCAGATTGGTTGGATAGGGCCTTGATCTGTCCCCAGGTCATGTGGTGCTGCTTTTTGCAAGGAGTCCGGTCTTTGTCCTTCTGAGGGCTGTGGAGGCTCATGGAGAAGTTGGGGATCGGGTCCTGTAGACCTGGACACCTTTCCATCTCTCCACGGCTTGATACCTGTGGAAGCAAGCAGAGAAACATATCCTTGTTCCCCATTTTAAGGGAACGGGACCGTAAAAGACATTAAATATTCTATACAAAACTGATGGCTGTGGGTGACTAACCCTAGTCCCATAATGATTACTCATGGCTGTGGTCTTATTTGAACCTGATATGTTTAGATGATTTAAACAATACTTTGTTCAGCCAGTCCTTCTTAGTGGGAAGTCCAGGGGCAATCCCTCCTTTTTGTTTTTGTTTTGTCAAGAGCTCTTAAGAGTATGATTGTCTCTCTCCACAATGGCTTGCCCTGTGGTGTTGTAGGGGATGCGAAATAAGTATTTAATGTTCAATTATTGACAAAATTCATGTAAAGAAATGGCTGCAGTATGTAGAGCCATTATCAGTTTTCAGAACAGAGGGTAACCCCATTATCAAGAAAGTTTTTATGCAGTGATCAATTTTCATTCAGTAAAATAGCATACATGTAAATTAATCATTTAAAGGAAAAGTCATTTGCAGTAAGCTGAATCACAAATGACAAGTATATTAGACATTAAATTAAACATATGTTACACAAGACTGACACATATTCATATTCATTCATCCTGCAAATATTCATTTACACAAAACTGACACATATTCATCCATCCTGCAAATATTCATTCATAGTCTTCTTGGCATCAAGACAGACAACAGATAACACATAATATGAGCTAAAAATCTTATCAAAAAGTTATCAAAAACAAAATTAGATCAAGGATCAAAAATCAAAAGTCAAAAGGTGTTAGAAAAATGTTAAAATAAACTGCAAAGTGTTCATCTTCACATCTCTCATGGCAGGAAGGCTGTCAATCTGGAAAATATTAAAAACTGGCATACAGCAAAAAATTTACTAAGGTAAGGATTAAAGTGAAGTTTTTACTTTCTTAACCTTGGATAAATCAATTCCATTATGCAATTTAATAAAATCAATTTGGATTTGCAAGAAAAGGTTTGGGCAGAATTGCTTTAGATGTAGCAACCTCTATCAGTAAAAATTTTAAGGTTCAGAATTCTGTATAAAATTTGTGAAAAAGAAAATAAAACTGAAGTGTCCTTAAGTCAGGAGGACCACAGATCTGAAAAATAAAAACTAGTATACAACAGAATTATTAAAACAATAATATAATATAACTGATAGAATAGCATAGTGCCTCCTAGTGGAGACACCATCATTACTTTATAGATTGCAACTATTGTTCCAGGTTGCAATCAATAATACTCTGAGCTTACTTTCAATGTGGAATATCAGAATAGAATTTCTTCATATAATTATTAGAATAGGAAATTAAACACGCTGTTCAGTAATCTCAGTTCAGTATTAAGGAAGTAAAGATTAACAACAGATGAAGGACTAGTGTAGGAATGCATTGAAGGTTGAGGGAAAAGATTTGGATCAGCAGGAGATCTGATCTGTCTGAGTTATAACATATAGAAACTAGAGAGAGAAACTGCAGTATTAAGTCCAGTTTTTTTTTTCTTTTCAAAAGTTCTCCCTCCCTCCCCCATGAGTGGCAAGCAAGAGTTAACAGAAAGACAGTAAAGGGGGGGAGGAGCAGTGTTTCTCAAAAGAAAAGAACTGCACCCAACGAATTAATCCTTCAGTCAATAGGAACTGAAAGATAGCATTGTTTAACAATTTAGATTGCATCATCCAGAGACAATGGCTGGCAAGGACTTGCTGATTTCTTGCAGACAGATTCTATCTTTCTCCTGTAGGGAAAATTACAATAAAAATAGAAGTTCTGTGCACTGGCAATTCAAGCTATTGCTTATAAACTTAAATCTCAGAGAAATGGAGTCATTTTAAATGTGAGCCAAATAAACTTTGCAAAAAGTGAACATTTCACATGAAATCCACACAGTACTTGTTCAAATTTCAGTACAGTTCCAACATAAGGCTCTGCATACACCCTCTGTGGGGGAAATACTCTCAAAGTATGCAGACATTCTGTAACTGAATTCAAAGACTAAGAGAAACCATTTTTTCCAAGTTTGCTGTGTCTGCTCCAGCACTAGGTGTAGTCTGGTTTGTAACAGGTCATTGTACATTCTCATTAAATCATTTCTTTCATATTGATATTTTTTTTGCTTGTAACGCAGGAGTGCAGCTGCCTGGCCCAAGGTCTTATACACTGATTTCTTTGAAGACCTGGGGGCATAGCCACTGCTCATGGCACTCCGGGCGGCACTCAACTCTATTGCTGCCACACCTGGTTCTTTAATCTCTTTTGTAATAGGAGAGGCTTGAATCCCTTCCAATAATTCCTCCCTTGTGAGATTTCCATGTTCTAGGTGAAATCCCATGCTGACCGCGGCACATAAATTGTTACCGGGAGCAGTGGTTTGAGATGGTAATTTACCTGGACAAATTGGTGATGCAGAATTAATGACTGCCTCAGGCAATGGCAAATGAGGGTACAGGGAGTGGTTGGTGATTGGTGGGGGAAGAGCTTGCAGGAAAGATGGAGGGAGGCTAGTTTTTCTGACCTCAGTGTTTTCAGTTTCCTGGGGCCTTTTCTCTGAGGTGGACGCAGAGGAAGCCACAGGAGCCATGGTAGGGGACAGTGCCTTGTGAGTGTGTGTCCCCAGATTCTCTATTTCATATTCTGTCCCCCCTAGTTCATGGGTCTTTTCTGTGATGAGAAAGGCTTGAAGTCCTAATAATTCTTTTTCTGTAAGGTTTTCTTTCTGCTGTTTCTGCTGAAATTCAATGCTAATCACCCCACCCAGGCCAGGTTGTGGTTCAATTGTGCTCAAGGACTGCTTTTCTAAAGAAGGCGGAGAAGTGTGAATGGGCTTGGGTGTGGGTATGGAGAGCTGATACAAAGAATTTGCTGTCTCTGAGGGAGACTGAGCATAAGATGGGGGAAGGGTATTCTGATTGAGTCTGCCTGCTTCTAAAAGCACATGGTTTGGAAATGCTGTCTTGAAACTTTTTTTTTCTATGTGTTCTATGGCCTCTGTACATTTTTGCCAAATTAATAATAGCTTTATGGGAGCTCTGGGGACCATATGAAGACTATTGCCTATTAAAATCCAGTCCTGGATATTCAGAGTTCCAGCCTCTATTGAATACCAAGGGCAACGGCAAGCTATTTCACTTATTAATTTTTCTAAGTCCCCCAGGCTGACTTGTGCTTTTTCTTTTCTTCTGGTGATGAAATAATGATTCTTGATGATTTTCTGCAGCTCCCTGGCATTTAGCCTTTGCTGTACAGATAAATCACTTCCCATGCTCACGAATGTGGGGAACAAACTTGCTGAGAAATACTTAAAAAATACTAAAAAGTACTTTAAAAATACTTACAATTGCAAATCTGTTGAACGGTACGTATCTAAGCTATGTCCAGCCGAATGAGCAGAGAGTATATCATCACGTCGCGGGATCACCAGATGTAGAATATGGAGGCAATGAATACGCATCAGGCAGCTTTCATCGCAGGCAGGAAGAGAAGGGCTTAGCACTCCCCAGGGCCCTCTTTTATTGTACATTCATACAAAGGCAGATGATGTGTCATTACATGATTGGCTACTTTCCCCATAGCAACAGACGTATCACCACACTATTGGCTTGGCTCAGGGGGGGTGTATGGATCATTTCATTGGCTGCTGAAATCTATACCTCCTGACTTTGTCCTGCCTCTGACTAGGGAACACCCAGCCCTTATTTCAGGCAATCAGGATTAATTATAAGCTAGAGAAATACATGACAGTCAGGTATCCTTTCCTAGGCAGAGAGGCTTAAGCACAAGTGATGCTTTTATTCAGGCAAAGGTCAGGGAGAAGGGAAGTTAGTGTTTAAACCCTGATGAAATGGCTTGCTGGCAAAGCTTATAATTCCCACATCTCTCATGGTCTGTAGAGGACCCCAGAACTCTGGGGTGTATACCATCCTCTCCAGGTGATTTACTACTCTTCAGTTTGTCAATCAGGTCTACAACATCTTCTAGGGTCACCGTGATTTGGTTCCGTCCATCTGAAGCATTACCCATGAAAACCTTCTCCAGTACAGGTACCTCCTCAACATCCTCTTCAGTAAACACCTAAGCAAAGAAATCATTTAATCTTTCCACGATGGCCTTATCTTCTCTAAGTGCCCCTATAACCCCTCGATCATCTAATGGTCCAACTGACTCCCTCACAGGCTTTCTGCTTCAGATATATTTAAAAAATATTTTACTATGAGTTTTTGCCTCTACAGCCAACTTCTTTTCAAATTCTCTCTTAGCCTGTCTTATCAATATCTTACATGTAACTTGCCAACACTTATGCATTATCCTATTTTCTTCTGTTGGATCCTTCTTCCAATTTTTGAATGAAGATCTTTTGGCTAAAATAGCTTCTTCCACCTCCCCTATTAACCATGCCAGTAATTGTTTTGCCTTCTTTCCACCTTTTTTAATGTGTGGAATACATCTGGACTGTGCTTCTAGGATGGTATTTTTTAACAATGAACACGCCTCTTGCACACTTTTTACCTTTGTAGCTGCTCCTTTCAGTTTTTTTCTAACAATATTTCTCATTTTATCAAAGTTTCCCTTTTGAAAGTTTAGCACAAGAGCCATGGATTTGCTTACTGTCCCCCTTCTAGTCATTATTTCAAATTTGATCATATTATGATCACTATTGCCAAGCGGCCCCACCACAGTTACCTCTCCCAACAAATCCTGTGCTCCACTGAGAATTAGAGATAAAGTTGCTCCCTCTCTTGTCGGTTCCTGAACCAATTGCTCCATAAAAATGTAATTTATTCCATCCAGGAACATTATATCTCTAGCATGTACTGATGATACATTTACCCAGTCAATCTTGGGGTAATTGAAGTCTCCCATTATTACCGCACTAGCAATTTGGTTAGCTTCCCTAATTTCTCTTAGCATTTCACTGTCCGTCTCACCATCTTGACCAGGTGGACGGTAGTATACTCCTATCACTATGGTCTTCCCCAACACACAAAGGATTTCTACCCATAACGATTCAATAGTGCATTTAGTTTCATGCAGGATGTTTATCCTGTTGGACTCTATGCCATCCCTGACATAAAGCACCATACTGCCTCCCGGGTGCTCCTCTCTGTCATTGCAATATAATTTGTACCCCAGTATAGCACTGTCCCATTGGTAGTCCTCCTTCTACCATGTCTCTGACATGCCAATTAAGTCTATGTCATCATTCACTGCTATATATTCTAATTCTCCCATCTTACTTCTTAGACTTCTGGCATTAGCATACAAACATTTCAAAGTTTGTTTTTGTTTGTATTTTCATTCTGCTTTTTAATTGATAGGGATAAGTTAGAATCTTTTAACTCAGGTGAGTTTTTAGTTACAGGCACATGGACTACTTTTCTTATTATTGGAACCTCACTGTCGGGATGCCCTAATTCTAATGCATCATTAGTATCCTTTGAAGATACCTCTCTCCAAACCATGCACTGCTGAGCGACTGTCAGCTTTCCCCTTTGTTCTAGTTTAAAAGCTGCTCTATCTCCTTTTTAAAAGTTAGCGCCAGCAGTCTGGCTCCATCCTGGTTAAGGTGGAGCCCATCCCTTCGGAAGAGACTCCCCCTTCCCCAAAAGGTTCCCCAGTTCCTAACAAAACTGAATCCCTCTTCCTTGCACCATCATCTCATCCATGCATTGAGACTCCAGAGCTCTGCCTGCCTCTGGTGAGTGCACGTGGAACAGGGAGCATTTCAGAGAATGCTACCCTGGAGGTTCTGGATTTAAGCTTTCTACCTAAGAACCTAAATTTGGCTTCCAGAACCTCCCTCCCACATTTTCCTTTGTCGTTGGTGCCCACATGTACCACGACAGCCGGCTCCTCCCCAGCACTAAAATCCTATCTAGGTGATGCGTGAGATCCACCACCTTTGCACCAGGTAGGCATGTTACCAGGTGATCCTCATGCCCACTAGTCTACATTCCTAATAATTGAATCACCAAATATGACAGCCGACCTAACCCTTTCCTCCTGGGCAGTAGACCTTGGGGAGATATCCTCGGTGTGAAAGGACAATGCATCACCTGGAGAGCAGGTCCTTGCTACAGGATCCTTTCCTGCTGCACCAGGTTGATGGTCTCCAGTCATGAGACATTCTTCCTCCAAGGCAGCACCAGGGCTGCCAGTCTGAAGTTGGGACTTGGCTACTATCTCCCTGAAGGTCTCATCTATATACCTCTCTGTCTGCCTCAGCTCCTCCAGGTCTGCCACTAGCCTCTGAGATCAGACTCATTCTCTGAGAGCCAGGAGCTATTTGCATCGCATGCACATGTACAGTTTCTCACCGGCGGGTAAAAAATCGTACATGTGACACTCGATGCAAAAGACTGGGAAGCCCCCTCCTGCTGCTGGACTGCTGCCTTCATCTCAATTTTGTTCAGTTCCTAGTTAAGTTTTAGGTTGCTATGGGAGTAGGAATGTGTCTAACGTCCTTTATATGTCTGTAGTGGCCTACAGGGGAATGATCAAACTCTCAATAAAATTGTTGTTGTTGTTGGTTTTGGTTTTTTTTTTGTGAAAGTGGCACCTTCCTATAAATTAAAGGATGAGCTAGGGGTGGGTGGGCGAGGGGTTGGGAGGATTGGGAAATACAAACAGTCTAACTTCAGTTAGTCAGCCAGAGTGACTCACTGCTCTCTTGATTAATAATTGTTGGTACCTAATCAAACCAAATCACACTACCTCAACACCTTTCCAAGGTGAGTAACTGAACTGAACTTTTCAACCTTTTTACTTAGGTATACACTGCTCCTAGCTTATTTCTAGCTTCTGGCTACCTTTTGGGGTTGTTTTTTTTTAAATACAAACTCTCAGTTCTGCTTACTAACTGCCTTACAGACTTTTAAAAATAAACACACTAACTACTACTTACTAGCTGCCTTACTGACTGACTATTTAAAAATACAAACAGTCTAACTTCTGTTTATTCTCTGCCTTACTGACTATTAAAAGCACAAACACACAAGCACACTAAATAATATTCCAAAATAGTTAACTTTGCCCCAATACTTTTAAAAAAGACAATGTCCCAAGCAAAAACTTACTGATTCCTTTCAGCCACCAGCAAGGTGATCTTCTCCACCCGAATATCCATCAGCAGAGCTTTCCAAAGAACTCGAGCTTGATAACAAAAAGATGCCTCTCTAGTAGTATCCAGTCTGATAGGGATGAGGAAGATGTTAAAGTGATTTTTGTGATGAATGTAGTGTGCATGATAGAATGTAAGGGTCTAAGGGCCTCATTTTCCAAGAAGTTACTGCGTGTGATAATTCCGCAAATCGCGCTAACAGCAGTTAACGCGATTTGCGAAAGCAAATTTTTAATTTTGTATTCAGGGGGCGGAGTTGGGGTGGAGCAAATGTAAAGTAGGGAGAATTTATCGTGTGCTGCGAAACAGCTGCACTGTTAGTGCGGCTCCTAACGCGGCCAATAACTACACCTCTTTCATTTGCGTTACGTTGCGCGCTACAGGCCGGTAAAGGTTTATTGCGGTTCATGATGTTTCCTGACAGGCCTGTTTCAGTATGCTATGGGGGGGGGGGAGAGAGAGAGATTTGTATCCCTATGGGAGGCCCACCTAGTAACTCGAGGTGAGGTTTAGGTATTAGTGTAGGGGTTAGGGGCCACTTTGACATTAAAAGTGAGACGTACGAACAGAACAGTGGTCTCTTGTGAAGATTTGATGACCTACGGAGTGAGGAAACTCACTCCAAGATGAGATTTGTGCAATGTTCTCTCCACCTAGCTTGTTGTCATCAAGCTAGGATGAGAGAACATTGCACAAATCTCATCTTGGAGTGAGTTTCCTCACTCCGTAGGTCATCAAATCTTCACAAGAGACCACTGTTCTGTTCGTACGTCTCACTTTTAATGTCAAAGTGGCCCCTAACCCCTACACTAATACCTAAACCTCACCTCGAGTTACTAGGTGGGCCACCCATAGGGATAAAAATACCTGTCTAGGGAGGAGACACTATAGCAAGGTTCTCTCTCTCTCTCTCTCTCTCTCCCTAGCTGATTTTGCAATACACATGCTTATTAGCATAAGGTATACCCCTTTTTGGTATTGCATGCGATACCAATGCGATATTGGAAAATGAGGCCCTAAGTGCTTTAAAAGATAAATAGGAAAGCCTGAATTCAAGGCTCAAAAACACAAACATAGTAGTTTATATTTAATCCAGC